>NW_028262342.1:0-320937 GCF_047370975.1 Nipponia nippon
ATTGGACTTTGGGAGAGTACAGAAAGAGACAGCCCCAGCGTTTGTGGGGCAGTGAATGCAGTTGCCTGGATACTGGAAGAGCAGCAAGAGCTTTTGGTGCCGGCACCTTTGGTGTGGGAGGAATCCCTGGACGTTCGGAATTGCTGAGCTGGCTCCGGCTCAGCAGCCCAGGCAGATAGTATTGGACTTTGGGAGAGTACAGAAAGAGACAGCCCCAGCGTTTGTGGGGCAGTGAATGCGGTTGCCTGGATACTGGAAGAGCAGCAAGAGCTTTTGGTGCCGGCACCTTTGGTGTGGGAGGAATCCCTGGACGTTCGGAATTGCTGAGCTGGCTCCGGCTCAGCAGCCCAGGCAGATAGTATTGGACTTTGGGAGAGTACAGAAAGAGACAGCCCCAGCGTTTGTGGGGCAGTGAATGCGGTTGCCTGGATACTGGAAGAGCAGCAAGAGCTTTTGGTGCCGGCACCTTTGGTGTGGGAGGAATCCCTGGACGTTCGGAATTGCTGAGCTGGCTCCGGCTCAGCAGCCCAGGCAGATAGTATTGGACTTTGGGAGAGTACAGAAAGAGACAGCCCCAGCGTTTGTGGGGCAGTGAATGCGGTTGCCTGGATACTGGAAGAGCAGCAAGAGCTTTTGGTGCCGGCACCTTTGGTGTGGGAGGAATCCCTGGACGTTCGGAATTGCTGAGCTGGCTCCGGCTCAGCAGCCCAGGCAGATAGTATTGGACTTTGGGAGAGTACAGAAAGAGACAGCCCCAGCGTTTGTGGGGCAGTGAATGCGGTTGCCTGGATACTGGAAGAGCAGCAAGAGCTTTTGGTGCCGGCACCTTTGGTGTGGGAGGAATCCCTGGACGTTCGGAATTGCTGAGCTGGCTCCGGCTCAGCAGCCCAGGCAGATAGTATTGGACTTTGGGAGAGTACAGAAAGAGACAGCCCCAGCGTTTGTGGGGCAGTGAATGCGGTTGCCTGGATACTGGAAGAGCAGCAAGAGCTTTTGGTGCCGGCACCTTTGGTGTGGGAGGAATCCCTGGACGTTCGGAATTGCTGAGCTGGCTCCGGCTCAGCAGCCCAGGCAGATAGTATTGGACTTTGGGAGAGTACAGAAAGAGACAGCCCCAGCGTTTGTGGGGCAGTGAATGCGGTTGCCTGGATACTGGAAGAGCAGCAAGAGCTTTTGGTGCCGGCACCTTTGGTGTGGGAGGAATCCCTGGACGTTCGGAATTGCTGAGCTGGCTCCGGCTCAGCAGCCCAGGCAGATAGTATTGGACTTTGGGAGAGTACAGAAAGAGACAGCCCCAGCGTTTGTGGGGCAGTGAATGCGGTTGCCTGGATACTGGAAGAGCAGCAAGAGCTTTTGGTGCCGGCACCTTTGGTGTGGGAGGAATCCCTGGACGTTCGGAATTGCTGAGCTGGCTCCGGCTCAGCAGCCCAGGCAGATAGTATTGGACTTTGGGAGAGTACAGAAAGAGACAGCCCCAGCGTTTGTGGGGCAGTGAATGCGGTTGCCTGGATACTGGAAGAGCAGCAAGAGCTTTTGGTGCCGGCACCTTTGGTGTGGGAGGAATCCCTGCACGTTCGCAGTTTTCTTTCTGGACTTTGGCTGTACTCAGTAGGCCAGGGAGAGGGACTCCAGTCAACATTGGGAGGCTCCAGAAACACAGAGTGTCTGTTGCCTTGCTCTGCATCCCACTCTCTGCCCTTGCCTCTCCCCTTTCTTTTCCCTGTAACCCTTTGCCTTCTGTCCTTCTGTCCTGTTCCCTGTTCCATTTCTCTGTCACTCTGCCCTCCTGCTGAGTCTTCTGTCTCTCCGCCCCCTTGTCCCGTGCCCTCGCCCTTTCTGTGTCTGTCCATCCCTCTGTTCTCCTTCCTCCCCCTCTTCTCTCTCTGTCCGTCTGTCCTGCTGCTTAGCACTGTTTTGCTTCTTGCGCCATTTTCTTCACTTCCCCTCCATCTCCTTCCTTCTCTATCCCTGTTTCTGCTCCTCACCACTATTTTTCCTTTCTCCAATCCCTGCCCAGCTTACCCATTTTTCCCACCATCCCTCTGTCCATGTCCTGTCCCTCTGTCCTGCTCCTGTCCCTCTCCGGCCACCCCACCGCCCTGCCCCACCCTTCTCTGCCACTCTGTCCCTCTCTCCCCCTCCTCCTCCCTCTCCACCGGGGCTCTGGGGCCAGCGCAGCCCCGCGGAGGTGGCCATGGGGCCTGCTCGTGGGGCAGGGCCCAGCTGAGGCGGGAGACGGTGGCCTTGCAGGGCCAGACAGCAGGGCAGTTGCGCCCCGTGGCATGCCGGGAGCTGTAGTCCTGGGGCACATGTCTGCCAGGCGGCCATGTTGGTTACCAGGGCATGCCCGGAGCCGTCACGGCCCCACGCTCACCTTCCCGGCAGCTGTGTTGGTCTCGGGAGGTGCATCTCCAGCTGCGGCCCAGCTGAGGTGAGGCCTGGGGCTGCCCGTGAGGTGAGTGAGGCCCTTGGGCAGGCGTGGGGGTGTCTCCTGCCTTCTGGCCCCCACGGGTGGTGGGGGGAGCTCCAAGCTGGAGCCGGGCCCGGCCGGGGCAGCCCCGGGAGTGACCTGAGAGCTGGGGAGGGGAAGGAGACGGAGACGGACCCCCCGGGCACAGGCACCGGGCAGCCCGACGCCCAGAGCCCCCCGGATCCGCCCCGGCCCCGCTCGGCCCCTGCAGCTGCCCCGGCCCCAGCACCTCCCCTGAGGCCTGTCCCGCAGCCCCAGACCCCAGGGCCTGTCCTGGCAGCAGCGAGCCGGGCCTGGGGCGCGCTCGATCCTCCGTCACCGCGGGTGCATCAGCGGCAGCGCGGGGAGGGAGCAGTGTCTGCAGGAGCTCCTGCAGCAGGAGCTTACAAGCTTCTTAAAATTGGTTCATTCCAGTGTCTCTTATGATACTTCTGTGGTAATAACTCAACATCCATCTTCCAGCATTTCTAAGATGCTTTTGCGTACTTAAACTGTCAGTTATACTGTCAGTTAAGCAATGTAATACTTTGTATAGTTCCTCTTGATAACAGTCGGTTTCTTGAAATTCACTAAGTCCTTTAAAGAGTAAGACAAATACCAGCTCAATGAATTGTTTCAGTTCATTTTACAGCACCCAAGAAGGAAAGTGCCACAGCCATGTGGTAGTAGGCAGGAATTGTGTTCTCTTAGAAATGCATGTTAGCTAGTCTTACTTTTCAAGGAGGTTAAACAGTCTGTAGTGAGGCTGCACCTAAACAGTGCGTGGTAGGTATGTGTGTCAATGGCAAAGTAATTGGTACTGTACCTAGGTCTAACATTAATCAGGGGTGTCATTTGCAACAAAAAAAACTGACACAAGTTGAACAGTATAAAACACAGTTCACTTGGTGTCTGGGATGGATCTGGTATCTCTTCTTAAAGTACCTGCACAGGTTGTGCCCCTGCCCACACTTACCTTCCATGCTAAGTAGCAATTTGTGCTGTGTCAGTGTCCTTCTTGTAGTGAGGGGCCCAACACTGAACACAGGATTCAAGGTGTGGCCTCACCAGTGCCCAGTACAGGGGGACGATCACTTCCCTAGTCCTGCTGGCCACACTATTTCTGATACAAGCCAGGATGCTATTGGCCTCTTGGCCACCTGGGCACGCTGCTGCCTCATGTTCAGCTGGCTGTCCACCAATACCCCCTCCTTTTCCCCCGGGCACCTCTCCAGCCCCTCTTCCCCAAGCCTGTAGCATTGCATGGGGTCATTGTGACCCAAGCGCAGGACCCAGCACTGAGCCTTGTTGCACCTCACACAGTTGGCCTTGGCCCATCAATCCAGCCTGGCCAGGTCCCTCTGTAGGGCCTTCCTGCCCTCCAGGAGATCAACACTCCCACCCAACTTGGCGTCATCTGCAAACTTACTGAGGGTGTACTTGATCCCCTCATCCTGATCATTGATAAAGACATTAAACAGGACTGGCCCCACTGCTGAGCCCTGGGGAACACCAGCCACCAACTGCATTTAACTCCATTCACCACAACTCTTTGGGCCCGGCCATTCAGCCAGTTTTTTACCCAGCAAAGAGCACGCCCATCCAAGCCATAAGCAGCTTTTTTTTCTCCCTTCCTTTCAGTCTTTCCTGTGTGCCACTGAGCTATTTCCTCTGTTCATTTAAGACCTAGATCTCATCAAATACTTCCCAGTTGTCAAGTCCTGAGCCAGTAAAGCACTGTAGGAATTTGGCAGTCTTCCAGCTGGCAGAGGTAAAGTTCTACCTGTTAGCGTCACAATGGGAAGATGTGTGTATCTTTTCCCCCCAAAAGTACGAATTGTGTAAGGGTTGCTCTAGTATCAAATTTAGTATCCCTAGAAGCATATGTTAGTAAATAATGGAATAGTAAGAGAATTAGGCAGTGGCAATGGCCCCAGGGACCTAGCTTTTCTTTATATACTTGTTAATCTGCATAGTTTCTTGAAGACCACACATGAAAAATATGCTTCTTTTTGGAGAAATTAGCCTTATAACTATAATAAAAACAACTCTCAGGACAATAGCAAAATGTCCTGGTTTCAGCTGGGATAGAGTTAATTTTCTTCCTAGTAGCTGGTGTAGTGATGTGTTTTGGATTTAGTATGAGAATAACGTTGATAACACACTGATGTTTTAGTTCTTGCTAAGTAGTGCTTACACCAGTCAAGGACTTTTCAGCTTCCCCTACCCTGACAGTGAGAAGCTCGGAGAGAGCACAGCCAGGACAGGTGACCCAGACTGGCCAAAGGGCTATTCCATACCGTATGGCATCATGTTCAGTATATAAAGTGAGGGGAGTTGGCTGGGGGGCAGCGATGGCTGCTCAAGGACAGGCTGGGCATCAGTCAGCAGGTGGTGAGCAATTGCATCGTGCATCACTTGCTTTGTATATTATTATATTATTATTACTACTACCAATACTAGTATTTCTATTTTACTTTACTTTATTTCAATTATTAAAATGTTCTTATCACAACCCACGAGTTTTTCCCCCTTTTACCCTTCCAATTCTCTCCCTCATCACACTGGAGAGGGGGGAGTGAGTGAGCAGCTGTGTGCAACTTAGTTGCTGACCGGGGTTAAACCATGAAACAGGCCCACAAACACTGGTCCTCTACACTTGCCTGCCCTCCTAAAAGTCCAAAACTCTCTCTGTCTCCCGCTCATTGTAGCCAGAGCCCAGCTCTGAAATTGAAAATATACAGCAATTTCACCCACACCAAAGGTGCCAGGACTAAAAGCTGTTTCTGACCCTAAACTTCCCTTGGGAGCACTTTCACAGCCCCAAAGACACTGGTGCTCTAAACATGACTAGACAATTAACGGTCCCAACACCCTCTCCCACTTCATTCCTCTCAGGTTCTGACTGAGGCCGAATGCCTCCCCCAGTGTGACGTCAGAGCCACCACTGTGAGGTCAGAGCTGGCCGCCTGCACAGCCCTGTGGCGCGCAGGCAAGGAGCCCACAGCTGCCGTGTGGCTCTTGCCCTGGGCAGGCACGCTCCTGCTGTGGGGCAGCGTGGGGCTGCTGCCGGAGCTGTTTTTGCCTGGGCAGGCCACACTGCTGGGGCTGAGGGGGAAGAGCGGAGCGGGGAGCCTGCCTTTGCCCAGAGATGGCGAGGAGAAAGGCCCCCGAGAGAAGACGCCAAGGGCCCTCCCAAGGCTCCTTGGGGAACGAGGCTGGCCAACAGCCGGCAGGGGAGGCAGCAGGGCCGAGCCGCTGCCAGACGAGTAGGTACGCAGCCTGGCATCTGCCCGGGGCATCAGGTTGGGCTGGTAGCAGGGACGTGGCCTAGCACGGTCAGTGGGGTGCGGAGCAGCCTGGGGAAGCCGACAGAAGTTTTCTGAAGAAGAGCCCCGTGGCTTGCGAAGCCCCCCTTCTGTGGGGACGGGTCTCGGCGGAAAGGCTGGCTCACTCTCCCAGCCAAAAGGCAGTGTGCAGCAGGGGCTTTAGGGGAGGCGCGATCCTGCCTGGCTGATGGGAGCAGCTGTGCGGGGCAGAGAGGGGTCGGGAGACCTGGGGGAGTGCCCAGGGAAGAGGTGGGGGGGGCCGTGGGGGGGGACAGCAGCGCGTGCCCCCTCCCCGAACGGCCACTGGGAGGTGTCTGCCGCGGGGCAGGTTGGGACCAGGGGCCAGGGAGCAGGGAGGGACGGGCTGAGAATCGCGCTGTGCTGCCGGGTGGGCTTCCCGAGGCGCGGGTCTGCTGCTGCCAGCTTGCTCCCACTGCAGGCCTGTAAGGCAAAGGATGCGGAAAGGAGAGGGGGGGCCCGCTGGGAGCAGCCCAGCTGTGCTGGCCTCTCTCGCTGCTGCTGGGACGGCCCGTTCTCTGGCAAGGGCCGCCGCTCAGGCTACTCCTGCCCGCCTCGGCTCCCGCGGCGTGGGGACGGTGGGCAACGGGCATTTGTCTTTTTCCTCTGACAGGAACCTCCGCATGGAGGTGGAGCTGGGGGTACTCTCTTCGATGTCAGCTCCCGGCTCAGCCACTCAAGGGCCTGCCAAGTGGCGCGACAAGGCCACAGAAATTCCAAGTAAGCCCAGCACTGCTGCTTGCCGTGACCTCCTCGGGGCTGAACTTGGAGAGCTGCGCTGCGCTGGAGCTCTGGCCAGTCGTCACAGGCGGCAGGAGAAGTGCAGGCTGCCCTGCTCTTTGCCCCAGGGAGGGAGTGTGTAGGACACGGTGCCCGCCTCCCCGCAGGCAGCTGAGACACGTGGGGCTGGGCATCCTAGAGAAGAGACCTCAAGAGACAGGCCTAACTTGTCTCTGCTTTCCTTGCGCAGGGACAGTCTTCAGCCTTACTTGCCATCCGGCAGGCGCCCTTGTCTCCCTGCAGAGACGTCTGCCGAGGACGTGCATCTCCGCCGTGTACGTATTACATCACGTTTCTGCGGTGGGCGGGGGAGAGAAAGGGGATGTCTGAGGGCCGGTGCAAGCCAAGGGGAGAGCAGAGGGTGTTCCCCAGCCAGCAGCCCAGGGCTCCCAGTCGGGCGCCCAAGCTGGGGCGCTGCTCGTGCTGTGGCCGTTCTCAGGGAGAGCCAAGAGCAAAGCCCCTCGGCAGTCTCACTCCCACGCATTTGCCAGAGCCCCACGCTTTGGCTGCGGTAGGGCAAACTGCCGCGTAGCCAGACGCTCGGGTGCAGAGCCAAGCCTCCGCAGGGGAAGGCTTTTCCCCAGCTCTGGCAAGTGACCGCGCAGGTCTGGGAGGGCTCTGGGAGGAAAGGCAGACAAGGCTCCTGCGCTTCCCAGCTCTGCGGAAAACCACCCCTAAGAGAGAGCTGTGTGATCGCAAGTGAGAACAGGCCTGCTTTCTCAGCCCAAGAGAGAGCAAGGTCCCCACCAGAAAGACTGCTGAAAAGCAGTCTTCATTTGCTCGGCCTCTTTACTTCCCTGCATAATTTTCAGTCCCTTTGGGATGGTGCTTCTGGAGCCCTTCCTCTGGGGGAGATCTGCCGGCAGTGTTGAACGGTGTGGACAGAAATCGTCTTCCTCCTGGGCGCTGCTCTGGCAGCTCTCTGGCAGCAGGAGGCTTCCAAAAGGCTGGCTTTCCGGCCTGAAAAGGGAACTCCACCGGGGGAGGGCTTTGCCCAAGACTTGGAGCATTGGCAGCCACAGGACTCCCTCTTTTTCAGGCAAAAGATGGCCCTGCAGAAGAAGAGGATCTTCCAAGTCGTCTTCTTGTTGCTCCCCGTGGCTCTTGGTGAGTTTGCATGAGCAGACACCTGAGAGCGACAGCCAGGCTGTGCTGCATGCCAGCTTTCAGCTGGCCAGCTTTCCTTTTGGGCCACTCTGGGCGGAAGCTCCCACGGCCCAAGCGCTTCCCGAGTACGGCCTGCACTGGGACTGCCTTTTGGACTGCCAGTAAGACTGGGAGCCTCCCAGCCATGCTGCTGCTCTGGCCACTGGACCACGTGGCTTGCTTAGTCTGCAAGTCCGCGAGAGAAGGGCGTAGCTACTTCCAAGCCTGAACTGGGGATTCCCAGAGGGGAGGGGCCGTGCAGGGGGACCCAGGGGGAGGTACCTCTCCTAGCCCATGCAGCCTGGTCTCGGGGCTCCCCGAAGCAGCGAGGGGAAGCGGGGAATAGCTCTGGGGCACTGAGCACACCTGAGGCTCACGGCTGCGCAGTCCCCTCAAGCCTGGGCCGATGGCTTCCGGCCAGAGGCGCGTCCTCTCTCCGCACCCCACGTTCCCCACCTCCTCAGCTCACCTGCTGCCCCACCCCTAAGGCAACAGGCAGGAGACAACGCGACTGCAGGCATCGCTAGCGACCCCAGGAAAATAACTCTCTCTTGATGATGTGAATTGCAGCTGGTGTTTACTGCGGGACCTCACTGCCAGGGTGGACAATGCGGACAAAGGCACTGCTAGAGGTCGGTGACTCCTGTGCCTCAGGCACCTCCTGCAACACAGCATTGCTGAGAGCGCCTGGATAAATCACGGGCTCTCCTGCTGCCACGCAGGGTGACCCAAAGAAGCAGCAGCTTGTGCCGAGTCTTCCTAGGGAAGCCTCTCCTGGGAAGCCCCGGCGGCTCTGGTGGCGGATGCTCGAACCGAGCGTTTTTCCCTTTCAGGAGCTGGCACTTGTGTCTGCAGAAGACCTGAAGACCCTGCGGTAAGAGACGTTTCCTGAGCTGGAATTGGTTCTGTGCAGAAGCGTCAGCCGCCCTCGTGCTACCTGCACTCGTTTTGCTAACAGCCAGGGCTCCCATACCTCCCACCTGCCTTTGCCTTCTGCTCAAACTGGTGTGGAAGGGAAGCACGCGCAAAGCAGGGAAAGCACACGTGTCTCTCCTTCTTGCCGAGCTGAGACGCTCCCCAGAGGGGACGGGCCGCTCTCTGACAAGATCTGCTTTCCTGTCATGCAGGAACTTGGGCGTTTCCTTGGTGGAGCATAGCCAAAAGATGCAGCTTCTGCTGGAGGAGGTGGCTCAACTGAGGGCGGAGATCAGCAGGGCAAAGGTGATGCTGCGTTTTGGGGAAGGAGGCTTGGCTGGGCAGAACCCCCGAGAAAGCACTCCTTGGGCTTGTTGGTGGGGTCGGACTGCTGACTGCAGCAAGCCAGCCTTTGCCCCAGGGGCTTGCTGGGTGAGCTGCTGCGCTGCACAGGCCCTTCTCCAGGCCCACTTTAAGCAGGCTGCTTCAGGCAGCAGAGGACTCCCGACAGCCTTCCCTTGGCACGCCGGCGCTCTGGCTCCTCTGGCTGGGCTCCTGAGGCAGGGATGAGACCCAGGCACGCTGACGGGGCCAGCCGTCGCTTGCAGGGCCCGAGCCCATCTCCCCGCTGACCGGCAGAGCGTGGAGGGTGGGGACGAGGGCGTGGGGACCCTCGTCAACCCACCTGGCGGCCATGGCCGTGGCCGCGGACACAGATTCTCTTCCTCAGCCCTCGTGGCTCACGTCAGCAGCAGAGAGTCTTGCAGCTCTGTGGACAAGGCTTGCCTTGCCTTTCTGACACTGACCCTTTGCCTCTGCCGGCGCTAGCAGCCACGCTGAACTGCCCGCTGATGTGGTCCTTTTCTGTGTCCGTTTATGGCGTTCCCAGGAAGTGAACCAGGCAGCCTCCCAGATGGCTTCGGAAGTCTCCGTCGAGATGTCTGACTGGGCCCTGCAAAGCTCTGGTATGGACACAAGCAGCCCAGTCTCCTTGCCCTGCGCTTGTCTGTAGCACTCCCCAAAGAAGCCTGTGCTCCGGGCGCTGCTCTCCAAAGTGGGGGAGCTTCAATGCTTCCTGGGGTCCAAGAGCAAGGCTGTGGCACAGTGGCTCTCTCAGACTCCCTCCCAGTCCTGCCCTCGGCCTCCGCACGGGGGCCTCCGCACGGGTGCCTCCGCCGCTGCCCCCGCACGTGTTCCTGTGCTGTTGGAAGGGCTCTCTTCCTCTCCACTGCATTCGAAGAGGGAATGGCTGGGCCATCCTTTGCTGCCCATGCCGCAAGCCCTCAGTTTTGGTCTGCTGTCATTGACGTGGGCGCCCACCGTCTCCCAGAACCCTCAGACCTTCTCCTCGTGGCGCTGTGAGAGACGCAGTCACCACCAGGCACGTGGCTGCCGTCATTCCCCTGTGCAGCTGGGCACCCCCAGCAGCGTGGGGAGGAGGAGAGGACTGACAGACGTGGAGCTGGCCGGCAGCATCAGAAATACTGTCTGAGCACCGAGTGCTCCTAGAATGTGGCCTCTTCCAGTAGTCACCTGCTCTCCCTCCCTTCCAGGTGCCACCATCGACATGCAGAGAACTTCCGAGACCTACATCTGCAAAGAGAACTGGGGCTGCAGGCTTTTGCGGCTCTTTTGCGCTGCCAACCCTCCCGACACTATTTTGCAGGTATCCTAGCAGAACTCCTCAGGGAAGGTTTCCTGCCTCCCTCTGAAGTTGAGGACCGACCTCAGGGGCTCTCCCCTCGCTCTGGGCAGCCACTGGGCAGAGAGGTGTTTCTGCTAGGCCCTGACTGGGACGCTTTCAGAACCGCTGTTCTCCTCTGCCCCATAATCCTGAGGGCCCCCTTTCAGTCAGGCAGGGACGAAGGCCTCCTGCTTCTGTCCATTTCCTCCCACGCGCCTCCTTTTCAAGCCAAAATAGACCCCACGGACACAACGGCGCCTACGCTTCAAGCTACGCGCGCCGTTGTGTTGGCCCCAACACTCTCTCACTCTTCCTTGCTCTCGCGTTCTGCTTGCAGCCGGATGTTTCCCCAGGAAACTGCTGGCCTTTACAAGGGCATCAGGGCCAGGTGGTCATCAGGTTGCCAGCACGCGTCCATCTGACTGCCGTCACTGTGCAGCACATCTCCAAAGAAGTCTCTCCATCTGGGACCGTCACCAGCGCCCCCAGAGACGTCGCTGTCTTTGTGAGTCTCTGCTGGGCGCTTCTGGCGGGGATCTGGCCCTGGGGGAAAGCCATGGCAGGGTCTGGCTTGCTTTTGTGCGTCCTCTGAGCTTTGCGTCCTGCTCTCTCCTGAGCACTGCAGTGCCCTAGCGGGACACTTCAAGGGCTCTAGGGGTTTCATCCCTCTTGAGACTTGTTTGGGACAAGCACCTCAGGGTTCCTGAGCAGAAGTCAAGGCCGAGACTGAGCTCCACCATAGCGAGTGCTAGCCTACGGCTAGAGCCCCAGGAGAGGGTGGGGAGATAGCAGGGCTGATCCCGCACGTCCGTCCCCTCTTTGTGGGGACGAGTCTGAGCTGCTCTCCTTGTGCTTTGCCCCTGAGGGAGTGGATGCGGACGGAGAAGAGGAAACTCTCCTTGGGACGTTCACGTACAACGTGGCAAAGGAGCCCATTCAGACCTTCCCTCTGAAGGTACGGTCCACGCGCAGGGGCAAGGTGCCGGGGAGCAAACCAGGTTTGCCTGCAAGTCCATGGCAGGAAGAGCGTGAAGGCTTTCTCCCTGGGCCGAGGGACAGTGTCCTCTCCTCCCAGCACAGCGTGCCCCTTCTCTCCCCGTGCTCTCACGCCTGCCAGGAGGAAAGCAGGCAGAGCAGACAGCGGGAGCTTGGTGGGGTTGCACAGCAGCCGCCCCCGCACAGGAGCACCTCCCCGGCCTCTCTGCCAGCACAGAGCGAGCAGCAGAGGGAAGGGGCAGAGGGGAGGGAGGCGGAGCCCCAGCAGGGCCGGCATGCAGAGGCTGCCAGCTGCCTTCCCCCTTCCCGTCTCCCCAGCCTCCCCAGCAGCCCCGGTACCAGCAGCGAGCCTCAGCTTTCCACAGCCGCTCCCACCCACTTTCAGGAGCTCGTTCCTGAGCAGGAGCAGGGCTGGCAGGGGGAGACACCTTCATTGCATTGTCGCTCCTAACAAACACCCCCGCTGCCTTTTCCCGCTTTTCTTGCCAGAACGCGCCGCTTCCCAGAGCCTTTGCACATGTCAAACTTCTGGTGACGAGCAACTGGGGAAACCCAGCGTACACCTGCATTTATCGAGTGCAGGTTCACGGGAAGATGGCAATACCAGAAAGCCTCGACTGAAACCAGAGGAAAAAGAGAAGGGCATAGAGAAAAGAGCAGCAGAAGGGGAAGGAAGAAAAAAATAAAAAAGATGTGGCACTTCAGATTGGTGCAGAAGATCTGTCTCCAAAGTGGGGTGCGCAAGAAGGCCCTTTGGGGGGAGGGCGGGAGCGTGTGGGAAGCGTTAGGCCTTCTCCTGAATTTTTTCTTCAACCTGAGGAAGGCAGCAAGCACTCCTAAGGTTTACTGCAGAGAGGAGAGGCCCAGCCGGGCACCGCTCCTTCTCCCGCCACCCCGGGAGGCTCCGCAAGTGGCACCAGCCCAGGGCAGGCAGAGGGGCCCGGCTGCAGTTTACAACTGCCGCAGGAGCAGATGGAACCCTTTGGCCTAGCACCTTCCCAGCATCCCGGCTGTCGGTTTGTCGGTTACCCCCCAGTTTCTGTGAAAGGGGGGTGGGGAGCCTGTCTGAGTGGCCTGTGGGAAACCCCACCGTTCCTCGGCCCATCAACATCCCCGCTCTAGAGCTCACTGCTCTCTCTCGGGGGTCCTTTGGTGTCCCATTGATTAGTGTCGAAGGGGAATTTTCCAGCATTTGGCCAGCATTTGGCCCCTGGTTATTCTCCCCTTGGCATTGGGACGACCCTGACCCGTCTTTCCTCTTGACGGACCACCGTCTCTGGGGTTCCCAGAAAGGCTGTGCGGTTCTGCAGCCCGTGGGCTGTTCCCGTCATGGGCTCCACCACCTAACACTCGAGGCCCCTCGGTCCCCCAGTGCTGCATTTTGCAACACTTGGCTGTTCCCTCCCGCTGTTGCTATCATGGGCATCGTGTCCTGGGCTACAACGCCTTCTCCGCTAAGGACATCCCGGGCAGCCACTCGGAAAGCTCATCCAAAGGATTCCAGGGATGGGGAGGGTTAGAAGCCCGTCTTCCTGGCAGCTGTCTAACAGCAGGGAGTATTGGGAGGGGGTCAGGGTGGCAGGAGCATTCCCTGGGGGGTGCTGGAGGCTCCCACGGGGTTCCTGAGAGATGGGGCTGGGGAGTGGGCATCCCCGGTTGCTTTTGGGGTTCTCCTGCTGCTGGAAATGGCTTCTTTTAAAGCTAAGCAGAAACGGCAATTTTCCCATTAGCTTTGCATGACGGTAGGCACCTTAGGTGGGACCATCCCCCGTGCATCCAGCGCTGTAATAAAGAGAATGCCTGCTTCTCGATGCTACCTTGGTGGGAAGAGGTTGATTCCCCATTTCGGTGACAGTTTGGGCGACCCAGATGGGACTCTGCTTCTGAATCTCAGCGGATCCGCGGCATCGCAGGACCCCCAGCCGGCACCGAGGGATTCTCGGGAAGAACCTCCGAAGCGCGGACCGAAGAGCTCTGAGCAGGACCCCTGGCAAGGTAAAGGCATTCCTTTTCTGATTGAAAGGGCGGTTGCCTGCCCGTCAGGCGCGGCGAAGGCCTCGCAGGGTTGGGCTGTAAAGGTACCTAAGGGAAGGATTGGATCCTATCGGGCCAAAGTCCCTAGGACACCTGTGTCTGGAAACCTTTGGCCAAAGGGGTGGGTTGGAGTCCCACTGACGGGAATCTAGGGGTTCGAGTGTTTGGTGCTGCCGTATCTTTTATGGCGGGTACTAAGCCCTCTGCGGAAGGGGGCATTCGGGAAAGATCTCCCCTAGGACGTATCTTGAAACATTGGAGGAAATTGGGAGGGGAGCCTCTCACTCGGAAACAGCTTCTAGAATATGGTAACAATTGGTGGCCAATGAATAGTCTCGAAGATCAGGAAAAATGGCCAAAGAATGGAACTCTAAGATATACTACTGTAGTACAACTGATGGTACTTTGCAGGCGGGAGGGTAAATGGGATGAAGTACCATACGTGCATTTATTTTTCACACTAAGAAACCACCCGGAATGGCAGAAGGAATGCGGAATAATCCCACAGGATCCTCTGATCTTGGCTCTAGAAAAGGAGGGGAGGGGTAGGAATTTAAAGCGATGGCGTTCTGCTTGTAGAAAATCAGCTCCTTTCGTACAAGCCCGTCTTGCCTCCTCCTGGGTTTTTCTTCTTGGCGTACAAAACGGTTCCGAAAGGAGAAACGCTGGCAGAAGCAGCGGCCCCGTGGGTTGAGAGCAAAGCCCCCGTTCCAGCAGCCTTTCTGGTTTCCCGGGGATGCCCAGGAGAGCTGGAACCCTGCCACACTCCCGTGCCGGGCGGCTGCCTGGCCTGTGCTGCCCACAGGCATGGGCTCCCACCGCCCAGGAGAGCCGTGCTGCCCCAGGGGAGCCCACCGGGTCTCCCCGCCCTGCTGCGCCCTGGGGAGCCCCAGTGTGACGTCAGAGCCACCACTGTGAGGTCAGAGCTGGCCGCCTGCACAGCCCTGTGGCGCGCAGGCAAGGAGCCCACAGCTGCCGTGTGGCTCTTGCCCTGGGCAGGCACGCTCCTGCTGTGGGGCAGCGTGGGGCTGCTGCCGGAGCTGTTTTTGCCTGGGCAGGCCACACTGCTGGGGCTGAGGGGGAAGAGCGGAGCGGGGAGCCTGCCTTTGCCCAGAGATGGCGAGGAGAAAGGCCCCCGAGAGAAGACGCCAAGGGCCCTCCCAAGGCTCCTTGGGGAACGAGGCTGGCCAACAGCCGGCAGGGGAGGCAGCGGGGCCGAGCCGCTGCCAGACGAGTAGGTACGCAGCCTGGCATCTGCCCGGGGCATCAGGTTGGGCTGGTAGCCGGGACGTGGCCTAGCACGGTCAGTGGGGTGCGGAGCAGCCTGGGGAAGCCGACAGAAGTTTTCTGAAGAAGAGCCCCGTGGCTTGCGAAGCCCCCCTTCTGTGGGGACGGGTGTCGGCGGAAAGGCTGGCTCACTCTCCCAGCCAAAAGGCAGTGTGCAGCAGGGGCTTTAGGGGAGGCGCGATCCTGCCTGGCTGATGGGAGCAGCTGTGCGGGGCAGAGAGGGGTCGGGAGACCTGGGAGTGCCCAGGGAAGAGGTGGGGGGGGCCGTGGGGGGGGACAGCAGCGCGTGCCCCCTCCCCGAACGGCCACTGGGAGGTGTCTGCCGCGGGGCAGGTTGGGACCAGGGGCCAGGGAGCAGGGAGGGACGGGCTGAGAATCGCGCTGTGCTGCCGGGTGGGCTTCCCGAGGCGCGGGTCTGCTGCTGCCAGCTTGCTCCCACTGCAGGCCTGTAAGGCAAAGGATGCGGAAAGGAGAGGGGGGGCCCGCTGGGAGCAGCCCAGCTGTGCTGGCCTCTCTCGCTGCTGCTGGGACGGCCCGTCCTCTGGCAAGGGCCGCCGCTCAGGCTACTCCTGCCCGCCTCGGCTCCCGCGGCGTGGGGACGGTGGGCAACGGGCATTTGTCTTTTTCCTCTGACAGGAACCTCCGCATGGAGGTGGAGCTGGGGGTACTCTCTTCGATGTCAGCTCCCGGCTCAGCCACTCAAGGGCCTGCCAAGTGGCGCGACAAGGCCACAGAAATTCCAAGTAAGCCCAGCACTGCTGCTTGCCGTGACCTCCTCGGGGCTGAACTTGGAGAGCTGCGCTGCGCTGGAGCTCTGGCCAGTCGTCACAGGCGGCAGGAGAAGTGCAGGCTGCCCTGCTCTTTGCCCCAGGGAGGGAGTGTGTAGGACACGGTGCCCGCCTCCCCGCAGGCAGCTGAGACACGCGGGGCTGGGCATCCTAGAGAAGAGACCTCAAGAGACAGGCCTAACTTGTCTCTGCTTTCCTTGCGCAGGGACAGTCTTCAGCCTTACTTGCCATCCGGCAGGCGCCCTTGTCTCCCTGCGGAGACGTCTGCCGAGGACGTGCATCTCCGCCGTGTACGTATTACATCACGTTTCTGCGGTGGGCGGGGGAGAGAAAGGGGATGTCTGAGGGCCGGTGCAAGCCAAGGGGAGAGCAGAGGGTGTTCCCCAGCCAGCAGCCCAGGGCTCCCAGTCGGGCGCCCAAGCTGGGGCGCTGCTCGTGCTGTGGCCGTTCTCAGGGAGAGCCAAGAGCAAAGCCCCTCGGCAGTCTCACTCCCACGCATTTGCCAGAGCCCCACGCTTTGGCTGCGGTAGGGCAAACTGCCGCGTAGCCAGACGCTCGGGTGCAGAGCCAAGCCTCCGCAGGGGAAGGCTTTTCCCCAGCTCTGGCAAGTGACCGCGCAGGTCTGGGAGGGCTCTGGGAGGAAAGGCAGACAAGGCTCCTGCGCTTCCCAGCTCTGCGGAAAACCACCCCTAAGAGAGAGCTGTGTGATCGCAAGTGAGAACAGGCCTGCTTTCTCAGCCCAAGAGAGAGCAAGGTCCCCACCAGAAAGACTGCTGAAAAGCAGTCTTCATTTGCTCGGCCTCTTTACTTCCCTGCATAATTTTCAGTCCCTTTGGGATGGTGCTTCTGGAGCCCTTCCTCTGGGGGAGATCTGCCGGCAGTGTTGAACGGTGTGGACAGAAATCGTCTTCCTCCTGGGCGCTGCTCTGGCAGCTCTCTGGCAGCAGGAGGCTTCCAAAAGGCTGGCTTTCCGGCCTGAAAAGGGAACTCCACCGGGGGAGGGCTTTGCCCAAGACTTGGAGCATTGGCAGCCACAGGACTCCCTCTTTTTCAGGCAAAAGATGGCCCTGCAGAAGAAGAGGATCTTCCAAGTCGTCTTCTTGTTGCTCCCCGTGGCTCTTGGTGAGTTTGCATGAGCAGACACCTGAGAGCGACAGCCAGGCTGTGCTGCATGCCAGCTTTCAGCTGGCCAGCTTTCCTTTTGGGCCACTCTGGGCGGAAGCTCCCACGGCCCAAGCGCTTCCCGAGTACGGCCTGCACTGGGACTGCCTTTTGGACTGCCAGTAAGACTGGGAGCCTCCCAGCCATGCTGCTGCTCTGGCCACTGGACCACGTGGCTTGCTTAGTCTGCAAGTCCGCGAGAGAAGGGCGTAGCTACTTCCAAGCCTGAACTGGGGATTCCCAGAGGGGAGGGGCCGTGCAGGGGGACCCAGGGGGAGGTACCTCTCCTAGCCCATGCAGCCTGGTCTCGGGGCTCCCCGAAGCAGCGAGGGGAAGCGGGGAATAGCTCTGGGGCACTGAGCACACCTGAGGCTCACGGCTGCGCAGTCCCCTCAAGCCTGGGCCGATGGCTTCCGGCCAGAGGCGCGTCCTCTCTCCGCACCCCACGTTCCCCACCTCCTCAGCTCACCTGCTGCCCCACCCCTAAGGCAACAGGCAGGAGACAACGCGACTGCAGGCATCGCTAGCGACCCCAGGAAAATAACTCTCTCTTGATGATGTGAATTGCAGCTGGTGTTTACTGCGGGACCTCACTGCCAGGGTGGACAATGCGGACAAAGGCACTGCTAGAGGTCGGTGACTCCTGTGCCTCAGGCACCTCCTGCAACACAGCATTGCTGAGAGCGCCTGGATAAATCACGGGCTCTCCTGCTGCCACGCAGGGTGACCCAAAGAAGCAGCAGCTTGTGCCGAGTCTTCCTAGGGAAGCCTCTCCTGGGAAGCCCCGGCGGCTCTGGTAGCGGATGCTCGAACCGAGCGTTTTTCCCTTTCAGGAGCTGGCACTTGTGTCTGCAGAAGACCTGAAGACCCTGCGGTAAGAGACGTTTCCTGAGCTGGAATTGGTTCTGTGCAGAAGCGTCAGCCGCCCTCGTGCTACCTGCACTCGTTTTGCTAACAGCCAGGGCTCCCATACCTCCCACCTGCCTTTGCCTTCTGCTCAAACTGGTGTGGAAGGGAAGCACGCGCAAAGCAGGGAAAGCACACGTGTCTCTCCTTCTTGCCGAGCTGAGACGCTCCCCAGAGGGGACGGGCCGCTCTCTGACAAGATCTGCTTTCCTGTCATGCAGGAACTTGGGCGTTTCCTTGGTGGAGCATAGCCAAAAGATGCAGCTTCTGCTGGAGGAGGTGGCTCAACTGAGGGCGGAGATCAGCAGGGCAAAGGTGATGCTGCGTTTTGGGGAAGGAGGCTTGGCTGGGCAGAACCCCCGAGAAAGCACTCCTTGGGCTTGTTGGTGGGGTCGGACTGCTGACTGCAGCAAGCCAGCCTTTGCCCCAGGGGCTTGCTGGGTGAGCTGCTGCGCTGCACAGGCCCTTCTCCAGGCCCACTTTAAGCAGGCTGCTTCAGGCAGCAGAGGACTCCCGACAGCCTTCCCTTGGCACGCCGGCGCTCTGGCTCCTCTGGCTGGGCTCCTGAGGCAGGGATGAGACCCAGGCACGCTGACGGGGCCAGCCGTCGCTTGCAGGGCCCGAGCCCATCTCCCCGCTGACCGGCAGAGCGTGGAGGGTGGGGACGAGGGCGTGGGGACCCTCGTCAACCCACCTGGCGGCCATGGCCGTGGCCGCGGACACAGATTCTCTTCCTCAGCCCTCGTGGCTCACGTCAGCAGCAGAGAGTCTTGCAGCTCTGTGGACAAGGCTTGCCTTGCCTTTCTGACACTGACCCTTTGCCTCTGCCGGCGCTAGCAGCCACGCTGAACTGCGCGCTGATGTGGTCCTTTTCTGTGTCCGTTTATGGCGTTCCCAGGAAGTGAACCAGGCAGCCTCCCAGATGGCTTCGGAAGTCTCCGTCGAGATGTCTGACTGGGCCCTGCAAAGCTCTGGTATGGACACAAGCAGCCCAGTCTCCTTGCCCTGCGCTTGTCTGTAGCACTCCCCAAAGAAGCCTGTGCTCCGGGCGCTGCTCTCCAAAGTGGGGGAGCTTCAATGCTTCCTGGGGTCCAAGAGCAAGGCTGTGGCACAGTGGCTCTCTCAGACTCCCTCCCAGTCCTGCCCTCGGCCTCCGCACGGGGGCCTCCGCACGGGTGCCTCCGCCGCTGCCCCCGCACGTGTTCCTGTGCTGTTGGAAGGGCTCTCTTCCTCTCCACTGCATTCGAAGAGGGAATGGCTGGGCCATCCTTTGCTGCCCATGCCGCAAGCCCTCAGTTTTGGTCTGCTGTCATTGACGTGGGCGCCCACCGTCTCCCAGAACCCTCAGACCTTCTCCTCGTGGCGCTGTGAGAGACGCAGTCACCACCAGGCACGTGGCTGCCGTCATTCCCCTGTGCAGCTGGGCACCCCCAGCAGCGTGGGGAGGAGGAGAGGACTGACAGACGTGGAGCTGGCCGGCAGCATCAGAAATACTGTCTGAGCACCGAGTGCTCCTAGAATGTGGCCTCTTCCAGTAGTCACCTGCTCTCCCTCCCTTCCAGGTGCCACCATCGACATGCAGAGAACTTCCGAGACCTACATCTGCAAAGAGAACTGGGGCTGCAGGCTTTTGCGGCTCTTTTGCGCTGCCAACCCTCCCGACACTATTTTGCAGGTATCCTAGCAGAACTCCTCAGGGAAGGTTTCCTGCCTCCCTCTGAAGTTGAGGACCGACCTCAGGGGCTCTCCCCTCGCTCTGGGCAGCCACTGGGCAGAGAGGTGTTTCTGCTAGGCCCTGACTGGGACGCTTTCAGAACCGCTGTTCTCCTCTGCCCCATAATCCTGAGGGCCCCCTTTCAGTCAGGCAGGGACGAAGGCCTCCTGCTTCTGTCCATTTCCTCCCACGCGCCTCCTTTTCAAGCCAAAATAGACCCCACGGACACAACGGCGCCTACGCTTCAAGCTACGCGCGCCGTTGTGTTGGCCCCAACACTCTCTCACTCTTCCTTGCTCTCGCGTTCTGCTTGCAGCCGGATGTTTCCCCAGGAAACTGCTGGCCTTTACAAGGGCATCAGGGCCAGGTGGTCATCAGGTTGCCAGCACGCGTCCATCTGACTGCCGTCACTGTGCAGCACATCTCCAAAGAAGTCTCTCCATCTGGGACCGTCACCAGCGCCCCCAGAGACGTCGCTGTCTTTGTGAGTCTCTGCTGGGCGCTTCTGGCGGGGATCTGGCCCTGGGGGAAAGCCATGGCAGGGTCTGGCTTGCTTTTGTGCGTCCTCTGAGCTTTGCGTCCTGCTCTCTCCTGAGCACTGCAGTGCCCTAGCGGGACACTTCAAGGGCTCTAGGGGTTTCATCCCTCTTGAGACTTGTTTGGGACAAGCACCTCAGGGTTCCTGAGCAGAAGTCAAGGCCGAGACTGAGCTGCACCATAGCGAGTGCTAGCCTACGGCTAGAGCCCCAGGAGAGGGTGGGGAGATAGCAGGGCTGATCCCGCACGTCCGTCCCCTCTTTGTGGGGACGAGTCTGAGCTGCTCTCCTTGTGCTTTGCCCCTGAGGGAGTGGATGCGGACGGAGAAGAGGAAACTCTCCTTGGGACGTTCACGTACAACGTGGCAAAGGAGCCCATTCAGACCTTCCCTCTGAAGGTACGGTCCACGCGCAGGGGCAAGGTGCCGGGGAGCAAACCAGGTTTGCCTGCAAGTCCATGGCAGGAAGAGCGTGAAGGCTTTCTCCCTGGGCCGAGGGACAGTGTCCTCTCCTCCCAGCACAGCGTGCCCCTTCTCTCCCCGTGCTCTCACGCCTGCCAGGAGGAAAGCAGGCAGAGCAGACAGCGGGAGCTTGGTGGGGTTGCACAGCAGCCGCTCCCGCACAGGAGCACCTCCCCGGCCTCTCTGCCAGCACAGAGCGAGCAGCAGAGGGAAGGGGCAGAGGGGAGGGAGGCGGAGCCCCAGCAGGGCCGGCATGCAGAGGCTGCCAGCTGCCTTCCCCCTTCCCGTCTCCCCAGCCTCCCCAGCAGCCCCGGTACCAGCAGCGAGCCTCAGCTTTCCACAGCCGCTCCCACCCACTTTCAGGAGCTCGTTCCTGAGCAGGAGCAGGGCTGGCAGGGGGAGACACCTTCATTGCATTGTCGCTCCTAACAAACACCCCCGCTGCCTTTTCCCGCTTTTCTTGCCAGAACGCGCCGCTTCCCAGAGCCTTTGCACATGTCAAACTTCTGGTGACGAGCAACTGGGGAAACCCAGCGTACACCTGCATTTATCGAGTGCAGGTTCACGGGAAGATGGCAATACCAGAAAGCCTCGACTGAAACCAGAGGAAAAAGAGAAGGGCATAGAGAAAAGAGCAGCAGAAGGGGAAGGAAGAAAAAAATAAAAAAGATGTGGCACTTCAGATTGGTGCAGAAGATCTGTCTCCAAAGTGGGGTGCGCAAGAAGGCCCTTTGGGGGGAGGGCGGGAGCGTGTGGGAAGCGTTAGGCCTTCTCCTGAATTTTTTCTTCAACCTGAGGAAGGCAGCAAGCACTCCTAAGGTTTACTGCAGAGAGGAGAGGCCCAGCCGGGCACCGCTCCTTCTCCCGCCACCCCGGGAGGCTCCGCAAGTGGCACCAGCCCAGGGCAGGCAGAGGGGCCCGGCTGCAGTTTACAACTGCCGCAGGAGCAGATGGAACCCTTTGGCCTAGCACCTTCCCAGCATCCCGGCTGTCGGTTTGTCGGTTACCCCCCAGTTTCTGAGAAAGGGGGGTGGGGAGCCTGTCTGAGTGGCCTGTGGGAAACCCCACCGTTCCTCGGCCCATCAACATCCCCGCTCTAGAGCTCGCTGCTCTCTCTCGGGGGTCCTTTGGTGTCCCATTGATTAGTGTCGAAGGGGAATTTTCCAGCATTTGGCCCCTGGTTATTCTCCCCTTGGCATTGGGACGACCCTGACCCGTCTTTCCTCTTGACGGACCACCGTCTCTGGGGTTCCCAGAAAGGCTGTGCGGTTCTGCAGCCCGTGGGCTGTTCCCGTCATGGGCTCCACCACCTAACACTCGAGGCCCCTCGGTCCCCCAGTGCTGCATTTTGCAACACTTGGCTGTTCCCTCCCGCTGTTGCTATCATGGGCATCGTGTCCTGGGCTACAACGCCTTCTCCGCTAAGGACATCCCGGGCAGCCACTCGGAAAGCTCATCCAAAGGATTCCAGGGATGGGGAGGGTTAGAAGCCCGTCTTCCTGGCAGCTGTCTAACAGCAGGGAGTATTGGGAGGGGGTCAGGGTGGCAGGAGCATTCCCTGGGGGGTGCTGGAGGCTCCCACGGGGTTCCTGAGAGATGGGGCTGGGGAGTGGGCATCCCCGGTTGCTTTTGGGGTTCTCCTGCTGCTGGAAATGGCTTCTTTTAAAGCTAAGCAGAAACGGCAATTTTCCCATTAGCTTTGCATGACGGTAGGCACCTTAGGTGGGACCATCCCCCGTGCATCCAGCGCTGTAATAAAGAGAATGCCTGCTTCTCGATGCTACCTTGGTGGGAAGAGGTTGATTCCCCATTTCGGTGACAGTTTGGGCGACCCAGATGGGACTCTGCTTCTGAATCTCAGCGGATCCGCGGCATCGCAGGACCCCCAGCCGGCACCGAGGGATTCTCGGGAAGAACCTCCGAAGCGCGGACCGAAGAGCTCTGAGCAGGACCCCTGGCAAGGTAAAGGCATTCCTTTTCTGATTGAAAGGGCGGTTGCCTGCCCGTCAGGCGCGGCGAAGGCCTCGCAGGGTTGGGCTGTAAAGGTACCTAAGGGAAGGATTGGATCCTATCGGGCCAAAGTCCCTAGGACACCTGTGTCTGGAAACCTTTGGCCAAAGGGGTGGGTTGGAGTCCCACTGACGGGAATCTAGGGGTTCGAGTGTTTGGTGCTGCCGTATCTTTTATGGCGGGTACTAAGCCCTCTGCGGAAGGGGGCATTCGGGAAAGATCTCCCCTAGGACGTATCTTGAAACATTGGAGGAAATTGGGAGGGGAGCCTCTCACTCGGAAACAGCTTCTAGAATATGGTAACAATTGGTGGCCAATGAATAGTCTCGAAGATCAGGAAAAATGGCCAAAGAATGGAACTCTAAGATATACTACTGTAGTACAACTGATGGTACTTTGCAGGCGGGAGGGTAAATGGGATGAAGTACCATACGTGCATTTATTTTTCACACTAAGAAACCACCCGGAATGGCAGAAGGAATGCGGAATAATCCCACAGGATCCTCTGATCTTGGCTCTAGAAAAGGAGGGGAGGGGTAGGAATTTAAAGCGATGGCGTTCTGCTTGTAGAAAATCAGCTCCTTTCGTACAAGCCCGTCTTGCCTCCTCCTGGGTTTTTCTTCTTGGCGTACAAAACGGTTCCGAAAGGAGAAACGCTGGCAGAAGCAGCGGCCCCGTGGGTTGAGAGCAAAGCCCCCGTTCCAGCAGCCTTTCTGGTTTCCCGGGGATGCCCAGGAGAGCTGGAACCCTGCCACACTCCCGTGCCGGGCGGCTGCCTGGCCTGTGCTGCCCACAGGCATGGGCTCCCACCGCCCAGGAGAGCCGTGCTGCCCCAGGGGAGCCCACCGGGTCTCCCCGCCCTGCTGCGCCCTGGGGAGCCCCAGTGTGACGTCAGAGCCACCACTGTGAGGTCAGAGCTGGCCGCCTGCACAGCCCTGTGGCGCGCAGGCAAGGAGCCCACAGCTGCCGTGTGGCTCTTGCCCTGGGCAGGCACGCTCCTGCTGTGGGGCAGCGTGGGGCTGCTGCCGGAGCTGTTTTTGCCTGGGCAGGCCACACTGCTGGGGCTGAGGGGGAAGAGCGGAGCGGGGAGCCTGCCTTTGCCCAGAGATGGCGAGGAGAAAGGCCCCCGAGAGAAGACGCCAAGGGCCCTCCCAAGGCTCCTTGGGGAACGAGGCTGGCCAACAGCCGGCAGGGGAGGCAGCGGGGCCGAGCCGCTGCCAGACGAGTAGGTACGCAGCCTGGCATCTGCCCGGGGCATCAGGTTGGGCTGGTAGCCGGGACGTGGCCTAGCACGGTCAGTGGGGTGCGGAGCAGCCTGGGGAAGCCGACAGAAGTTTTCTGAAGAAGAGCCCCGTGGCTTGCGAAGCCCCCCTTCTGTGGGGACGGGTGTCGGCGGAAAGGCTGGCTCACTCTCCCAGCCAAAAGGCAGTGTGCAGCAGGGGCTTTAGGGGAGGCGCGATCCTGCCTGGCTGATGGGAGCAGCTGTGCGGGGCAGAGAGGGGTCGGGAGACCTGGGAGTGCCCAGGGAAGAGGTGGGGGGCCGTGGGGGGGGACAGCAGCGCGTGCCCCCTCCCCGAACGGCCACTGGGAGGTGTCTGCCGCGGGGCAGGTTGGGACCAGGGGCCAGGGAGCAGGGAGGGACGGGCTGAGAATCGCGCTGTGCTGCCGGGTGGGCTTCCCGAGGCGCGGGTCTGCTGCTGCCAGCTTGCTCCCACTGCAGGCCTGTAAGGCAAAGGATGCGGAAAGGAGAGGGGGGGCCCGCTGGGAGCAGCCCAGCTGTGCTGGCCTCTCTCGCTGCTGCTGGGACGGCCCGTCCTCTGGCAAGGGCCGCCGCTCAGGCTACTCCTGCCCGCCTCGGCTCCCGCGGCGTGGGGACGGTGGGCAACGGGCATTTGTCTTTTTCCTCTGACAGGAACCTCCGCATGGAGGTGGAGCTGGGGGTACTCTCTTCGATGTCAGCTCCCGGCTCAGCCACTCAAGGGCCTGCCAAGTGGCGCGACAAGGCCACAGAAATTCCAAGTAAGCCCAGCACTGCTGCTTGCCGTGACCTCCTCGGGGCTGAACTTGGAGAGCTGCGCTGCGCTGGAGCTCTGGCCAGTCGTCACAGGCGGCAGGAGAAGTGCAGGCTGCCCTGCTCTTTGCCCCAGGGAGGGAGTGTGTAGGACACGGTGCCCGCCTCCCCGCAGGCAGCTGAGACACGCGGGGCTGGGCATCCTAGAGAAGAGACCTCAAGAGACAGGCCTAACTTGTCTCTGCTTTCCTTGCGCAGGGACAGTCTTCAGCCTTACTTGCCATCCGGCAGGCGCCCTTGTCTCCCTGCGGAGACGTCTGCCGAGGACGTGCATCTCCGCCGTGTACGTATTACATCACGTTTCTGCGGTGGGCGGGGGAGAGAAAGGGGATGTCTGAGGGCCGGTGCAAGCCAAGGGGAGAGCAGAGGGTGTTCCCCAGCCAGCAGCCCAGGGCTCCCAGTCGGGCGCCCAAGCTGGGGCGCTGCTCGTGCTGTGGCCGTTCTCAGGGAGAGCCAAGAGCAAAGCCCCTCGGCAGTCTCACTCCCACGCATTTGCCAGAGCCCCACGCTTTGGCTGCGGTAGGGCAAACTGCCGCGTAGCCAGACGCTCGGGTGCAGAGCCAAGCCTCCGCAGGGGAAGGCTTTTCCCCAGCTCTGGCAAGTGACCGCGCAGGTCTGGGAGGGCTCTGGGAGGAAAGGCAGACAAGGCTCCTGCGCTTCCCAGCTCTGCGGAAAACCACCCCTAAGAGAGAGCTGTGTGATCGCAAGTGAGAACAGGCCTGCTTTCTCAGCCCAAGAGAGAGCAAGGTCCCCACCAGAAAGACTGCTGAAAAGCAGTCTTCATTTGCTCGGCCTCTTTACTTCCCTGCATAATTTTCAGTCCCTTTGGGATGGTGCTTCTGGAGCCCTTCCTCTGGGGGAGATCTGCCGGCAGTGTTGAACGGTGTGGACAGAAATCGTCTTCCTCCTGGGCGCTGCTCTGGCAGCTCTCTGGCAGCAGGAGGCTTCCAAAAGGCTGGCTTTCCGGCCTGAAAAGGGAACTCCACCGGGGGAGGGCTTTGCCCAAGACTTGGAGCATTGGCAGCCACAGGACTCCCTCTTTTTCAGGCAAAAGATGGCCCTGCAGAAGAAGAGGATCTTCCAAGTCGTCTTCTTGTTGCTCCCCGTGGCTCTTGGTGAGTTTGCATGAGCAGACACCTGAGAGCGACAGCCAGGCTGTGCTGCATGCCAGCTTTCAGCTGGCCAGCTTTCCTTTTGGGCCACTCTGGGCGGAAGCTCCCACGGCCCAAGCGCTTCCCGAGTACGGCCTGCACTGGGACTGCCTTTTGGACTGCCAGTAAGACTGGGAGCCTCCCAGCCATGCTGCTGCTCTGGCCACTGGACCACGTGGCTTGCTTAGTCTGCAAGTCCGCGAGAGAAGGGCGTAGCTACTTCCAAGCCTGAACTGGGGATTCCCAGAGGGGAGGGGCCGTGCAGGGGGACCCAGGGGGAGGTACCTCTCCTAGCCCATGCAGCCTGGTCTCGGGGCTCCCCGAAGCAGCGAGGGGAAGCGGGGAATAGCTCTGGGGCACTGAGCACACCTGAGGCTCACGGCTGCGCAGTCCCCTCAAGCCTGGGCCGATGGCTTCCGGCCAGAGGCGCGTCCTCTCTCCGCACCCCACGTTCCCCACCTCCTCAGCTCACCTGCTGCCCCACCCCTAAGGCAACAGGCAGGAGACAACGCGACTGCAGGCATCGCTAGCGACCCCAGGAAAATAACTCTCTCTTGATGATGTGAATTGCAGCTGGTGTTTACTGCGGGACCTCACTGCCAGGGTGGACAATGCGGACAAAGGCACTGCTAGAGGTCGGTGACTCCTGTGCCTCAGGCACCTCCTGCAACACAGCATTGCTGAGAGCGCCTGGATAAATCACGGGCTCTCCTGCTGCCACGCAGGGTGACCCAAAGAAGCAGCAGCTTGTGCCGAGTCTTCCTAGGGAAGCCTCTCCTGGGAAGCCCCGGCGGCTCTGGTAGCGGATGCTCGAACCGAGCGTTTTTCCCTTTCAGGAGCTGGCACTTGTGTCTGCAGAAGACCTGAAGACCCTGCGGTAAGAGACGTTTCCTGAGCTGGAATTGGTTCTGTGCAGAAGCGTCAGCCGCCCTCGTGCTACCTGCACTCGTTTTGCTAACAGCCAGGGCTCCCATACCTCCCACCTGCCTTTGCCTTCTGCTCAAACTGGTGTGGAAGGGAAGCACGCGCAAAGCAGGGAAAGCACACGTGTCTCTCCTTCTTGCCGAGCTGAGACGCTCCCCAGAGGGGACGGGCCGCTCTCTGACAAGATCTGCTTTCCTGTCATGCAGGAACTTGGGCGTTTCCTTGGTGGAGCATAGCCAAAAGATGCAGCTTCTGCTGGAGGAGGTGGCTCAACTGAGGGCGGAGATCAGCAGGGCAAAGGTGATGCTGCGTTTTGGGGAAGGAGGCTTGGCTGGGCAGAACCCCCGAGAAAGCACTCCTTGGGCTTGTTGGTGGGGTCGGACTGCTGACTGCAGCAAGCCAGCCTTTGCCCCAGGGGCTTGCTGGGTGAGCTGCTGCGCTGCACAGGCCCTTCTCCAGGCCCACTTTAAGCAGGCTGCTTCAGGCAGCAGAGGACTCCCGACAGCCTTCCCTTGGCACGCCGGCGCTCTGGCTCCTCTGGCTGGGCTCCTGAGGCAGGGATGAGACCCAGGCACGCTGACGGGGCCAGCCGTCGCTTGCAGGGCCCGAGCCCATCTCCCCGCTGACCGGCAGAGCGTGGAGGGTGGGGACGAGGGCGTGGGGACCCTCGTCAACCCACCTGGCGGCCATGGCCGTGGCCGCGGACACAGATTCTCTTCCTCAGCCCTCGTGGCTCACGTCAGCAGCAGAGAGTCTTGCAGCTCTGTGGACAAGGCTTGCCTTGCCTTTCTGACACTGACCCTTTGCCTCTGCCGGCGCTAGCAGCCACGCTGAACTGCGCGCTGATGTGGTCCTTTTCTGTGTTCGTTTATGGCGTTCCCAGGAAGTGAACCAGGCAGCGTCCCAGATGGCTTCGGAAGTCTCCGTCGAGATGTCTGACTGGGCCCTGAAAAGCTCTGGTATGGACACAAGCAGCCCAGTCTCCTTGCCCTGCGCTTGTCTGTAGCACTCCCCAAAGAAGCCTGTGCTCCGGGCGCTGCTCTCCAAAGTGGGGGAGCTTCAATGCTTCCTGGGGTCCAAGAGCAAGGCTGTGGCACAGTGGCTCTCTCAGACTCCCTCCCAGTCCTGCCCTCGGCCTCCGCACGGGGGCCTCCGCACGGGTGCCTCCGCCGCTGCCCCCGCACGTGTTCCTGTGCTGTTGGAAGGGCTCTCTTCCTCTCCACTGCATTCGAAGAGGGAATGGCTGGGCCATCCTTTGCTGCCCATGCCGCAAGCCCTCAGTTTTGGTCTGCTGTCATTGACGTGGGCGCCCACCGTCTCCCAGAACCCTCAGACCTTCTCCTCGTGGCGCTGTGAGAGACGCAGTCACCACCAGGCACGTGGCTGCCGTCATTCCCCTGTGCAGCTGGGCACCCCCAGCAGCGTGGGGAGGAGGAGAGGACTGACAGACGTGGAGCTGGCCGGCAGCATCAGAAATACTGTCTGAGCACCGAGTGCTCCTAGAATGTGGCCTCTTCCAGTAGTCACCTGCTCTCCCTCCCTTCCAGGTGCCACCATCGACATGCAGAGAACTTCCGAGACCTACATCTGCAAAGAGAACTGGGGCTGCAGGCTTTTGCGGCTCTTTTGCGCTGCCAACCCTCCCGACACTATTTTGCAGGTATCCTAGCAGAACTCCTCAGGGAAGGTTTCCTGCCTCCCTCTGAAGTTGAGGACCGACCTCAGGGGCTCTCCCCTCGCTCTGGGCAGCCACTGGGCAGAGAGGTGTTTCTGCTAGGCCCTGACTGGGACGCTTTCAGAACCGCTGTTCTCCTCTGCCCCATAATCCTGAGGGCCCCCTTTCAGTCAGGCAGGGACGAAGGCCTCCTGCTTCTGTCCATTTCCTCCCACGCGCCTCCTTTTCAAGCCAAAATAGACCCCACGGACACAACGGCGCCTACGCTTCAAGCTACGCGCGCCGTTGTGTTGGCCCCAACACTCTCTCACTCTTCCTTGCTCTCGCGTTCTGCTTGCAGCCGGATGTTTCCCCAGGAAACTGCTGGCCTTTACAAGGGCATCAGGGCCAGGTGGTCATCAGGTTGCCAGCACGCGTCCATCTGACTGCCGTCACTGTGCAGCACATCTCCAAAGAAGTCTCTCCATCTGGGACCGTCACCAGCGCCCCCAGAGACGTCGCTGTCTTTGTGAGTCTCTGCTGGGCGCTTCTGGCGGGGATCTGGCCCTGGGGGAAAGCCATGGCAGGGTCTGGCTTGCTTTTGTGCGTCCTCTGAGCTTTGCGTCCTGCTCTCTCCTGAGCACTGCAGTGCCCTAGCGGGACACTTCAAGGGCTCTAGGGGTTTCATCCCTCTTGAGACTTGTTTGGGACAAGCACCTCAGGGTTCCTGAGCAGAAGTCAAGGCCGAGACTGAGCTGCACCATAGCGAGTGCTAGCCTACGGCTAGAGCCCCAGGAGAGGGTGGGGAGATAGCAGGGCTGATCCCGCACGTCCGTCCCCTCTTTGTGGGGACGAGTCTGAGCTGCTCTCCTTGTGCTTTGCCCCTGAGGGAGTGGATGCGGACGGAGAAGAGGAAACTCTCCTTGGGACGTTCACGTACAACGTGGCAAAGGAGCCCATTCAGACCTTCCCTCTGAAGGTACGGTCCACGCGCAGGGGCAAGGTGCCGGGGAGCAAACCAGGTTTGCCTGCAAGTCCATGGCAGGAAGAGCGTGAAGGCTTTCTCCCTGGGCCGAGGGACAGTGTCCTCTCCTCCCAGCACAGCGTGCCCCTTCTCTCCCCGTGCTCTCACGCCTGCCAGGAGGAAAGCAGGCAGAGCAGACAGCGGGAGCTTGGTGGGGTTGCACAGCAGCCGCCCCCCGCACAGGAGCACCTCCCCGGCCTCTCTGCCAGCACAGAGCGAGCAGCAGAGGGAAGGGGCAGAGGGGAGGGAGGCGGAGCCCCAGCAGGGCCGGCATGCAGAGGCTGCCAGCTGCCTTCCCCCTTCCCGTCTCCCCAGCCTCCCCAGCAGCCCCGGTACCAGCAGCGAGCCTCAGCTTTCCACAGCCGCTCCCACCCACTTTCAGGAGCTCGTTCCTGAGCAGGAGCAGGGCTGGCAGGGGGAGACACCTTCATTGCATTGTCGCTCCTAACAAACACCCCCGCTGCCTTTTCCCGCTTTTCTTGCCAGAACGCGCCGCTTCCCAGAGCCTTTGCACATGTCAAACTTCTGGTGACGAGCAACTGGGGAAACCCAGCGTACACCTGCATTTATCGAGTGCAGGTTCACGGGAAGATGGCAATACCAGAAAGCCTCGACTGAAACCAGAGGAAAAAGAGAAGGGCATAGAGAAAAGAGCAGCAGAAGGGGAAGGAAGAAAAAAATAAAAAAGATGTGGCACTTCAGATTGGTGCAGAAGATCTGTCTCCAAAGTGGGGTGCGCAAGAAGGCCCTTTGGGGGGGGGCGGGAGCGTGTGGGAAGCGTTAGGCCTTCTCCTGAATTTTTTCTTCAACCTGAGGAAGGCAGCAAGCACTCCTAAGGTTTACTGCAGAGAGGAGAGGCCCAGCCGGGCACCGCTCCTTCTCCCGCCACCCCGGGAGGCTCCGCCAGTGGCACCAGCCCAGGGCAGGCAGAGGGGCCCGGCTGCAGTTTACAACTGCCGCAGGAGCAGATGGAACCCTTTGGCCTAGCACCTTCCCAGCATCCCGGCTGTCGGTTTGTCGGTTACCCCCCAGTTTCTGAGAAAGGGGGGTGGGGAGCCTGTCTGAGTGGCCTGTGGGAAACCCCACCGTTCCTCGGCCCATCAACATCCCCGCTCTAGAGCTCGCTGCTCTCTCTCGGGGGTCCTTTGGTGTCCCATTGATTAGTGTCGAAGGGGAATTTTCCAGCATTTGGCCAGCATTTGGCCCCTGGTTATTCTCCCCTTGGCATTGGGACGACCCTGACCCGTCTTTCCTCTTGACGGACCACCGTCTCTGGGGTTCCCAGAAAGGCTGTGCGGTTCTGCAGCCCGTGGGCTGTTCCCGTCATGGGCTCCACCACCTAACACTCGAGGCCCCTCGGTCCCCCAGTGCTGCATTTTGCAACACTTGGCTGTTCCCTCCCGCTGTTGCTATCATGGGCATCGTGTCCTGGGCTACAACGCCTTCTCCGCTAAGGACATCCCGGGCAGCCACTCGGAAAGCTCATCCAAAGGATTCCAGGGATGGGGAGGGTTAGAAGCCCGTCTTCCTGGCAGCTGTCTAACAGCAGGGAGTATTGGGAGGGGGTCAGGGTGGCAGGAGCATTCCCTGGGGGGTGCTGGAGGCTCCCACGGGGTTCCTGAGAGATGGGGCTGGGGAGTGGGCATCCCCGGTTGCTTTTGGGGTTCTCCTGCTGCTGGAAATGGCTTCTTTTAAAGCTAAGCAGAAACGGCAATTTTCCCATTAGCTTTGCATGACGGTAGGCACCTTAGGTGGGACCATCCCCCGTGCATCCAGCGCTGTAATAAAGAGAATGCCTGCTTCTCGATGCTACCTTGGTGGGAAGAGGTTGATTCCCCATTTCGGTGACAGTTTGGGCGACCCAGATGGGACTCTGCTTCTGAATCTCAGCGGATCCGCGGCATCGCAGGACCCCCAGCCGGCACCGAGGGATTCTCGGGAAGAACCTCCGAAGCGCGGACCGAAGAGCTCTGAGCAGGACCCCTGGCAAGGTAAAGGCATTCCTTTTCTGATTGAAAGGGCGGTTGCCTGCCCGTCAGGCGCGGCGAAGGCCTCGCAGGGTTGGGCTGTAAAGGTACCTAAGGGAAGGATTGGATCCTATCGGGCCAAAGTCCCTAGGACACCTGTGTCTGGAAACCTTTGGCCAAAGGGGTGGGTTGGAGTCCCACTGACGGGAATCTAGGGGTTCGAGTGTTTGGTGCTGCCGTATCTTTTATGGCGGGTACTAAGCCCTCTGCGGAAGGGGGCATTCGGGAAAGATCTCCCCTAGGACGTATCTTGAAACATTGGAGGAAATTGGGAGGGGAGCCTCTCACTCGGAAACAGCTTCTAGAATATGGTAACAATTGGTGGCCAATGAATAGTCTCGAAGATCAGGAAAAATGGCCAAAGAATGGAACTCTAAGATATACTACTGTAGTACAACTGATGGTACTTTGCAGGCGGGAGGGTAAATGGGATGAAGTACCATGCGTGCATTTATTTTTCACACTAAGAAACCACCCGGAATGGCAGAAGGAATGCGGAATAATCCCACAGGATCCTCTGATCTTGGCTCTAGAAAAGGAGGGGAGGGGTAGGAATTTAAAGCGATGGCGTTCTGCTTGTAGAAAATCAGCTCCTTTCGTACAAGCCCGTCTTGCCTCCTCCTGGGTTTTTCTTCTTGGCGTACAAAACGGTTCCGAAAGGAGAAACGCTGGCAGAAGCAGCGGCCCCGTGGGTTGAGAGCAAAGCCCCCGTTCCAGCAGCCTTTCTGGTTTCCCGGGGATGCCCAGGAGAGCTGGAACCCTGCCACACTCCCGTGCCGGGCGGCTGCCTGGCCTGTGCTGCCCACAGGCATGGGCTCCCACCGCCCAGGAGAGCCGTGCTGCCCCAGGGGAGCCCACCGGGTCTCCCCGCCCTGCTGCGCCCTGGGGAGCCCCAGTGTGACGTCAGAGCCACCACTGTGAGGTCAGAGCTGGCCGCCTGCACAGCCCTGTGGCGCGCAGGCAAGGAGCCCACAGCTGCCGTGTGGCTCTTGCCCTGGGCAGGCACGCTCCTGCTGTGGGGCAGCGTGGGGCTGCTGCCGGAGCTGTTTTTGCCTGGGCAGGCCACACTGCTGGGGCTGAGGGGGAAGAGCGGAGCGGGGAGCCTGCCTTTGCCCAGAGATGGCGAGGAGAAAGGCCCCCGAGAGAAGACGCCAAGGGCCCTCCCAAGGCTCCTTGGGGAACGAGGCTGGCCAACAGCCGGCAGGGGAGGCAGCGGGGCCGAGCCGCTGCCAGACGAGTAGGTACGCAGCCTGGCATCTGCCCGGGGCATCAGGTTGGGCTGGTAGCCGGGACGTGGCCTAGCACGGTCAGTGGGGTGCGGAGCAGCCTGGGGAAGCCGACAGAAGTTTTCTGAAGAAGAGCCCCGTGGCTTGCGAAGCCGCCTTCTGTGGGGACGGGTGTCGGCGGAAAGGCTGGCTCACTCTCCCAGCCAAAAGGCAGTGTGCAGCAGGGGCTTTAGGGGAGGCGCGATCCTGCCTGGCTGATGGGAGCAGCTGTGCGGGGCAGAGAGGGGTCGGGAGACCTGGGAGTGCCCAGGGAAGAGGTGGGGGGGGCCGTGGGGGGGGACAGCAGCGCGTGCCCCCTCCCCGAACGGCCACTGGGAGGTGTCTGCCGCGGGGCAGGTTGGGACCAGGGGCCAGGGAGCAGGGAGGGACGGGCTGAGAATCGCGCTGTGCTGCCGGGTGGGCTTCCCGAGGCGCGGGTCTGCTGCTGCCAGCTTGCTCCCACTGCAGGCCTGTAAGGCAAAGGATGCGGAAAGGAGAGGGGGGGCCCGCTGGGAGCAGCCCAGCTGTGCTGGCCTCTCTCGCTGCTGCTGGGACGGCCCGTCCTCTGGCAAGGGCCGCCGCTCAGGCTACTCCTGCCCGCCTCGGCTCCCGCGGCGTGGGGACGGTGGGCAACGGGCATTTGTCTTTTTCCTCTGACAGGAACCTCCGCATGGAGGTGGAGCTGGGGGTACTCTCTTCGATGTCAGCTCCCGGCTCAGCCACTCAAGGGCCTGCCAAGTGGCGCGACAAGGCCACAGAAATTCCAAGTAAGCCCAGCACTGCTGCTTGCCGTGACCTCCTCGGGGCTGAACTTGGAGAGCTGCGCTGCGCTGGAGCTCTGGCCAGTCGTCACAGGCGGCAGGAGAAGTGCAGGCTGCCCTGCTCTTTGCCCCAGGGAGGGAGTGTGTAGGACACGGTGCCCGCCTCCCCGCAGGCAGCTGAGACACGCGGGGCTGGGCATCCTAGAGAAGAGACCTCAAGAGACAGGCCTAACTTGTCTCTGCTTTCCTTGCGCAGGGACAGTCTTCAGCCTTACTTGCCATCCGGCAGGCGCCCTTGTCTCCCTGCGGAGACGTCTGCCGAGGACGTGCATCTCCGCCGTGTACGTATTACATCACGTTTCTGCGGTGGGCGGGGGAGAGAAAGGGGATGTCTGAGGGCCGGTGCAAGCCAAGGGGAGAGCAGAGGGTGTTCCCCAGCCAGCAGCCCAGGGCTCCCAGTCGGGCGCCCAAGCTGGGGCGCTGCTCGTGCTGTGGCCGTTCTCAGGGAGAGCCAAGAGCAAAGCCCCTCGGCAGTCTCACTCCCACGCATTTGCCAGAGCCCCACGCTTTGGCTGCGGTAGGGCAAACTGCCGCGTAGCCAGACGCTCGGGTGCAGAGCCAAGCCTCCGCAGGGGAAGGCTTTTCCCCAGCTCTGGCAAGTGACCGCGCAGGTCTGGGAGGGCTCTGGGAGGAAAGGCAGACAAGGCTCCTGCGCTTCCCAGCTCTGCGGAAAACCACCCCTAAGAGAGAGCTGTGTGATCGCAAGTGAGAACAGGCCTGCTTTCTCAGCCCAAGAGAGAGCAAGGTCCCCACCAGAAAGACTGCTGAAAAGCAGTCTTCATTTGCTCGGCCTCTTTACTTCCCTGCATAATTTTCAGTCCCTTTGGGATGGTGCTTCTGGAGCCCTTCCTCTGGGGGAGATCTGCCGGCAGTGTTGAACGGTGTGGACAGAAATCGTCTTCCTCCTGGGCGCTGCTCTGGCAGCTCTCTGGCAGCAGGAGGCTTCCAAAAGGCTGGCTTTCCGGCCTGAAAAGGGAACTCCACCGGGGGAGGGCTTTGCCCAAGACTTGGAGCATTGGCAGCCACAGGACTCCCTCTTTTTCAGGCAAAAGATGGCCCTGCAGAAGAAGAGGATCTTCCAAGTCGTCTTCTTGTTGCTCCCCGTGGCTCTTGGTGAGTTTGCATGAGCAGACACCTGAGAGCGACAGCCAGGCTGTGCTGCATGCCAGCTTTCAGCTGGCCAGCTTTCCTTTTGGGCCACTCTGGGCGGAAGCTCCCACGGCCCAAGCGCTTCCCGAGTACGGCCTGCACTGGGACTGCCTTTTGGACTGCCAGTAAGACTGGGAGCCTCCCAGCCATGCTGCTGCTCTGGCCACTGGACCACGTGGCTTGCTTAGTCTGCAAGTCCGCGAGAGAAGGGCGTAGCTACTTCCAAGCCTGAACTGGGGATTCCCAGAGGGGAGGGGCCGTGCAGGGGGACCCAGGGGGAGGTACCTCTCCTAGCCCATGCAGCCTGGTCTCGGGGCTCCCCGAAGCAGCGAGGGGAAGCGGGGAATAGCTCTGGGGCACTGAGCACACCTGAGGCTCACGGCTGCGCAGTCCCCTCAAGCCTGGGCCGATGGCTTCCGGCCAGAGGCGCGTCCTCTCTCCGCACCCCACGTTCCCCACCTCCTCAGCTCACCTGCTGCCCCACCCCTAAGGCAACAGGCAGGAGACAACGCGACTGCAGGCATCGCTAGCGACCCCAGGAAAATAACTCTCTCTTGATGATGTGAATTGCAGCTGGTGTTTACTGCGGGACCTCACTGCCAGGGTGGACAATGCGGACAAAGGCACTGCTAGAGGTCGGTGACTCCTGTGCCTCAGGCACCTCCTGCAACACAGCATTGCTGAGAGCGCCTGGATAAATCACGGGCTCTCCTGCTGCCACGCAGGGTGACCCAAAGAAGCAGCAGCTTGTGCCGAGTCTTCCTAGGGAAGCCTCTCCTGGGAAGCCCCGGCGGCTCTGGTAGCGGATGCTCGAACCGAGCGTTTTTCCCTTTCAGGAGCTGGCACTTGTGTCTGCAGAAGACCTGAAGACCCTGCGGTAAGAGACGTTTCCTGAGCTGGAATTGGTTCTGTGCAGAAGCGTCAGCCGCCCTCGTGCTACCTGCACTCGTTTTGCTAACAGCCAGGGCTCCCATACCTCCCACCTGCCTTTGCCTTCTGCTCAAACTGGTGTGGAAGGGAAGCACGCGCAAAGCAGGGAAAGCACACGTGTCTCTCCTTCTTGCCGAGCTGAGACGCTCCCCAGAGGGGACGGGCCGCTCTCTGACAAGATCTGCTTTCCTGTCATGCAGGAACTTGGGCGTTTCCTTGGTGGAGCATAGCCAAAAGATGCAGCTTCTGCTGGAGGAGGTGGCTCAACTGAGGGCGGAGATCAGCAGGGCAAAGGTGATGCTGCGTTTTGGGGAAGGAGGCTTGGCTGGGCAGAACCCCCGAGAAAGCACTCCTTGGGCTTGTTGGTGGGGTCGGACTGCTGACTGCAGCAAGCCAGCCTTTGCCCCAGGGGCTTGCTGGGTGAGCTGCTGCGCTGCACAGGCCCTTCTCCAGGCCCACTTTAAGCAGGCTGCTTCAGGCAGCAGAGGACTCCCGACAGCCTTCCCTTGGCACGCCGGCGCTCTGGCTCCTCTGGCTGGGCTCCTGAGGCAGGGATGAGACCCAGGCACGCTGACGGGGCCAGCCGTCGCTTGCAGGGCCCGAGCCCATCTCCCCGCTGACCGGCAGAGCGTGGAGGGTGGGGACGAGGGCGTGGGGACCCTCGTCAACCCACCTGGCGGCCATGGCCGTGGCCGCGGACACAGATTCTCTTCCTCAGCCCTCGTGGCTCACGTCAGCAGCAGAGAGTCTTGCAGCTCTGTGGACAAGGCTTGCCTTGCCTTTCTGACACTGACCCTTTGCCTCTGCCGGCGCTAGCAGCCACGCTGAACTGCGCGCTGATGTGGTCCTTTTCTGTGTTCGTTTATGGCGTTCCCAGGAAGTGAACCAGGCAGCGTCCCAGATGGCTTCGGAAGTCTCCGTCGAGATGTCTGACTGGGCCCTGAAAAGCTCTGGTATGGACACAAGCAGCCCAGTCTCCTTGCCCTGCGCTTGTCTGTAGCACTCCCCAAAGAAGCCTGTGCTCCGGGCGCTGCTCTCCAAAGTGGGGGAGCTTCAATGCTTCCTGGGGTCCAAGAGCAAGGCTGTGGCACAGTGGCTCTCTCAGACTCCCTCCCAGTCCTGCCCTCGGCCTCCGCACGGGGGCCTCCGCACGGGTGCCTCCGCCGCTGCCCCCGCACGTGTTCCTGTGCTGTTGGAAGGGCTCTCTTCCTCTCCACTGCATTCGAAGAGGGAATGGCTGGGCCATCCTTTGCTGCCCATGCCGCAAGCCCTCAGTTTTGGTCTGCTGTCATTGACGTGGGCGCCCACCGTCTCCCAGAACCCTCAGACCTTCTCCTCGTGGCGCTGTGAGAGACGCAGTCACCACCAGGCACGTGGCTGCCGTCATTCCCCTGTGCAGCTGGGCACCCCCAGCAGCGTGGGGAGGAGGAGAGGACTGACAGACGTGGAGCTGGCCGGCAGCATCAGAAATACTGTCTGAGCACCGAGTGCTCCTAGAATGTGGCCTCTTCCAGTAGTCACCTGCTCTCCCTCCCTTCCAGGTGCCACCATCGACATGCAGAGAACTTCCGAGACCTACATCTGCAAAGAGAACTGGGGCTGCAGGCTTTTGCGGCTCTTTTGCGCTGCCAACCCTCCCGACACTATTTTGCAGGTATCCTAGCAGAACTCCTCAGGGAAGGTTTCCTGCCTCCCTCTGAAGTTGAGGACCGACCTCAGGGGCTCTCCCCTCGCTCTGGGCAGCCACTGGGCAGAGAGGTGTTTCTGCTAGGCCCTGACTGGGACGCTTTCAGAACCGCTGTTCTCCTCTGCCCCATAATCCTGAGGGCCCCCTTTCAGTCAGGCAGGGACGAAGGCCTCCTGCTTCTGTCCATTTCCTCCCACGCGCCTCCTTTTCAAGCCAAAATAGACCCCACGGACACAACGGCGCCTACGCTTCAAGCTACGCGCGCCGTTGTGTTGGCCCCAACACTCTCTCACTCTTCCTTGCTCTCGCGTTCTGCTTGCAGCCGGATGTTTCCCCAGGAAACTGCTGGCCTTTACAAGGGCATCAGGGCCAGGTGGTCATCAGGTTGCCAGCACGCGTCCATCTGACTGCCGTCACTGTGCAGCACATCTCCAAAGAAGTCTCTCCATCTGGGACCGTCACCAGCGCCCCCAGAGACGTCGCTGTCTTTGTGAGTCTCTGCTGGGCGCTTCTGGCGGGGATCTGGCCCTGGGGGAAAGCCATGGCAGGGTCTGGCTTGCTTTTGTGCGTCCTCTGAGCTTTGCGTCCTGCTCTCTCCTGAGCACTGCAGTGCCCTAGCGGGACACTTCAAGGGCTCTAGGGGTTTCATCCCTCTTGAGACTTGTTCGGGACAAGCACCTCAGGGTTCCTGAGCAGAAGTCAAGGCCGAGACTGAGCTGCACCATAGCGAGTGCTAGCCTACGGCTAGAGCCCCAGGAGAGGGTGGGGAGATAGCAGGGCTGATCCCGCACGTCCGTCCCCTCTTTGTGGGGACGAGTCTGAGCTGCTCTCCTTGTGCTTTGCCCCTGAGGGAGTGGATGCGGACGGAGAAGAGGAAACTCTCCTTGGGACGTTCACGTACAACGTGGCAAAGGAGCCCATTCAGACCTTCCCTCTGAAGGTACGGTCCACGCGCAGGGGCAAGGTGCCGGGGAGCAAACCAGGTTTGCCTGCAAGTCCATGGCAGGAAGAGCGTGAAGGCTTTCTCCCTGGGCCGAGGGACAGTGTCCTCTCCTCCCAGCACAGCGTGCCCCTTCTCTCCCCGTGCTCTCACGCCTGCCAGGAGGAAAGCAGGCAGAGCAGACAGCGGGAGCTTGGTGGGGTTGCACAGCAGCCGCCCCCCGCACAGGAGCACCTCCCCGGCCTCTCTGCCAGCACAGAGCGAGCAGCAGAGGGAAGGGGCAGAGGGGAGGGAGGCGGGAGCCCCAGCAGGGCCGGCATGCAGAGGCTGCCAGCTGCCTTCCCCCTTCCCGTCTCCCCAGCCTCCCCAGCAGCCCCGGTACCAGCAGCGAGCCTCAGCTTTCCACAGCCGCTCCCACCCACTTTCAGGAGCTCGTTCCTGAGCAGGAGCAGGGCTGGCAGGGGGAGACACCTTCATTGCATTGTCGCTCCTAACAAACACCCCCGCTGCCTTTTCCCGCTTTTCTTGCCAGAACGCGCCGCTTCCCAGAGCCTTTGCACATGTCAAACTTCTGGTGACGAGCAACTGGGGAAACCCAGCGTACACCTGCATTTATCGAGTGCAGGTTCACGGGAAGATGGCAATACCAGAAAGCCTCGACTGAAACCAGAGGAAAAAGAGAAGGGCATAGAGAAAAGAGCAGCAGAAGGGGAAGGAAGAAAAAAATAAAAAAGATGTGGCACTTCAGATTGGTGCAGAAGATCTGTCTCCAAAGTGGGGTGCGCAAGAAGGCCCTTTGGGGGGAGGGCGGGAGCGTGTGGGAAGCGTTAGGCCTTCTCCTGAATTTTTTCTTCAACCTGAGGAAGGCAGCAAGCACTCCTAAGGTTTACTGCAGAGAGGAGAGGCCCAGCCGGGCACCGCTCCTTCTCCCGCCACCCCGGGAGGCTCCGCCAGTGGCACCAGCCCAGGGCAGGCAGAGGGGCCCGGCTGCAGTTTACAACTGCCGCAGGAGCAGATGGAACCCTTTGGCCTAGCACCTTCCCAGCATCCCGGCTGTCGGTTTGTCGGTTACCCCCCAGTTTCTGAGAAAGGGGGGTGGGGAGCCTGTCTGAGTGGCCTGTGGGAAACCCCACCGTTCCTCGGCCCATCAACATCCCCGCTCTAGAGCTCGCTGCTCTCTCTCGGGGGTCCTTTGGTGTCCCATTGATTAGTGTCGAAGGGGAATTTTCCAGCATTTGGCCCCTGGTTATTCTCCCCTTGGCATTGGGACGACCCTGACCCGTCTTTCCTCTTGACGGACCACCGTCTCTGGGGTTCCCAGAAAGGCTGTGCGGTTCTGCAGCCCGTGGGCTGTTCCCGTCATGGGCTCCACCACCTAACACTCGAGGCCCCTCGGTCCCCCAGTGCTGCATTTTGCAACACTTGGCTGTTCCCTCCCGCTGTTGCTATCATGGGCATCGTGTCCTGGGCTACAACGCCTTCTCCGCTAAGGACATCCCGGGCAGCCACTCGGAAAGCTCGTCCAAAGGATTCCAGGGATGGGGAGGGTTAGAAGCCCGTCTTCCTGGCAGCTGTCTAACAGCAGGGAGTATTGGGAGGGGGTCAGGGTGGCAGGAGCATTCCCTGGGGGGTGCTGGAGGCTCCCACGGGGTTCCTGAGAGATGGGGCTGGGGAGTGGGCATCCCCGGTTGCTTTTGGGGTTCTCCTGCTGCTGGAAATGGCTTCTTTTAAAGCTAAGCAGAAACGGCAATTTTCCCATTAGCTTTGCATGACGGTAGGCACCTTAGGTGGGACCATCCCCCGTGCATCCAGCGCTGTAATAAAGAGAATGCCTGCTTCTCGATGCTACCTTGGTGGGAAGAGGTTGATTCCCCATTTCGGTGACAGTTTGGGCGACCCAGATGGGACTCTGCTTCTGAATCTCAGCGGATCCGCGGCATCGCAGGACCCCCAGCCGGCACCGAGGGATTCTCGGGAAGAACCTCCGAAGCGCGGACCGAAGAGCTCTGAGCAGGACCCCTGGCAAGGTAAAGGCATTCCTTTTCTGATTGAAAGGGCGGTTGCCTGCCCGTCAGGCGCGGCGAAGGCCTCGCAGGGTTGGGCTGTAAAGGTACCTAAGGGAAGGATTGGATCCTATCGGGCCAAAGTCCCTAGGACACCTGTGTCTGGAAACCTTTGGCCAAAGGGGTGGGTTGGAGTCCCACTGACAGTAATCTAGGGGTTCGAGTCCCCTTCTGGGGAATGCCTCCGACTAGTTTGTGCAAAGTTATTGTTTCTCTGTTTGGTGTTGCCGTATCTTTTATGGCGGGTACTAAGCCCTCTGCGGAAGGGGGCATTCGGGAAAGATCTCCCCTAGGACGTATCTTGAAACATTGGAGGAAATTGGGAGGGGAGCCTCTCACTCGGAAACAGCTTCTAGAATATGGTAACAATTGGTGGCCAATGAATAGTCTCGAAGATCAGGAAAAATGGCCAAAGAATGGAACTCTAAGATATACTACTGTAGTACAACTGATGGTACTTTGCAGGCGGGAGGGTAAATGGGATGAAGTACCATGCGTGCATTTATTTTTCACACTAAGAAACCACCCGGAATGGCAGAAGGAATGCGGAATAATCCCACAGGATCCTCTGATCTTGGCTCTAGAAAAGGAGGGGAGGGGTAGGAATTTAAAGCGATGGCGTTCTGCTTGTAGAAAATCAGCTCCTTTCGTACAAGCCCGTCTTGCCTCCTCCTGGGTTTTTCTTCTTGGCGTACAAAACGGTTCCGAAAGGAGAAACGCTGGCAGAAGCAGCGGCCCCGTGGGTTGAGAGCAAAGCCCCCGTTCCAGCAGCCTTTCTGGTTTCCCGGGGATGCCCAGGAGAGCTGGAACCCTGCCACACTCCCGTGCCGGGCGGCTGCCTGGCCTGTGCTGCCCACAGGCATGGGCTCCCACCGCCCAGGAGAGCCGTGCTGCCCCAGGGGAGCCCACCGGGTCTCCCCGCCCTGCTGCGCCCTGGGGAGCCCCAGTGTGACGTCAGAGCCACCACTGTGAGGTCAGAGCTGGCCGCCTGCACAGCCCTGTGGCGCGCAGGCAAGGAGCCCACAGCTGCCGTGTGGCTCTTGCCCTGGGCAGGCACGCTCCTGCTGTGGGGCAGCGTGGGGCTGCTGCCGGAGCTGTTTTTGCCTGGGCAGGCCACACTGCTGGGGCTGAGGGGGAAGAGCGGAGCGGGGAGCCTGCCTTTGCCCAGAGATGGCGAGGAGAAAGGCCCCCGAGAGAAGACGCCAAGGGCCCTCCCAAGGCTCCTTGGGGAACGAGGCTGGCCAACAGCCGGCAGGGGAGGCAGCGGGGCCGAGCCGCTGCCAGACGAGTAGGTACGCAGCCTGGCATCTGCCCGGGGCATCAGGTTGGGCTGGTAGCCGGGACGTGGCCTAGCACGGTCAGTGGGGTGCGGAGCAGCCTGGGGAAGCCGACAGAAGTTTTCTGAAGAAGAGCCCCGTGGCTTGCGAAGCCCCCTTCTGTGGGGACGGGTGTCGGCGGAAAGGCTGGCTCACTCTCCCAGCCAAAAGGCAGTGTGCAGCAGGGGCTTTAGGGGAGGCGCGATCCTGCCTGGCTGATGGGAGCAGCTGTGCGGGGCAGAGAGGGGTCGGGAGACCTGGGAGTGCCCAGGGAAGAGGTGGGGGGGGCCGTGGGGGGGGACAGCAGCGCGTGCCCCCTCCCCGAACGGCCACTGGGAGGTGTCTGCCGCGGGGCAGGTTGGGACCAGGGGCCAGGGAGCAGGGAGGGACGGGCTGAGAATCGCGCTGTGCTGCCGGGTGGGCTTCCCGAGGCGCGGGTCTGCTGCTGCCAGCTTGCTCCCACTGCAGGCCTGTAAGGCAAAGGATGCGGAAAGGAGAGGGGGGGCCCGCTGGGAGCAGCCCAGCTGTGCTGGCCTCTCTCGCTGCTGCTGGGACGGCCCGTCCTCTGGCAAGGGCCGCCGCTCAGGCTACTCCTGCCCGCCTCGGCTCCCGCGGCGTGGGGACGGTGGGCAACGGGCATTTGTCTTTTTCCTCTGACAGGAACCTCCGCATGGAGGTGGAGCTGGGGGTACTCTCTTCGATGTCAGCTCCCGGCTCAGCCACTCAAGGGCCTGCCAAGTGGCGCGACAAGGCCACAGAAATTCCAAGTAAGCCCAGCACTGCTGCTTGCCGTGACCTCCTCGGGGCTGAACTTGGAGAGCTGCGCTGCGCTGGAGCTCTGGCCAGTCGTCACAGGCGGCAGGAGAAGTGCAGGCTGCCCTGCTCTTTGCCCCAGGGAGGGAGTGTGTAGGACACGGTGCCCGCCTCCCCGCAGGCAGCTGAGACACGCGGGGCTGGGCATCCTAGAGAAGAGACCTCAAGAGACAGGCCTAACTTGTCTCTGCTTTCCTTGCGCAGGGACAGTCTTCAGCCTTACTTGCCATCCGGCAGGCGCCCTTGTCTCCCTGCGGAGACGTCTGCCGAGGACGTGCATCTCCGCCGTGTACGTATTACATCACGTTTCTGCGGTGGGCGGGGGAGAGAAAGGGGATGTCTGAGGGCCGGTGCAAGCCAAGGGGAGAGCAGAGGGTGTTCCCCAGCCAGCAGCCCAGGGCTCCCAGTCGGGCGCCCAAGCTGGGGCGCTGCTCGTGCTGTGGCCGTTCTCAGGGAGAGCCAAGAGCAAAGCCCCTCGGCAGTCTCACTCCCACGCATTTGCCAGAGCCCCACGCTTTGGCTGCGGTAGGGCAAACTGCCGCGTAGCCAGACGCTCGGGTGCAGAGCCAAGCCTCCGCAGGGGAAGGCTTTTCCCCAGCTCTGGCAAGTGACCGCGCAGGTCTGGGAGGGCTCTGGGAGGAAAGGCAGACAAGGCTCCTGCGCTTCCCAGCTCTGCGGAAAACCACCCCTAAGAGAGAGCTGTGTGATCGCAAGTGAGAACAGGCCTGCTTTCTCAGCCCAAGAGAGAGCAAGGTCCCCACCAGAAAGACTGCTGAAAAGCAGTCTTCATTTGCTCGGCCTCTTTACTTCCCTGCATAATTTTCAGTCCCTTTGGGATGGTGCTTCTGGAGCCCTTCCTCTGGGGGAGATCTGCCGGCAGTGTTGAACGGTGTGGACAGAAATCGTCTTCCTCCTGGGCGCTGCTCTGGCAGCTCTCTGGCAGCAGGAGGCTTCCAAAAGGCTGGCTTTCCGGCCTGAAAAGGGAACTCCACCGGGGGAGGGCTTTGCCCAAGACTTGGAGCATTGGCAGCCACAGGACTCCCTCTTTTTCAGGCAAAAGATGGCCCTGCAGAAGAAGAGGATCTTCCAAGTCGTCTTCTTGTTGCTCCCCGTGGCTCTTGGTGAGTTTGCATGAGCAGACACCTGAGAGCGACAGCCAGGCTGTGCTGCATGCCAGCTTTCAGCTGGCCAGCTTTCCTTTTGGGCCACTCTGGGCGGAAGCTCCCACGGCCCAAGCGCTTCCCGAGTACGGCCTGCACTGGGACTGCCTTTTGGACTGCCAGTAAGACTGGGAGCCTCCCAGCCATGCTGCTGCTCTGGCCACTGGACCACGTGGCTTGCTTAGTCTGCAAGTCCGCGAGAGAAGGGCGTAGCTACTTCCAAGCCTGAACTGGGGATTCCCAGAGGGGAGGGGCCGTGCAGGGGGACCCAGGGGGAGGTACCTCTCCTAGCCCATGCAGCCTGGTCTCGGGGCTCCCCGAAGCAGCGAGGGGAAGCGGGGAATAGCTCTGGGGCACTGAGCACACCTGAGGCTCACGGCTGCGCAGTCCCCTCAAGCCTGGGCCGATGGCTTCCGGCCAGAGGCGCGTCCTCTCTCCGCACCCCACGTTCCCCACCTCCTCAGCTCACCTGCTGCCCCACCCCTAAGGCAACAGGCAGGAGACAACGCGACTGCAGGCATCGCTAGCGACCCCAGGAAAATAACTCTCTCTTGATGATGTGAATTGCAGCTGGTGTTTACTGCGGGACCTCACTGCCAGGGTGGACAATGCGGACAAAGGCACTGCTAGAGGTCGGTGACTCCTGTGCCTCAGGCACCTCCTGCAACACAGCATTGCTGAGAGCGCCTGGATAAATCACGGGCTCTCCTGCTGCCACGCAGGGTGACCCAAAGAAGCAGCAGCTTGTGCCGAGTCTTCCTAGGGAAGCCTCTCCTGGGAAGCCCCGGCGGCTCTGGTAGCGGATGCTCGAACCGAGCGTTTTTCCCTTTCAGGAGCTGGCACTTGTGTCTGCAGAAGACCTGAAGACCCTGCGGTAAGAGACGTTTCCTGAGCTGGAATTGGTTCTGTGCAGAAGCGTCAGCCGCCCTCGTGCTACCTGCACTCGTTTTGCTAACAGCCAGGGCTCCCATACCTCCCACCTGCCTTTGCCTTCTGCTCAAACTGGTGTGGAAGGGAAGCACGCGCAAAGCAGGGAAAGCACACGTGTCTCTCCTTCTTGCCGAGCTGAGACGCTCCCCAGAGGGGACGGGCCGCTCTCTGACAAGATCTGCTTTCCTGTCATGCAGGAACTTGGGCGTTTCCTTGGTGGAGCATAGCCAAAAGATGCAGCTTCTGCTGGAGGAGGTGGCTCAACTGAGGGCGGAGATCAGCAGGGCAAAGGTGATGCTGCGTTTTGGGGAAGGAGGCTTGGCTGGGCAGAACCCCCGAGAAAGCACTCCTTGGGCTTGTTGGTGGGGTCGGACTGCTGACTGCAGCAAGCCAGCCTTTGCCCCAGGGGCTTGCTGGGTGAGCTGCTGCGCTGCACAGGCCCTTCTCCAGGCCCACTTTAAGCAGGCTGCTTCAGGCAGCAGAGGACTCCCGACAGCCTTCCCTTGGCACGCCGGCACTCTGGCTCCTCTGGCTGGGCTCCTGAGGCAGGGATGAGACCCAGGCACGCTGACGGGGCCAGCCGTCGCTTGCAGGGCCCGAGCCCATCTCCCCGCTGACCGGCAGAGCGTGGAGGGTGGGGACGAGGGCGTGGGGACCCTCGTCAACCCACCTGGCGGCCATGGCCGTGGCCGCGGACACAGATTCTCTTCCTCAGCCCTCGTGGCTCACGTCAGCAGCAGAGAGTCTTGCAGCTCTGTGGACAAGGCTTGCCTTGCCTTTCTGACACTGACCCTTTGCCTCTGCCGGCGCTAGCAGCCACGCTGAACTGCCCGCTGATGTGGTCCTTTTCTGTGTTCGTTTATGGCGTTCCCAGGAAGTGAACCAGGCAGCCTCCCAGATGGCTTCGGAAGTCTCCGTCGAGAGGTCTGACTGGGCCCTGCAAAGCTCTGGTATGGACACAAGCAGCCCAGTCTCCTTGCCCTGCGCTTGTCTGTAGCACTCCCCAAAGAAGCCTGTGCTCCGGGCGCTGCTCTCCAAAGTGGGGGAGCTTCAATGCTTCCTGGGGTCCAAGAGCAAGGCTGTGGCACAGTGGCTCTCTCAGACTCCCTCCCAGTCCTGCCCTCGGCCTCCGCACGGGGGCCTCCGCACGGGTGCCTCCGCCGCTGCCCCCGCACGTGTTCCTGTGCTGTTGGAAGGGCTCTCTTCCTCTCCACTGCATTCGAAGAGGGAATGGCTGGGCCATCCTTTGCTGCCCATGCCGCAAGCCCTCAGTTTTGGTCTGCTGTCATTGACGTGGGCGCCCACCGTCTCCCAGAACCCTCAGACCTTCTCCTCGTGGCGCTGTGAGAGACGCAGTCACCACCAGGCACGTGGCTGCCGTCATTCCCCTGTGCAGCTGGGCACCCCCAGCAGCGTGGGGAGGAGGAGAGGACTGACAGACGTGGAGCTGGCCGGCAGCATCAGAAATACTGTCTGAGCACCGAGTGCTCCTAGAATGTGGCCTCTTCCAGTAGTCACCTGCTCTCCCTCCCTTCCAGGTGCCACCATCGACATGCAGAGAACTTCCGAGACCTACATCTGCAAAGAGAACTGGGGCTGCAGGCTTTTGCGGCTCTTTTGCGCTGCCAACCCTCCCGACACTATTTTGCAGGTATCCTAGCAGAACTCCTCAGGGAAGGTTTCCTGCCTCCCTCTGAAGTTGAGGACCGACCTCAGGGGCTCTCCCCTCGCTCTGGGCAGCCACTGGGCAGAGAGGTGTTTCTGCTAGGCCCTGACTGGGACGCTTTCAGAACCGCTGTTCTCCTCTGCCCCATAATCCTGAGGGCCCCCTTTCAGTCAGGCAGGGACGAAGGCCTCCTGCTTCTGTCCATTTCCTCCCACGCGCCTCCTTTTCAAGCCAAAATAGACCCCACGGACACAACGGCGCCTACGCTTCAAGCTACGCGCGCCGTTGTGTTGGCCCCAACACTCTCTCACTCTTCCTTGCTCTCGCGTTCTGCTTGCAGCCGGATGTTTCCCCAGGAAACTGCTGGCCTTTACAAGGGCATCAGGGCCAGGTGGTCATCAGGTTGCCAGCACGCGTCCATCTGACTGCCGTCACTGTGCAGCACATCTCCAAAGAAGTCTCTCCATCTGGGACCGTCACCAGCGCCCCCAGAGACGTCGCTGTCTTTGTGAGTCTCTGCTGGGCGCTTCTGGCGGGGATCTGGCCCTGGGGGAAAGCCATGGCAGGGTCTGGCTTGCTTTTGTGCGTCCTCTGAGCTTTGCGTCCTGCTCTCTCCTGAGCACTGCAGTGCCCTAGCGGGACACTTCAAGGGCTCTAGGGGTTTCATCCCTCTTGAGACTTGTTCGGGACAAGCACCTCAGGGTTCCTGAGCAGAAGTCAAGGCCGAGACTGAGCTGCACCATAGCGAGTGCTAGCCTACGGCTAGAGCCCCAGGAGAGGGTGGGGAGATAGCAGGGCTGATCCCGCACGTCCGTCCCCTCTTTGTGGGGACGAGTCTGAGCTGCTCTCCTTGTGCTTTGCCCCTGAGGGAGTGGATGCGGACGGAGAAGAGGAAACTCTCCTTGGGACGTTCACGTACAACGTGGCAAAGGAGCCCATTCAGACCTTCCCTCTGAAGGTACGGTCCACGCGCAGGGGCAAGGTGCCGGGGAGCAAACCAGGTTTGCCTGCAAGTCCATGGCAGGAAGAGCGTGAAGGCTTTCTCCCTGGGCCGAGGGACAGTGTCCTCTCCTCCCAGCACAGCGTGCCCCTTCTCTCCCCGTGCTCTCACGCCTGCCAGGAGGAAAGCAGGCAGAGCAGACAGCGGGAGCTTGGTGGGGTTGCACAGCAGCCGCCCCCGCACAGGAGCACCTCCCCGGCCTCTCTGCCAGCACAGAGCGAGCAGCAGAGGGAAGGGGCAGAGGGGAGGGAGGCGGAGCCCCAGCAGGGCCGGCATGCAGAGGCTGCCAGCTGCCTTCCCCCTTCCCGTCTCCCCAGCCTCCCCAGCAGCCCCGGTACCAGCAGCGAGCCTCAGCTTTCCACAGCCGCTCCCACCCACTTTCAGGAGCTCGTTCCTGAGCAGGAGCAGGGCTGGCAGGGGGAGACACCTTCATTGCATTGTCGCTCCTAACAAACACCCCCGCTGCCTTTTCCCGCTTTTCTTGCCAGAACGCGCCGCTTCCCAGAGCCTTTGCACATGTCAAACTTCTGGTGACGAGCAACTGGGGAAACCCAGCGTACACCTGCATTTATCGAGTGCAGGTTCACGGGAAGATGGCAATACCAGAAAGCCTCGACTGAAACCAGAGGAAAAAGAGAAGGGCATAGAGAAAAGAGCAGCAGAAGGGGAAGGAAGAAAAAAATAAAAAAGATGTGGCACTTCAGATTGGTGCAGAAGATCTGTCTCCAAAGTGGGGTGCGCAAGAAGGCCCTTTGGGGGGAGGGCGGGAGCGTGTGGGAAGCGTTAGGCCTTCTCCTGAATTTTTTCTTCAACCTGAGGAAGGCAGCAAGCACTCCTAAGGTTTACTGCAGAGAGGAGAGGCCCAGCCGGGCACCGCTCCTTCTCCCGCCACCCCGGGAGGCTCCGCCAGTGGCACCAGCCCAGGGCAGGCAGAGGGGCCCGGCTGCAGTTTACAACTGCCGCAGGAGCAGATGGAACCCTTTGGCCTAGCACCTTCCCAGCATCCCGGCTGTCGGTTTGTCGGTTACCCCCCAGTTTCTGAGAAAGGGGGGTGGGGAGCCTGTCTGAGTGGCCTGTGGCAGGGCAGCGGCTGTGCCCGGGCAGGCAGAGGGGCCCGGCTGCAGTTTACCACAGGGAGCCGGCCATCCGCCCCTGAGCAGGCTCTGCAGGAGCTCTCCCCGGAGCCCGCCCACCCTCTTCCTGGCCTCTCAGCCAATGGCGCCCGCCAGGCAGTGACAGGCAGGGCCCGCCACCAGCCAGTGCGGCGCCCTTCTCTGGCCCCACCCCCCTCCGGCCCGCTGCCATGGCGACGGGGCCGACTGCAGGCACGGCCTGCAGGCCGAGCAAGGAGCCTTGGGACAGCTCTTCTGGGCTGCCAGGGCCGGGGGCTGGGAGCTCCTCCCTTACTTTCCCAACGGCGGGGCCGCAGGAACAGATGGAACCCTTTGGCCTAGCACCTTCCCAGCATCCCGGCTGTCGGTTTGTCGGTTACCCCCCAGTTTCTGTGAAAGCGGGGTGGGGAGCCTGTCTGAGTGGCCTGTGGGAAACCCCACCGTTCCTCGGCCCATCAACATCCCCGCTCTAGAGCTCGCTGCTCTCTCTCGGGGGTCCTTTGGTGTCCCATTGATTAGTGTCGAAGGGGAATTTTCCAGCATTTGGCCCCTGGTTATTCTCCCCTTGGCATTGGGACGACCCTGACCCGTCTTTCCTCTTGACGGACCACCGTCTCTGGGGTTCCCAGAAAGGCTGTGCGGTTCTGCAGCCCGTGGGCTGTTCCCGTCATGGGCTCCACCACCTAACACTCGAGGCCCCTCGGTCCCCCAGTGCTGCATTTTGCAACACTTGGCTGTTCCCTCCCGCTGTTGCTATCATGGGCATCGTGTCCTGGGCTACAACGCCTTCTCCGCTAAGGACATCCCGGGCAGCCACTCGGAAAGCTCGTCCAAAGGATTCCAGGGATGGGGAGGGTTAGAAGCCCGTCTTCCTGGCAGCTGTCTAACAGCAGGGAGTATTGGGAGGGGGTCAGGGTGGCAGGAGCATTCCCTGGGGGGTGCTGGAGGCTCCCACGGGGTTCCTGAGAGATGGGGCTGGCGAGTGGGCATCCCCGGTTGCTTTTGGGGTTCTCCTGCTGCTGGAAATGGCTTCTAAAGCTAAGCAGAAACGGCAATTTTCCCATTAGCTTTGCATGACGGTAGGCACCTTAGGTGGGACCATCCCCCGTGCATCCAGCGCTGTAATAAAGAGAATGCCTGCTTCTCGATGCTACCTTGGTGGGAAGAGGTTGATTCCCCATTTCGGTGACAGTTTGGGCGACCCAGATGGGACTCTGCTTCTGAATCTCAACGGATCCGCGGCATCGCAGGACCCCCAGCCGGCACCGAGGGATTCTCGGGAAGAACCTCCGAAGCGCGGACCGAAGAGCTCTGAGCAGGACCCCTGGCAAGGTAAAGGCATTCCTTTTCTGATTGAAAGGGCGGTTGCCTGCCCGTCAGGCGCGGCGAAGGCCTCGCAGGGTTGGGCTGTAAAGGTACCTAAGGGAAGGATTGGATCCTATCGGGCCAAAGTCCCTAGGACACCTGTGTCTGGAAACCTTTGGCCAAAGGGGTGGGTTGGAGTCCCACTGACGGGAATCTAGGGGTTCGAGTGTTTGGTGCTGCCGTATCTTTTATGGCGGGTACTAAGCCCTCTGCGGAAGGGGGCATTCGGGAAAGATCTCCCCTAGGACGTATCTTGAAACATTGGAGGAAATTGGGAGGGGAGCCTCTCACTCGGAAACAGCTTCTAGAATATGGTAACAATTGGTGGCCAATGAATAGTCTCGAAGATCAGGAAAAATGGCCAAAGAATGGAACTCTAAGATATACTACTGTAGTACAACTGATGGTACTTTGCAGGCGGGAGGGTAAATGGGATGAAGTACCATGCGTGCATTTATTTTTCACACTAAGAAACCACCCGGAATGGCAGAAGGAATGCGGAATAATCCCACAGGATCCTCTGATCTTGGCTCTAGAAAAGGAGGGGAGGGGTAGGAATTTAAAGCGATGGCGTTCTGCTTGTAGAAAATCAGCTCCTTTCGTACAAGCCCGTCTTGCCTCCTCCTGGGTTTTTCTTCTTGGCGTACAAAACGGTTCCGAAAGGAGAAACGCTGGCAGAAGCAGCGGCCCCGTGGGTTGAGAGCAAAGCCCCCGTTCCAGCAGCCTTTCTGGTTTCCCGGGGATGCCCAGGAGAGCTGGAACCCTGCCACACTCCCGTGCCGGGCGGCTGCCTGGCCTGTGCTGCCCACAGGCATGGGCTCCCACCGCCCAGGAGAGCCGTGCTGCCCCAGGGGAGCCCACCGGGTCTCCCCGCCCTGCTGCGCCCTGGGGAGCCCCAGTGTGACGTCAGAGCCACCACTGTGAGGTCAGAGCTGGCCGCCTGCACAGCCCTGTGGCGCGCAGGCAAGGAGCCCACAGCTGCCGTGTGGCTCTTGCCCTGGGCAGGCACGCTCCTGCTGTGGGGCAGCGTGGGGCTGCTGCCGGAGCTGTTTTTGCCTGGGCAGGCCACACTGCTGGGGCTGAGGGGGAAGAGCGGAGCGGGGAGCCTGCCTTTGCCCAGAGATGGCGAGGAGAAAGGCCCCCGAGAGAAGACGCCAAGGGCCCTCCCAAGGCTCCTTGGGGAACGAGGCTGGCCAACAGCCGGCAGGGGAGGCAGCGGGGCCGAGCCGCTGCCAGACGAGTAGGTACGCAGCCTGGCATCTGCCCGGGGCATCAGGTTGGGCTGGTAGCCGGGACGTGGCCTAGCACGGTCAGTGGGGTGCGGAGCAGCCTGGGGAAGCCGACAGAAGTTTTCTGAAGAAGAGCCCCGTGGCTTGCGAAGCCCCCCTTCTGTGGGGACGGGTGTCGGCGGAAAGGCTGGCTCACTCTCCCAGCCAAAAGGCAGTGTGCAGCAGGGGCTTTAGGGGAGGCGCGATCCTGCCTGGCTGATGGGAGCAGCTGTGCGGGGCAGAGAGGGGTCGGGAGACCTGGGGGAGTGCCCAGGGAAGAGGTGGGGGGGGCCGTGGGGGGGGACAGCAGCGCGTGCCCCCTCCCCGAACGGCCACTGGGAGGTGTCTGCCGCGGGGCAGGTTGGGACCAGGGGCCAGGGAGCAGGGAGGGACGGGCTGAGAATCGCGCTGTGCTGCCGGGTGGGCTTCCCGAGGCGCGGGTCTGCTGCTGCCAGCTTGCTCCCACTGCAGGCCTGTAAGGCAAAGGATGCGGAAAGGAGAGGGGGGGCCCGCTGGGAGCAGCCCAGCTGTGCTGGCCTCTCTCGCTGCTGCTGGGACGGCCCGTCCTCTGGCAAGGGCCGCCGCTCAGGCTACTCCTGCCCGCCTCGGCTCCCGCGGCGTGGGGACGGTGGGCAACGGGCATTTGTCTTTTTCCTCTGACAGGAACCTCCGCATGGAGGTGGAGCTGGGGGTACTCTCTTCGATGTCAGCTCCCGGCTCAGCCACTCAAGGGCCTGCCAAGTGGCGCGACAAGGCCACAGAAATTCCAAGTAAGCCCAGCACTGCTGCTTGCCGTGACCTCCTCGGGGCTGAACTTGGAGAGCTGCGCTGCGCTGGAGCTCTGGCCAGTCGTCACAGGCGGCAGGAGAAGTGCAGGCTGCCCTGCTCTTTGCCCCAGGGAGGGAGTGTGTAGGACACGGTGCCCGCCTCCCCGCAGGCAGCTGAGACACGCGGGGCTGGGCATCCTAGAGAAGAGACCTCAAGAGACAGGCCTAACTTGTCTCTGCTTTCCTTGCGCAGGGACAGTCTTCAGCCTTACTTGCCATCCGGCAGGCGCCCTTGTCTCCCTGCGGAGACGTCTGCCGAGGACGTGCATCTCCGCCGTGTACGTATTACATCACGTTTCTGCGGTGGGCGGGGGAGAGAAAGGGGATGTCTGAGGGCCGGTGCAAGCCAAGGGGAGAGCAGAGGGTGTTCCCCAGCCAGCAGCCCAGGGCTCCCAGTCGGGCGCCCAAGCTGGGGCGCTGCTCGTGCTGTGGCCGTTCTCAGGGAGAGCCAAGAGCAAAGCCCCTCGGCAGTCTCACTCCCACGCATTTGCCAGAGCCCCACGCTTTGGCTGCGGTAGGGCAAACTGCCGCGTAGCCAGACGCTCGGGTGCAGAGCCAAGCCTCCGCAGGGGAAGGCTTTTCCCCAGCTCTGGCAAGTGACCGCGCAGGTCTGGGAGGGCTCTGGGAGGAAAGGCAGACAAGGCTCCTGCGCTTCCCAGCTCTGCGGAAAACCACCCCTAAGAGAGAGCTGTGTGATCGCAAGTGAGAACAGGCCTGCTTTCTCAGCCCAAGAGAGAGCAAGGTCCCCACCAGAAAGACTGCTGAAAAGCAGTCTTCATTTGCTCGGCCTCTTTACTTCCCTGCATAATTTTCAGTCCCTTTGGGATGGTGCTTCTGGAGCCCTTCCTCTGGGGGAGATCTGCCGGCAGTGTTGAACGGTGTGGACAGAAATCGTCTTCCTCCTGGGCGCTGCTCTGGCAGCTCTCTGGCAGCAGGAGGCTTCCAAAAGGCTGGCTTTCCGGCCTGAAAAGGGAACTCCACCGGGGGAGGGCTTTGCCCAAGACTTGGAGCATTGGCAGCCACAGGACTCCCTCTTTTTCAGGCAAAAGATGGCCCTGCAGAAGAAGAGGATCTTCCAAGTCGTCTTCTTGTTGCTCCCCGTGGCTCTTGGTGAGTTTGCATGAGCAGACACCTGAGAGCGACAGCCAGGCTGTGCTGCATGCCAGCTTTCAGCTGGCCAGCTTTCCTTTTGGGCCACTCTGGGCGGAAGCTCCCACGGCCCAAGCGCTTCCCGAGTACGGCCTGCACTGGGACTGCCTTTTGGACTGCCAGTAAGACTGGGAGCCTCCCAGCCATGCTGCTGCTCTGGCCACTGGACCACGTGGCTTGCTTAGTCTGCAAGTCCGCGAGAGAAGGGCGTAGCTACTTCCAAGCCTGAACTGGGGATTCCCAGAGGGGAGGGGCCGTGCAGGGGGACCCAGGGGGAGGTACCTCTCCTAGCCCATGCAGCCTGGTCTCGGGGCTCCCCGAAGCAGCGAGGGGAAGCGGGGAATAGCTCTGGGGCACTGAGCACACCTGAGGCTCACGGCTGCGCAGTCCCCTCAAGCCTGGGCCGATGGCTTCCGGCCAGAGGCGCGTCCTCTCTCCGCACCCCACGTTCCCCACCTCCTCAGCTCACCTGCTGCCCCACCCCTAAGGCAACAGGCAGGAGACAACGCGACTGCAGGCATCGCTAGCGACCCCAGGAAAATAACTCTCTCTTGATGATGTGAATTGCAGCTGGTGTTTACTGCGGGACCTCACTGCCAGGGTGGACAATGCGGACAAAGGCACTGCTAGAGGTCGGTGACTCCTGTGCCTCAGGCACCTCCTGCAACACAGCATTGCTGAGAGCGCCTGGATAAATCACGGGCTCTCCTGCTGCCACGCAGGGTGACCCAAAGAAGCAGCAGCTTGTGCCGAGTCTTCCTAGGGAAGCCTCTCCTGGGAAGCCCCGGCGGCTCTGGTAGCGGATGCTCGAACCGAGCGTTTTTCCCTTTCAGGAGCTGGCACTTGTGTCTGCAGAAGACCTGAAGACCCTGCGGTAAGAGACGTTTCCTGAGCTGGAATTGGTTCTGTGCAGAAGCGTCAGCCGCCCTCGTGCTACCTGCACTCGTTTTGCTAACAGCCAGGGCTCCCATACCTCCCACCTGCCTTTGCCTTCTGCTCAAACTGGTGTGGAAGGGAAGCACGCGCAAAGCAGGGAAAGCACACGTGTCTCTCCTTCTTGCCGAGCTGAGACGCTCCCCAGAGGGGACGGGCCGCTCTCTGACAAGATCTGCTTTCCTGTCATGCAGGAACTTGGGCGTTTCCTTGGTGGAGCATAGCCAAAAGATGCAGCTTCTGCTGGAGGAGGTGGCTCAACTGAGGGCGGAGATCAGCAGGGCAAAGGTGATGCTGCGTTTTGGGGAAGGAGGCTTGGCTGGGCAGAACCCCCGAGAAAGCACTCCTTGGGCTTGTTGGTGGGGTCGGACTGCTGACTGCAGCAAGCCAGCCTTTGCCCCAGGGGCTTGCTGGGTGAGCTGCTGCGCTGCACAGGCCCTTCTCCAGGCCCACTTTAAGCAGGCTGCTTCAGGCAGCAGAGGACTCCCGACAGCCTTCCCTTGGCACGCCGGCACTCTGGCTCCTCTGGCTGGGCTCCTGAGGCAGGGATGAGACCCAGGCACGCTGACGGGGCCAGCCGTCGCTTGCAGGGCCCGAGCCCATCTCCCCGCTGACCGGCAGAGCGTGGAGGGTGGGGACGAGGGCGTGGGGACCCTCGTCAACCCACCTGGCGGCCATGGCCGTGGCCGCGGACACAGATTCTCTTCCTCAGCCCTCGTGGCTCACGTCAGCAGCAGAGAGTCTTGCAGCTCTGTGGACAAGGCTTGCCTTGCCTTTCTGACACTGACCCTTTGCCTCTGCCGGCGCTAGCAGCCACGCTGAACTGCGCGCTGATGTGGTCCTTTTCTGTGTTCGTTTATGGCGTTCCCAGGAAGTGAACCAGGCAGCCTCCCAGATGGCTTCGGAAGTCTCCGTCGAGAGGTCTGACTGGGCCCTGCAAAGCTCTGGTATGGACACAAGCAGCCCAGTCTCCTTGCCCTGCGCTTGTCTGTAGCACTCCCCAAAGAAGCCTGTGCTCCGGGCGCTGCTCTCCAAAGTGGGGGAGCTTCAATGCTTCCTGGGGTCCAAGAGCAAGGCTGTGGCACAGTGGCTCTCTCAGACTCCCTCCCAGTCCTGCCCTCGGCCTCCGCACGGGGGCCTCCGCACGGGTGCCTCCGCCGCTGCCCCCGCACGTGTTCCTGTGCTGTTGGAAGGGCTCTCTTCCTCTCCACTGCATTCGAAGAGGGAATGGCTGGGCCATCCTTTGCTGCCCATGCCGCAAGCCCTCAGTTTTGGTCTGCTGTCATTGACGTGGGCGCCCACCGTCTCCCAGAACCCTCAGACCTTCTCCTCGTGGCGCTGTGAGAGACGCAGTCACCACCAGGCACGTGGCTGCCGTCATTCCCCTGTGCAGCTGGGCACCCCCAGCAGCGTGGGGAGGAGGAGAGGACTGACAGACGTGGAGCTGGCCGGCAGCATCAGAAATACTGTCTGAGCACCGAGTGCTCCTAGAATGTGGCCTCTTCCAGTAGTCACCTGCTCTCCCTCCCTTCCAGGTGCCACCATCGACATGCAGAGAACTTCCGAGACCTACATCTGCAAAGAGAACTGGGGCTGCAGGCTTTTGCGGCTCTTTTGCGCTGCCAACCCTCCCGACACTATTTTGCAGGTATCCTAGCAGAACTCCTCAGGGAAGGTTTCCTGCCTCCCTCTGAAGTTGAGGACCGACCTCAGGGGCTCTCCCCTCGCTCTGGGCAGCCACTGGGCAGAGAGGTGTTTCTGCTAGGCCCTGACTGGGACGCTTTCAGAACCGCTGTTCTCCTCTGCCCCATAATCCTGAGGGCCCCCTTTCAGTCAGGCAGGGACGAAGGCCTCCTGCTTCTGTCCATTTCCTCCCACGCGCCTCCTTTTCAAGCCAAAATAGACCCCACGGACACAACGGCGCCTACGCTTCAAGCTACGCGCGCCGTTGTGTTGGCCCCAACACTCTCTCACTCTTCCTTGCTCTCGCGTTCTGCTTGCAGCCGGATGTTTCCCCAGGAAACTGCTGGCCTTTACAAGGGCATCAGGGCCAGGTGGTCATCAGGTTGCCAGCACGCGTCCATCTGACTGCCGTCACTGTGCAGCACATCTCCAAAGAAGTCTCTCCATCTGGGACCGTCACCAGCGCCCCCAGAGACGTCGCTGTCTTTGTGAGTCTCTGCTGGGCGCTTCTGGCGGGGATCTGGCCCTGGGGGAAAGCCATGGCAGGGTCTGGCTTGCTTTTGTGCGTCCTCTGAGCTTTGCGTCCTGCTCTCTCCTGAGCACTGCAGTGCCCTAGCGGGACACTTCAAGGGCTCTAGGGGTTTCATCCCTCTTGAGACTTGTTCGGGACAAGCACCTCAGGGTTCCTGAGCAGAAGTCAAGGCCGAGACTGAGCTGCACCATAGCGAGTGCTAGCCTACGGCTAGAGCCCCAGGAGAGGGTGGGGAGATAGCAGGGCTGATCCCGCACGTCCGTCCCCTCTTTGTGGGGACGAGTCTGAGCTGCTCTCCTTGTGCTTTGCCCCTGAGGGAGTGGATGCGGACGGAGAAGAGGAAACTCTCCTTGGGACGTTCACGTACAACGTGGCAAAGGAGCCCATTCAGACCTTCCCTCTGAAGGTACGGTCCACGCGCAGGGGCAAGGTGCCGGGGAGCAAACCAGGTTTGCCTGCAAGTCCATGGCAGGAAGAGCGTGAAGGCTTTCTCCCTGGGCCGAGGGACAGTGTCCTCTCCTCCCAGCACAGCGTGCCCCTTCTCTCCCCGTGCTCTCACGCCTGCCAGGAGGAAAGCAGGCAGAGCAGACAGCGGGAGCTTGGTGGGGTTGCACAGCAGCCGCCCCCTGCACAGGAGCACCTCCCCGGCCTCTCTGCCAGCACAGAGCGAGCAGCAGAGGGAAGGGGCAGAGGGGAGGGAGGCGGAGCCCCAGCAGGGCCGGCATGCAGAGGCTGCCAGCTGCCTTCCCCCTTCCCGTCTCCCCAGCCTCCCCAGCAGCCCCGGTACCAGCAGCGAGCCTCAGCTTTCCACAGCCGCTCCCACCCACTTTCAGGAGCTCGTTCCTGAGCAGGAGCAGGGCTGGCAGGGGGAGACACCTTCATTGCATTGTCGCTCCTAACAAACACCCCCGCTGCCTTTTCCCGCTTTTCTTGCCAGAACGCGCCGCTTCCCAGAGCCTTTGCACATGTCAAACTTCTGGTGACGAGCAACTGGGGAAACCCAGCGTACACCTGCATTTATCGAGTGCAGGTTCACGGGAAGATGGCAATACCAGAAAGCCTCGACTGAAACCAGAGGAAAAAGAGAAGGGCATAGAGAAAAGAGCAGCAGAAGGGGAAGGAAGAAAAAAATAAAAAAGATGTGGCACTTCAGATTGGTGCAGAAGATCTGTCTCCAAAGTGGGGTGCGCAAGAAGGCCCTTTGGGGGGAGGGCGGGAGCGTGTGGGAAGCGTTAGGCCTTCTCCTGAATTTTTTCTTCAACCTGAGGAAGGCAGTAAGCACTCCTAAGGTTTATTGCAGAGAGGAGAGGCCCAGCCGGGCACCGCTCCTTCTCCCGCCACCCCGGGAGGCTCCGCCAGTGGCACCAGCCCAGGGCAGGCAGAGGGGCCCGGCTGCAGTTTACAACTGCCGCAGGAGCAGATGGAACCCTTTGGCCTAGCACCTTCCCAGCATCCCGGCTGTCGGTTTGTCGGTTACCCCCCAGTTTCTGAGAAAGGGGGGTGGGGAGCCTGTCTGAGTGGCCTGTGGGAAACCCCACCGTTCCTCGGCCCATCAACATCCCCGCTCTAGAGCTCGCTGCTCTCTCTCGGGGGTCCTTTGGTGTCCCATTGATTAGTGTCGAAGGGCAATTTTCCAGCATTTGGCCCCTGGTTATTCTCCCCTTGGCATTGGGACGACCCTGACCCGTCTTTCCTCTTGACGGACCACCGTCTCTGGGGTTCCCAGAAAGGCTGTGCGGTTCTGCAGCCCTTGGGCTGTTCCCGTCATGGGCTCCACCACCTAACACTCGAGGCCCCTCGGTCCCCCAGTGCTGCATTTTGCAACACTTGGCTGTTCCCTCCCGCTGTTGCTATCATGGGCATCGTGTCCTGGGCTACAACGCCTTCTCCGCTAAGGACATCCCGGGCAGCCACTCGGAAAGCTCGTCCAAAGGATTCCAGGGATGGGGAGGGTTAGAAGCCCATCTTCCTGGCAGCTGTCTAACAGCAGGGAGTATTGGGAGGGGGTCAGGGTGGCAGGAGCATTCCCTAGGGGGTGCTGGAGGCTCCCACGGGGTTCCTGAGAGATGGGGCTGGGGAGTGGGCATCCCAGGGTGCTATTGCAGTTTTCATGTGAGGTTAATAGGGGTCGTGAGTCATCCCAAAGAAGCCACTGGGGTCTCTAGGTCAGCCCAGAGGAGCTGTTGTGGTGTCTTGTGCATCTTGTTGAGGAGGAGGGAGCACGGCGGCCCTTGGCAGTTGCCCACAGGCCACTGTGGGAGATACAGCTCCCCCATGTTGATGTGGATCCTGAGGGGCCCAGCCCCAGGCAGGATGCTGTCATCGCTACTCGCTCCCACAGGAACCCCCGTCCAGAGTTGCACAAGGGAAGCCTGTTCCTACCATGAGGATCAAATCCAAATACCATCCAACAGCCTTCCATTGGCACTGGTACCTCTGGATGATCTGGATAGGACCCTGAGGCAGTGGTGAGACCTCGGCCTGCTTAAAGCGGCAGCCATCACTGGCAGGGGCTGAGCCGGGCTCCCGGCTGACCTGGAGACCATGCCTTGCCTTACCTTGCCTTGCCTTGCCCTGCCTTGCCTTGCCCTGCCTTGCCTTCCCTTGCCCTGCTTTGCCTTGCCTTGCCCTATCTTGCCCTGCCCTGCTGTGCCGTGCCGTGCCCTGCCTTGCCTTGCCTTGCCCTGCCCTGCATTCCCTTGCCTTGCCCTGCCCTGTCATGCCTTGCCTTACCGTGCCCTGCCCTGCCTTGCCTTGCCTTGCCCTGCTCTGCATTCCCTTGCCTTGCCCTGCCCTGCATTCCCTTGCCTTGCCCTGCCCTGCCTTGCCTTGCCCTGCCCTGCCCTGCCTTGCCTTGCCCTGCCTTGCCCTGCCCTCCCCTGCCTTGCCTTGCCCTGCCCTGCCTTGCCTTGCCCTGCCTTGCCTTGCCCTGCCCTGCCTTGACTTCCCTGCCCTTCCTTGCCTTGCCCTGCCTTACCGTGCCTTGCCCTGCCATGCATTGCCTTGCCCTGCCCTGCCTTGCCCTCCCCTGTGCTGCCTTACCCTCCCCTGCCCTGCCTTGCCCTGCCCTGCCCTGCCCTGCCCTGCCTTGCACTCCCCTGCCCTGCCTTGTCTTGCCCTGCCCTACCCTGCCTTGACTTGCCTTGCCTTGCCCTGCCCAGCATGCCCTGCCCTGTCTTCCCCTGCGCTGCCTTCCCTTGCCCTGTCCTGCCTTGCGTTGTCTTGCATTGCCCTGTCCTGCCCTGTACGGCTTGCCCTGCCCTGCCTTGCCCTGCCTTATCCTGCCCTGCCTTGCCTTGCCCTGCCCTGCCTTGCCCTCCCCTGCTGTGACTTGCCTTGCCTTGCGTTGCCCTGCCCTGCCTTGCCCTACCCTGCCCTGCACTGCCCTGCTCTGCCCTGCTTTGCCTTGCCTTCCCCTGCCCTGCCCTGCCCTGCCTTGCCTTCCCCTGACTTGCCTTGTCCTGCCCTGCCTTGCCTTGCCCTGCCCTGCCTTGCCCTACGTTGCCCTGCCCTGCCTTGCTTTCCCTTGCCTTGCCCTGCCCTGCCTTGCCTTGCTTTGCCTTGCCCTACGTTGCCCCGCCCCACCTTGCCCTGCCCTGCCTTGCCTTGCCCTGCCTTTCCCTGCTCTGTCTTGCCTTGTCCTGCCCTGCCTTACCCTGCTCTGCCTTGCCTTGCTGTGTCTTGCCCTGCCCTGCCTTGCCTTGCGTTGCCCTGTCCTGGCCTGCCCTGCCTTGCCTTGCTTTGCCCTGCCCTGCCCTGCCTTGCCCCGCCCCACCCCGCCTCCCCTCCCCTCCCCTCCCCTCCTCTCCCCTCCCCTCCTCTTCCCTTCCCTTCCCTCCCCTCCCCTCCCCTCCCCTCCCCTTCCCTTCCCTTCCCTTCCCTTCCCTTCCCTTCCCTTCCCTTCCCTTCCCTTCCCTTCCCTTCCCTTCCCTTCCCTTTTTTTCTTTTCCCTCTGTTAAATGCAAGTGTTAATGTTTTTCTTTAGGAAAAAAAGGTTGTTGGTGATTTCTTGGGCTTTTTGGAAAGAAAACTGCAGATTATTGCTAGTACTAATTTGAATTAACCATTGTGGGTTCGATGAGAAAACCCAGTGCAGGTTCCAAAGAGGTTAAAATTTCAAGCAGCCTGTGACTGAAGAGTCAGAGCAAGCAATTTCATATAATGAGTTTGCTTCTCCAGGAAATGGCTTGGGGTGGTTTTAAGAAGCTCTCAGTAGATACAATTAAGGCATTTGTGCCTGGCAAATCAAAAAATGTAACTTCACAAATAAGTTCAAGAGCATCTTTAAATTGGCTCCACTGCGCATTGTTAAAGTCTAGCAATCAGTCCTTGAAAATAGCAGTTCTCAAAGCAAACTGTCAGGCTTGATTATTGCCTGAAACTGGCGGCAGAGTGACCTGATCACTGTGAGCTTGTTTAAAGATTACGGGTCGGGCAAAGCTGACTACTGCATTGAACTGTTTTAGAGATGGAGATTTAAATATGCTTGAACAAATCTTATTTTCAGGCTGCTTTGTTTTGCTGGGAAGACATAGAGATGACTAAAGAAGCTGGCCTGCTTGGCAAAAGAAATAACCTCAGAGCTGTTTCTTTGTAAATAACCTGTATTTTGATGCCACAGAGCTCCTGCTCTGCAGATTTCTTCTATCTACCCTGTCCCCTTGCCAGAATCTGGTAAATAAGTAAATAAGGTGTATTGGATTTGCATGGCAAGGTTTTGGTTGCCCCGACGTGATCTTTTCCCATAAGCGATAACCACCAGCGGCAGTTGTGATGGATGCATCTGGTCGTGATGGATGCATCCAGCTCAAAGTGGATTCAGAGGAGACAGAAAACAACACAATTGCCAAGGGCTGATTTGTGGCAATGCATCCACCTAACCACAGTGCTGGTCAATGTCCGAGTCAAGCCAAATTTGGAAGAAACTAACATCTGCAGTCAATATGCAAATATGACTATGAGTCAATCATCTTACCCCCATAAATAGTGAGCAGCCCAAGAGCCCTTTGAGCTCTCCTGCACGGCAGCGGGCTGCACACCAGGATCTCCCCTTGAGCGGGGATGCCTCTCAAGGTTACCCCTTCAGGTTGAGAGAATCCTTATTGCATCAGATATTCGGTAAGTCAATTGAGAATAAGCGCACTGAAACTTTGTAATCTTTGCTAAGTGATATAAAGGACTGATTGCACATATATAATCCTTTAGACATAAACTGTTGACCAAGTCCGGGACTAAGTTTGGATCCAGCCGTACCTAGACTCCACTAAGGGAAGGAGTTTAGAAGACAAGGGGGTCCTGTCTGAACCTCGTGACTCAACAGGAGAGTCTCCCTAACAGTTTTGTCTGACCCTGTCCTCTATGCAGTCAATAATCAAGTGTACCTTGCCATCAAATCTTGTTAAACCACTGTTGCATTTACCATTGAACTTTGTTAACTCATTGTTTTATATCAATAGAGTATATTGTTGCTTCTCCGTAAGGAATTTCTTACGGAGATCCAGAGGGAAACCTGCACCATTCCCCTCTCCTCCCACCACGCCCCCCCCACCCCAGCACAGAACACTGTGACAGCCTCTTCCTTTGTAACCAATACACAGCCACACTGTGCACAGGAGCAAAGGGCTTTTAGCTACGTATCCCACCTCTAACAGTGACCGTGAGCTGAGAGACAAGAAACAAATCTAGAAATTTATTGGTTTAATCCTGGACTTCAGTGGAAGCTCTCAGAGTTCGCAAGAGGAAGGCTGCATTGGTTTCATTTGATAACCATTTGTGGGTTCTTCTTCACAAATATCACTGAGTCTTTTTTTTTTTTTTTTTAAAATTGTGCAATTTTCTGGAATACACACCACCAGTGAATTCCACAGTTCATTTATACGAAAAGAAAATTACGTGAAAAATAACTTCAATTAGTACCTTCCAGGTTTGAGTGGGGTGAAATAACTTCAATTAATATCTTCCAGTTTGGGGTAGTGGAGACTACAGTGAAAGGAAAGTTTAGCCATCAGGTCAATGTCTTATACCTGTGAGAAAGAACAGTAGCTCTCTACTGCATCTCCCCTTGTTCTCCATCAGCAGCACGAGCAAGAAGGTGAGGGTGCCATGGAAGGAAGGAGGCCTCCCATCAGCCAAGGCCCTTCTGACCGAGTGACAAAATTTTGCACCAAGTGCTGACTTCCAGTGGATTGCAGAGAGGGAGCTGCTCACTGCATACAAAACCCTGACCCAGAATCAGACTCTCATCAAATGACTTTGCACGAGGTTCCCCATGAGCACAGGGTTTGCAGAGGGGGAAAGATAGCCTGGCTCAGTGCGCGCCCTGACCACCCTGATGTGTGCAGCTGTCTGTTAGGGGCTCCATCCTCTCTGGGTTGGTGGAAGGCAAGGAGGCCGGTTATCCCATCTAGGCACTGTGATGTTGCAGTATGGTTGGGTTTAGGGGTGATTCTGATTTAGAGGAATTCAGTCTTTGCCCCACTGGTTCCTTGATCAAGCACGTACACCAAGGCTCTGAAACGATGATTACTCTTTTGCTGAGCACCATCACCATTGCAACAATACCTCATTGGAAGGGTAAAAGTAACTTGTCTAACCATAGTCTAAATGCAGTTCACGTTCCTTGGTAGTGGATGAATTATCCAGCACTTAGTAAAGTCTCCTTCAATATGAAAGGAAGAGCCAACATCTCCCAATAAAAAACCCTTCATGCCTAAAACATGCAAGCACCTCAGATCAGTTACCCTGCGGTAACTATCTTGAGACCTTCTGCTTAAAACCTGAAAAGTCAGAAGGATTGTGAGGCCTCACTTTTCACTATCTGTATTTGCACGGAAAATCAAGATCAAACAAGTTTTTGCTCCTCTGCTGCAGTTCTCTGAACTCACCTTAGCATGCTGTTGTTACATGAGAAAGAGCTCCAATGCAAAGATGGCTTCAAAGGCATGTGCGATAGAACTTGACCAACAATGACCTCACCTGTACCAGAGGGTCTGCTATTAGAAGAAACAAGACCAAACCAGCTGAAAGCAGCAAAGTTGCAACAAAATAGTGCAAACTCAGCTAATAAATATGCATTAAACCTGCTTGCACAGGGGGGTCGCTCAAAAGTGAATGGTAACAAGTGATGTCAAGGCCAAAGACAATACGTTATGTAAACTGTAAAAGTGAATATGTGAATAGTCTTAAAACTGTATATAAAGAATCAAGAGTGTAATACAGGGTCCGTCTCAGACTCCCAGCCAAGCAGCACCTTTATTGCTGGCAATAAAAGGGGTTTTAGCTAGTGTGTAATTCTGCTGCCTTCTTTCCAGTACCCACGCATGAGCTAGAAGAAAAGAAAAATGCAAGCAAGTCCTTTTTGCTAACAATTTGGTGACTGAGACAGATATGCTCAACTCCTAATCAAGTTGGCTGTACTTTGGTTCAAGCTGATAAAGGAACAACAGGCCTCATGATTGAGCATGAATCCATGGGCATAATAGCCTCTGGACCATGGACAAGGACATGAAACTGGTTTAAACCAGATTATCAGAGACCTCCAAGTACAAAAAAGGATGCATATACTTGTGGTTTGACTAGCAGCCAGCCACTTCATGCTATAAATATTAGCAGCCTTAATGAGACCTTGAGCTCTCCCTCCATAGCAATTCGCTGCACGGCGATCTCCCCTTGAGTAGTGACGCCTCTCAAGGTTACCCCTTGAAGCTGAGAGATCCCTTACGTCACACCAGACATTGATGGGTTGGTAAGCAACATTTTTCTGCATGCATGTAACATTTAGATACGTATAGTAAGCTTAAGCAATAACTTTTGTATCCCATATCAACTTTGTGTAGTAAATAATATTGACCACCAATCCATCTGTACTTATTAAATATTTTACATACCTAAATTTACTGATTAGAACCTAATAAACTAACTACTAAGTCAGATCTGTATGAGTGATCTCTGACAGTGACCCAGATGGAACACTGCAGGTTTCTGACCTGGTGAGCATGGCTACCTCATATGACACAGCCAGCACAGGGTGAGTTGTCCTTGCAGGAGCCGCTTTCACCAGGAAGGTACTAGAACCAGGGGCAGCATGAGTCATGGGGGGTTCAATAGGTAAGAAAAAACCAGGGTTTTCTGCTGGCAGAAATTCTGGAAAACTGGAAGAAAATCAATGGTACATCAGAACTCAGTGAAGCTCAAGCTATAGTTCTCTGTCAGGATGAGTGGCCAGCTGAAACTCAGGAGGTGATGCCCTCCGAGCAGTGGCTCCTGGAAGGTTCATTTGATATGAGCAAGCTGACTTTCCTGTGTCAATGCTTGGAGGATCGGAAACATCAGCAAATGAACTAGTGGTTTGTCTGGAATAATTGGGCTTTTAAACGACCAGGGCGATATGGGGATTTGGCTAAGGTAAGACAGATGCTAGCACAATAAAATTCTGGGAGACTCGAGTCTAAATTCTACCCCTGCTCCGCTTCACTCTGCACCTGCACCTGCTACTGCTCAGACCCCTACGCTGTACCCACCACTTCCCCCTGAAAGTCACACTCCTGCTTTGCAAGTTCCTATGATTGGGATGGTGATGGCTAACCTGGCTGCAGGAATGCCTGGGGCAGCAGGACAGCAAACACCCCCTCCAGGATTACATGCCTATGTTTATTGACCACGGGCTCCGCGAGATTTGACTCAATGGGCACAACAGATGTCTCAGGTACAAGAGGACCCAGAAAAGGCTGCACATCTATTCTCTACAATGATAGAGGGACATCACCCCTGTTGGAGGGATGTTCAAGTGCTGTTGCAGCAAATATTTCATTCAGGAGATAGAGTTTGGATATTGGAAAAAGATAGCAAATTAGCAAGTTGTGATGGAAACAGACAGCCTTGGCCAAGTGCAGACCCTAATTGGGATTATAACAATGCAAATGACTGAGCTGCATGTGAAACAGCTTGCCATAACCTGGTCGTGGCAATAAAGGCTGCAGGACAAACCAGAGTTAACTGGGAAAGGGTTCAGAAAGTGAGGCAAAGATCAGATGAACACCCGAGCAACTTTTGGAGTGACTTGTGAGAAGCATTAGTGCGATATGGAGTACTTCTGCTTCCTTCTTTCCAGTACCCGCACGTGAACTAGAAGAAAAGAAGAAAATAAAAGCAAGTCCTTTTTGCTAACACTGGTTTTTGCTGGGACAGAGTTAAATTTCTCCATAGCAGCTTGTGTGGGGCTGTGTTTTGGATTTGTGCTGAAAACAGTGTTGATAACACAGGGATGTTTTAGTTATTGCTGAGCAGTGCTTATACAGCGTCAAGGCCTTTGCTGCTGCCAGCAGGCAGGCTGGGGGTGCACAAGAAGCTAGGAGGGGACACAGCTGGGACAGCTGACCCTAACTGACTAAAGGGGTATCCTGGAGGTTGGTGGGAGCTGCCCTTGCTTGGGGACTGTCTGGGCATTGGTTGATTGGTGGTGAGCAATTATTTTCTTTTGCATCACTTATTTTTCTTGGTTTTTATTTTACACTCTCTTTGGTTTTGTTTTTTTTTCTTACAGTAGTGCTTTAATTTTTTTCTTATTATTAAACTGCCTTTATCTCAGCCCATGGTTTTCTTTCTCACTTTTAGCCTTCCAATTCTCCCCTGCTCTGGGGGGAAGAGAGTGAGTAGCTGTGTGGTGCTTAGTTGCCAGATGGAGTTAAGCCATGACACACCTGCATTGCAGTCTGACATGTAATGCCCCTGTCAGCTTTCCTCTGATTCTGTCCTTGGAGTGGTTTGTGCCCATCACATGTCCAGCATTTGGCACCAGAAGCACCAGGAGCTCACCCCTCCTCCTCACCAGCTATGTGAAAAATATATCAACAGCATTATTTTGCCAGGCTTCCTCTCATTCTACATCTCACACATTTCTTCATAGTGCCAGACTAGAGCCAAGCTCCATCATCTTCTTCCCCTACAGATCCCACCAAGCCCATTCCCATGGCTGTAGTCTTCCTAAAGAGTACATAGGTTTTATGCATTCATTAATCATCATGGTTTAGATGACGAGATATTTGGCTATTAATGATCCTTTTGGGGTAATTTTTATATATTAAAGGTGGTTTGTATGACTTGGTCTCTGTCTACATATATGATTCTGTCATTAAAAGAATGAGCGAGTTTGGTTAAACGTCTGTAGCATTAAGTTATCCAAAGTTTGTAGACTTCTCTAAGCTGGAGAAGATGCAATCAATGTCCACAGAGAAGAGCATGGTCATCCACTGAAGAGACACGCTGGGTGATTGTCATGAATCCTGATTTAGGATCCTGCCGACTATACCAATTTGTCACAAATGGGTGGTTTAGATTGCTTAAAGAATCACCGACAAAGGTATTAGCAGAAGCGGTTTTAATATGATGTTGTAAAAGTGTGACTCAACAAAGCTTGATGGCAAGGTTCACTCTATTAATTACTGCATGGAAGAATCATCCAAAGGAAAACTGAGGTACACTCGAGTTAAAATGATTCACAGTGAGACCGTGGACGCAAAAGGATAAGGAGAACCCTCCCATTGAGTCACAAGGTTCACATTGAGTAGACCCCCTTGCTTTCTAAACTCCTGGTAGAGCTTAGGTGTGGCTAGGTCCAATCTTAGTCTCACACTTGGACAACAGTTTATGTCTAAGGGATTGTACATGCAAAGTTTATATAATGTTTCAGTAGGATCAATTCAGCATGCAATCAAAGTTGCCAAGACAAAATCAAAGTTACCATACTACAAGGTTAGGCACGATACCAGTCGCTTACCAATGATCTGTCGTTGCTAAAAGGTCTCTCTGCCTCAAGGAGCAACCTTGAGAGGTGTCCCAGCTCCAGGGGAGATCACCGCCATGCAGCCACACTGCCTAGCAGGGAGAGCTCAAAGAAGGCTCACTTAGGCTGTCATATTTATAGGATAAAGTGGTTGGCTTGTAGTCAAATTACATGCAATAGAAAAGGTATGCAGGAGACTCCCTGTACCCGCAACTTTGTTCCTTGATAAATGAGTCTTGGAAAAGCCTCCCACTGTTCATGTGTTAATTGCATGATTGGTGTTCCAAGCTCATATGCATCAATGGTCACTGTGTCACTCTGCTCCTTTGTGGGTTTTCAGAGAACAGACTGAAACAGAGTTCATGGCCCAGCTATGGCTCAGGCCTTTACCTCTTCCAGAACCTGCACCAAACCACTGACAGTCTGGTCAAGGAGTCAAGAACATCTGTCACAGTAATACTGATGACTGTGGGAGAGACCAAGCACTGATCATAATGTGTAGTTGTCAGACTGCTGTTCCCTGCACCACCAATAAAGAAACACAACTCAGAGTCCTTCTTCCATTTTTCATCTGTTTCAAGACATTCCTATTCTGTAGTTTTTCCAAGGCCATGTCCGTGAGTGTAAATAGTTTGTTCTAATAGTGGCCAATTATTTTCACAACAAAATTTCCATTTCATTTTTTTCAGGTGGAGTTCAACACATTCCATCCACTCCTCCTCTCTTGTAGTGTTGACCAGGATGCTGCATAAAAAAGACTTCTTTTGTCACTTTATATAGGTGATTTGGGCAGATGGGTGTGTTCTTGGGTCCATGTGCAGCCTGTCTGTCAGCCAAGCAGTGTCTGCAGTTCTTGTTGCTGTTGTTTTGCTTTCTCTCCAGAAATCCTCTACTAGTGTACACGTTTGCTGTTAGCTGTTAAGCACTACCAGCATTTCTGTGGCAATTTTTTCTTTAACTAGTTCTCATTAACCGGGTCATTTTCAAAAAGAGCTTCACTCCACACATCTGGTTTTGCAAGTGGGCCAGTCTTTCTAAGTCTTCTTTTCTTCTGTTGCTAGGGTTTGAAAATGGGATTCTGGTTTTATGTGTGTGTGTGATTGTTTCCGATTCAGTTATCAGCTTGCTTTCAGCATTACAGATAGTAGTAGTAACCCTGGGACTCTTTTATCAGTAACATGAGCTCTTGCTTCCTTTTTATCTCTTACAGAAATCCATAGTTTATCAAAAACTTTTTGCACATCTGCTTCTAAGGATTTTTTTTCATGGTGGTACCTTGTGAGTGTTTTAAGTATGTACTTAGTAAGCCTGCAGATCTGTAATAAGCTTGGGAGCTGAACGACTTCTAAGTGACTGTCCTTTGTGGTGGTGTAAAGCAAGCATGTACAGGCTGGGAGGTGTAACCATTTCTAACAGCTCTTCTGATGTTAGTGTCCAGGCCTTGGTTGAATGTACCCTTCACGTCTGCATGGTCCACCAGATAGGAGTCTTGCAGGTGCCAATATTAGAGAGTCAAGACTCAAGTTTTATAGAATCATAGAAAAGTCTATGTTGGAAAGGAACAGAGATGATCATCTGTTCCAACCTCTTGCTGAAAGCAGGGCCTAAGATTAGGCTATCCAGGGCCCTGTGAAGCCAAGCCTTGAGGATTTCCAGCAAAGTACATTCCACCACTTCTCAGAACAACATATTCCAATGTTTATTTTTTCTCACAGTGGAGAATTTTTTTTATATATCCATTGCCTCTTGTCCTATCATCATGCATTCTTGTGAAGTACTGTAATCTTCTCTAGAGATAACCTTGTTGGTATTTAAAAACTAAAAAACTGCACTTTCTTCTCTCTAGACTGAACAAACCTAATTTCTTCATCCTTTTATCACATCACGTGCTACAGTGCTCTAATCGTCTTGGTGGCCCTTTGCTGGACCTTCCTTTACTATTGCTGGTTTGTCTTTTGCTTCATTGCTGCTGCTTGGCACAGAGACTTGGGCACTGACCTTACCTTGGTGAAGTCCAAGACAAAGAAGGCTTTGAGTACTTCAGCCTTTTCTGTGTGATTTGTAACTAACATCTCAGGTAAATGTTGCTACTCTTGGTAGCTCTACGATTACAAAGAGCAACCACTAGTTAATCAGTCAGTATAATTAGAAGGAAAATTACTATGCTGTGATGATTGAAAACTAGGTTGTGAAGTATTTTATTAATCTGTCCTAATATTATTAAGTCACCTAATATGACCTGCTGAGAATATAAATTTAAATTTTATACCTGGTCTGGAACAGAATCAACAGGTTCAAGGCAGTGCAGGGAGGCATGTGGCATCTAAACGTATGCCCTGTATTTATGGTGTGCATGTGGATCACTCACTCTTTCTGCCTACCTGTCAGTCTCTGCCTTGCTGGGGAGATTTGACACATCGAGAATTTGATCTTTCAAAAGTGATCTGACTTTGAAAGTAAGAACAGAGAAAGAGGGAAAGGCAGATCATGCACATTTGGGAGATGCAATGTTGTTAGCAGCTATCCCCAAGGAGACAGGCCATGTGTTCTAGCAATCCTAACGCCATCTGCCTTGATGATGTTCATACACAAGTGTCTTCCAGGGAGATGATCACCACATGACATCTGTGGAAATAAATACTTCTGTAAGTCTCCAACCAGAGTAGATGGCTGCTGTGAAGAAAGTAGTGGTGGTGTTCTGGTTCTGAGGTGTAAACGGATGTTCACTTTCCTTCCCAGTAAATGGCAATAATTTCTTCTTTTGGGGAGCAGAGACATTATTTACTGCAGACAGAATCCTAATTATGCTGAATATCAGTTTGGCCTCTTTTATTTCGTTATTTATTGCAGATTAGTGTGTTGACGAAGAAATGCCATTTGACGTCCTCAACATACCGAAACAGTCTACTTAGCCATTGCTGCTTGGGTGAGAATGACCTTGGTCAGTGAGCATGCTGGTGATGAACCTCAGGGTGGGTAGGCAGAGAAGGGAGAATCCCTCTGATGGAGAGTGAAGATTGACCCTATACACTCAGTGGAACTGAGAGAACTATTATCTGACCAAATGTAAGAGTCCTGGTAAGAATGAGAGCAGTCAGACCCCGAGCTGCCCTACAGCACTGATTAGATATCTGTTGATCGCAATAGGACTTTAAACACTTTAGTACAGGTGCAGACACCCACAAGTAAGTGAAATGAAGCTTACCTTCTGCATCTCTTTCAGGTGAGTGTCCTCTTCACTGGTATAAAAAGTATTTACTATTTTTACATGTATAGTTTAAACCATTTATTGGAGGCTTACTGTGTGTGTGTGAGAGAGAGAGGCACCTCTGAAAAACTGGTGATTGGCATAAACATACAGAAGGAAAGGTGGTGTTTAAAGTCAGAATGATCAATCATCACTTTTGACTGTAATTGTCACAGAGGCTGCACCCTTTGGAATTCCTCAGGTGACTTCCTCTCTGCAGTCTTTTGCATGAATAGGCAGCAACAATGAAAAGATAATTATGAAGCTAGTGCTTCTGGTATTACTGTAAAAATTTAATGGCTATTTAGCCAGCAGGAAAGTATGAGTATGCAAATTTAAAAAGTCCAGGAAATGTTTTGACTCCAAATCTCTGTGAATGACATTTTTTTGTTGTTGTTTTCAGTTTCAGAAACTAGAGTGGGAAGAACCCAAACTCTGAAAAAATGGAAACCCAGGGTTCAAATAATGTGATTGTAGCTTTCTGAAAACCAGGGCTTACTCTGGTAAACAGGCCTTCAAGGATGTGAGTCAACAAAATCCTGTCCTGGGTAGTTTGAAAACAAACTGGTAAAATGACCTGCATCCAGTTATGAGAAAGATGAACCCCACCCATAAAGTTAGGTGTATTAAGGTCAGTAAAAGTATAATCTTAATGATGGAAATCAATTCCTAACTGCTATTTTGTTACTCACCCTGATTTAGTGATACAGCTGGCTCTGAGCTAATACAGAACTAGGCATACCTTATCCAAGCACGCAGCAGCATTTTAACTGGTGTACTTGGAGGCTTGAGCAAATGTCTGTGTCCTATTTTGTTTTAAGGCATTTAAGGGATAAAGTGCCACTGAAGTTTTATGGGCTGATGTGATAACACAGTCAGGAGCACAAGAAACAGATGATTAAAAACTCTCAAGTATGTATAAATATACTGGAGAAAGCTTCTGATCTACAAGGTCATGAAGGAAGACTGTGGTAACAAACGTTACCTGAAGTTTAGACTTCCTTCAAGAGGTGGCCAAACTTATACCAAAGTATTGATAGTCATATTTTTTTCTGACTCCTCTTCCAGTGTGACATGATCTTTCTCATTTGGAGAAGAGAGTGCATCTGAGCTCCGTGGCAGATGGAAATCAAACCATGATGACTGAATTTACCCTGTTGGGATTCACAGTTAGTCCTAACCTGCAGGCCATCCTCTTTGTGCTGTTCCTGTGGCTCTTCCTGATGACCTTGGTGGGGGAACATAGGAATGATCCTGTTAATCCAGACTGACCACCACCTACATACTCCCATGTATTTTTTCATCAGCAACCTGGCCTTTTTACATGTGACTTACTCAACCATCATCACATCAACAGCACTGATGACTTCAATAGCAGAGACCAAAGCAATCACATTCACTGGCTGTGCCATGCAGTTTTTCTTGTTCTGCACTGCTGTATCCTGTGAATGTTATCTGCTAGCAGGGATGACGTATAATAGGTTCATGGCCATCTGCACACTGTAAGCTGCATAAATGCCATCATTCAGACTTCAGTTGTATTCCGCCTGTCCTTCTGTCTCTCCAACATCGTCAGTCACTTCTGTGATGCTCCTCCAGTTCTGAAGCTGTCTTGCTCCAACACCCTTGTCATTGACATTATTCATTTCACCTGCAGTACAGTGGTGGCAATGTCTACAATCTTGATCATTCTCGTGTCCTGCACCTATATTATAACTGCCATCCTAAAGGTCCAGTCTTTCAAGGGCAGGCACAAAGACTTTTCCACCTGTGCTTCCCACTCAATAACTGTCATGGTCTTCTATGGAACAGCTTCGTTCATGTATCTGTGGCCTAGTTCAAAATATTCTGTCAATCAGGACAAGATCATCTCTCTTTTCTATGCCTTGGTAAACCCTGTTCTGAATCCCTTCATCTACAGCCTGAGGAACAAGGAGGTGAAAGAGGCCTTCAGGAGGACTGTACGAAGGAAGTTTTCTTCTCTCTGAATTGAAATGTTGGGTCAGGCCTTTCAGCATCAAATTTGATGTGGTATAATTCTAACATCTTTGAATGAATTATTTATGTGAATTGTCTCCAGAAAAGGGCCTAAAGAAGCCTCTTCCTTTCCAGCAGTTTAATTGTGCTAAACCAGTGTGTGTTCCAGACAGTTCTCGGTTTAAGATCTATCTACCTGTGCCTAGCCCTCTTTAGTTGGAGACCTGCACATATCTCTAAGGGTTTGGTACATTTTACCCTTTCAGATTGAGGGAATTATCTGAAGGAGACAGACAAAACTTAAGAGTTGTACAGTTCTCCAGGAACTAATCTTATCCAGCCGATTTATTGTATTGCCCTTCTTCCTGGCACTCCTTTGATATCTCCCTAAAATGCTTCTCCATCCTATGGTGGCTCTCACTGCATGACTCCCTCTCCTGCTTTTCTCCAGGATCTTTGGGAGAAACTCCAGTTGGTCATGTTCATCGAGTTGTGTCCAGCTATCAGGGTGGAGAAATTCCGTGGCTGGCAAAATTCCCTGCAGTTCTGAAGAACCAGTGGCTTTTCCCCATTCCTAGACTTCCAGTGTTTGCAGTTTGGTTTATGCTTTTGAAAATCCATTAACAGGAACATCTCCTTACCTTATGTACTTGGCCGAAATCTGGAGTGGTGATTTAAGCTTTCCTTTAGAAAGCTTTTCCCAAGGCAAGTTACCAGGATTCCTCTCAGTCCCACTGTCTTCTAATGTACCCATGCCCAGCCCCAGGGGACAAGATGGAGTAGAGAGTAGAAAGACCTGACCAGAGCATGTTAAAACAAGTTTGTGATAAGCATTCATTATATTACTTTAATAGTCGCTGGTTGCAATGTTGATTTATTTGCTTTCAGAGTTGTTGTGTTTGTTCTGAGTTGTGTTTTGTAACACCTTACTTGCCACATGCACTCCCTGGGGTGCTGTTTATCACCTCTGGGAGCTGGATTAAAGTTATCACTTGGCTGTACTGTGTAACACTGGCTTATGGTATGATGAAATTATAGGTCATGAGGTTGGTTGACAACCGCCTGAACATGAGCCAGCAGTGTGCTCAGGTGGCCAAGAGGGCCAATGGCATCCTGGCTTGTATCAAGAATAGTGTGGCCAGCAGGGCCAGGGAGGTGATGGTGCCCCTGTACTGGGCACTGGTGAGGCCGCACCTCAAGTGCTGTGTTCAGTTTTGGGCCCCTCACTCCAAGAAGGACATTGAGATGCAGGAGCGTGGCCAGAGGAGGGCAACGAAGTTGGTGAAGGGTCTAGAGAACAAGTCTTATGAGGAGCAGCTGAGGGAACTGGGGTTGTTTAGTCTGGAGAAGAGGAGGCTGAGGGGAGCCCTTATTGCTCTCTACAACTACCTGAAAGGAGGTTGTAGGAAGGTGGGGGTCGGTCTCTTCTCCCCAGTAACGAGTGACAGGACGAGAGGAAATGGCCTCAAGCTGCGCCAGGGGAGGTTTAGGTTAGACGTTAAGAAAAACTTCTTCACTGAAAGGGTGGTCAAACATTGGAACAGGCTACCCAGGGAAGTGGTTGAGTCTCCATCCCTAGAGGTATTTAAAGAACGGATAGATGTGGTGCTCAAGGACATGGTATAGATGGACTTGGCAGTGATAGGTTAACGGCTGGACTCGATGATCTTAAGGGTCTTTTCCAACCTTAACGATTCTATGATTCTATGATTGTACTCAGCACTGCTGTCATCCCCATACTTTGGGAGCTTTCCCTCAGAAACTATTCATAATTACACCTTTTACCTCTTCTCCTCGGAGAACCAATCTATGGGAGAGATGGGGAGACACTTTACCCCACTCCTTCACCTTCCCTTCCTCCCTCAGACTAGTTACAACAGCTGTTGAGAATTTTGAATATTCTTGGGATGTTCATACCAGCATGTTCCTATTGCTATGTCTCCTGAATGTGGTTCAGGTCTTGTTTAGGGTTAAACAACTATTTAAGAATACCATTCGGAGATCTACCCCTGCGACAGGCATTGCAGCTATGCAAACACCGGCAACAGGCACTGCGACTACTCAAACCCCCACGTCAGGCACTGCGGCTACTCAAACCCTGGTAACAGGCATTGCAGCTACTCAAATCCCCACATCAGGCATTGGGGCTACTCAAACCTCAGCGACAGGCACTGCAGCTGAACCAGAGAACCAACCCATGCCAGTATCAGTCGCTCCTATACACAAGTCACTTCTATACACAAGTCACTCCTATACACAGAAAATCAGATCATTTAGTACACAAGAAAATCAGATCATTTAGTAAGGGATGAAGACGAAGCAGGGCCATCAGGAGAACAGGAGGAGGAAGAAGCAGAATAAATGAGATGGTAACCACCCAAACCCTATCCCTGAGTGAGCTGCGAGATATGCAAACAGATTTCAGTCACCATTCAGGCGAGCACATTGTCACCTGGCTGCTCCGATGCTGGGATAATGGGGCCAGTAGCCTGGAATTAGAAGGTAGGGAAGCCAAGCAGCTGGGATCCCTTTCTAGGGAAGGGGGCATTGACAAAGCGATTGGAAAAGGGACACAAGCCCTCAGCCTCTGGAGACGACTCCTGTTAGCGTGAAGGAAAGGGATACCTTCAAGGAAGATGTTATATGTCATGCAGGCAAGTGGACCACCAGGGAGAGAGGTATCCAGTACCTGAGGGAATTAGCCATGCTGGAGGTGATTTATGGTGACCTGAACAACGAGGAGTTATCCAAAGATCCAGATGATGTCAGGTGCACACGACCCATGTGGCAGAAGTTTGTATGGAGCACACCATCGTCGCATGAAAACTCATTGGCCATAATGACCTGGAAAGATGGAGAGGAACACATGGTGGATGAATTGGCTGGCCAACTCCAGCAATACAAAGAAAGCCTCTCTTCCTCCCTATGGGCCTGCGTCTCAGCTGTGGAAACACTGTCCGAAAAACTGTCCTGGGAGTTCCAGCAACTCAAAGAAGATAGGTCCTACTCCCCACCTGTAAGGACCAGTATCTCAGCTGTTAGGAGTAAGTGTCCCTCTGCTCAAGTGAGAGGATATAGTGGATACACACCACAGGCCACCCTGTGATTTTACCTGTGTGACCACAGAGAGGACATAAGGAAGTGGGATGGAAAAATCTATCTCGACCCTAGAGGCACGGGTACCTGAGTTGCAAGGAAAAACAACCACAAGAGGTGGTTCTTCCAGGAAAATTGCTGCTCCAGTTTCCAGCGAGCAGTTCCAGCGAGCAGACAGAGTAGAAGGGCTGATTTTACTTCCGAGCTTAATAAAGGGACTTTTGATTTGCATTTACAAGAAGTGAGTAACGAATGCTATAACCAGGACTAGTGGGGCCCTGCCTCCAGCCAGGTGGAGGAAAGGGACAACTGGGTTTACAGGACTGTGTGGATTCAGTGGCCTGGCACATCAGCCCCACAGGAGTATAAGGCTTTAGTAGACACCAGTGCACAGTGCACCCTCATGCCATCAAGCTATACAGAGGCAGAACCCATCTGTATTTCTGGAGTGACAGGGGGATCCCAACAGCTGACTGTATTGGAGGCTGAAGTGAGCCTAACTGGGAATGAGTGGCAAAAGCACCTCATTGTGACTGGCCGGGAGGCTCTGTGCATCCTTGACATCAGCTACCTCAGGAGAGGGCATTTCAAGGACCCAAAAGGGTACTGGTGGGCTTTTGGTATAGCTGCCTTGGAGATGGAGGAAATGAAACAGCTGTCTACCCTGCCCGGTCTCTCAAAGAACCTTTCTGTTGTGGGGTTGGTGAGGGTCGAAGAACAACAGGTGCCAATCACTAGCACAATGGTGCACCGGGGGCAATATCGCATGAACCGAGATTCCCTGATTCCCATTCATAAGCTGATTTGTTGGCTGGAGAGCCAAGGAGAGATCAGCAAGACTCACTCACCTTTTAACAGTCCCATATGGCCACTGCGAAAGTCTAACGGAGAGTGGAGACGAACAGCAGACTATCGGGGCCTGAACGAAGTCATGCCACCACTGAGTGCTGTAGTGCTGGACATGCTGGAACTTCCATATGAATTGGAGTCAAAGGCAGCCAAGTATGCCACAACTGATATCGCTAATGCATTTTTCTCAATCCCTGTGGCAGCAGAGCACAGGCCACAGTTTGCTTTCACTTAGAGGGGCATCCAGTACACCTGGAATCGACTGCCACAGGGGTGGAAACACAGCCCCACCATTTGCCATGGACTGACCCGGACTGCACTGGAACAGGGTGAAGCTCTGGAACATCTGCAGTACCTTGATGACGTCATCGTATAGGGCAATACAGCAGAAGAAGTTTTTGAGAAAGGGAAGAAAATAATCCAAATCCTTCTGAAGGCCAGTTTTGCCATAGAACAAAGTAAGGTCAAGGGACCTGCACAGGAGATCCAGTTTTTAGGAATAAAATGGCAAGATGGACATCGTCAGATCCCAATGGATGTGATCAACAAAATAACAGCCATGTCTCCATCAACCAGCAAAAAGGAAACACAAGCTTTCTTGGGTGTTGTGGAATTTTGGAGAATGCATATTCCAAATTACAGTCTCATCGTAAGCCCTCTCTATCAAGTGACCCAGAAGAACAATTTCAAATGGGGCCCTGAGCAATGACAAACCTTTGAACAAATTAAACAGGAGATAGTTCATGCAGTCACCCTTGGGCCTACCCCAGGCAGGGCAAGATGTAGAAAATGTGCTCTATACTGCAGCCAGGGAGAACAGCCCTCCCTGGAGCCTCTGGCAGAAAGCACCAGGGGAGATTCAAGGTCGACCCTTAGGGTTTTGGAGTCAGGGATACAGAGGATCCGAGGCCCACTATACTCCAACTGAGAAAGAGATATTGGCAACATATGAAGGGATTTGAGCTGCTTTGGAAGTGATTGGTACTGAAGCACAGCTTCTCCTGGCACCTCGACTGCTGGTGCTGGGCTGGATGTTCAAAGGGAGGATCCCCTGTACACATCATGCAACTGATGCTACACGGGGTAAGTGGGTCGCACTGATCACACAACGGGCTCAAACAGAAAACCCCGGTTGCCCAGGAATCTTGGAAGTGATCATGGACTGGCCAGAAGGCAAAGATTTTTGAATATCACCAGAGGAGGAGGTGACGCATGCTCAGGAGGCCCTACTGTATAATAAACTACCAGAAAATGAGAAGCAATATGCCTTGTTCACTGATGGGTCCTGTCATCTTGTGGGGAAGCATTGGAGGTAGAAGGCTGCTTTATGGAGTCCTATACAACAAGTCACAGAAACTGCTGAAGGCGAAGATGAATTGAATTTGCAGAGGTGAAAGCCATCCAGCTGGCTTTAGATATTGCTGAATGAGAAAAATGGCCAGTACTTTATCTCTATACTGGCTCATGGATGGTGGCAAATGCCCCGTAGGGGTGGTTACAGCAATGGAAGCAGAGCAACTGGCAGCACAGAGGCAAACCCATCTCGGCTGCCAGATTGTGGCAAGATATTGCTGCACAGGTAGAGAACCTGCCTGTAAAAGTACGTCACGTAGATGCTCGCATACCCAAGAGTCGGGCCACTGAAGAACATCAAAACAACCAACATGTGAATCAGGCTGCTAAGACTGAAGTGGATCAGGTAGATCTGGATGGCAACATAAGGGTGAATTATTTCTAGCTCGGTGGGCCCATGACACCTCAGGCCATCAAGGAAGAGATGCAACATCTAGATGGGCTCGTGATCGAGGGGTGGACTTGACCATGGACACTATTGCACAGGTTATCCATGAATGCGAAACGTGCTGCAATCAAGCAAGCCAAGAGGTTAAAGCCTTTGTGGTATGGAGGATGATGGCTGAAATATAAACATGGGGAGGCCTGGCAGATTGATTATATCACACTCCCACAAACTCACCAAGGCAAATGCTATGTGCTCATCATGGTGCAAGCAACCACGGGATGGCTGGAGACATATCCCATGCCCCATGCCATCACATGGAACACCATCCTGGGCCTTGAAAAGCAAGTCTTATGGTGACATGGCACCCCAGAAAGGGTTATGTCAGACAATGGGGCGCATTTCCGAAACAGCCTCATAGATACCTGGGCCAAAGAGCATGGCATTGAGTGAGTATATCACATCCCCTACCATGCACCAGCCTCTGGGAAAATCGAACGATCCAGTGGATGGTTAAAGACTACACTGAAAGCAATGGGTGGTGGGACATTCAAACATTGGGATACACATTTAGCAAAAGCCACCTGGTTAGTCAACACTAGGGGATCTGCCAATCGAGCTGGCCCTGCCCAGTCAAAACTTTTACATATTGTAGAGGGGGATACAGTCCCTGTAGTGCACATAAAATATATGCTGGGGAAGACAGTCTAGGTTACTCCTGCCTTGGGCAAAGGCAAACCCATTTGTGGGATTGCTTTTGCTCAAGGACCTGGGTGCACTTGGTGGGTGATGCGGGACGATGGGGAAGCCCAATGTGTACCTCAAGGGGATTTGATTTTGGGTGAGAATAGCCAATGAATTAAATTGTACAATGTTAATTGCTATATAATACTGTGTATCTTCACTTCTATGGTGGCTATATGCCATATCAACGGTGCTACAGGAATAATCACCCAGATTAACGAAGAATGAACTTTGATGAAACCAAGCAAAGTGCAGCAATGATAGAACCAGACAAGCACAGCAATAATGGAACCAGAACTGGCTTCAGCATGCAACAATCCAACACCACACACCATCTCTCCTGCCCTGAAGGGCTGTTATGACAGATGAAGCCCAAAGTCATGGACTAAATGAACTCAACAAACATTTTATAGGAATGGCCCGTAGACTAAGGGAATGATATCTGTGGGTATATATCAAAGGACAGGAAAAGTGGTGGTGATTAATTGAAATGTATTGGGAAGTGTGGGACTTGGGCATGATGTAGATGGTATAGAATAAGGGGTGGATATTGTCCTGGTTTCAGCTGGGATAGAGTTATTTTTTTTTTCCTAGTAGCTGGTATAGTGCTGTTTTGGATTTAGGATGAGAATAATGTTGATAACACACCGATGTTTTAGTTGTTGCTAAGTAGTGCTTACACCAGTTAAGGACTTTTCAGTTTCTCATGCCCTGCCAATGAGAAGCTGGGAGGGGGCAGAGCCAGGACACCTGACCCAAACCAGCCAAAGGGCTGTTCCGTACCATATGATGTCATGCTCGGTATATAAACCGGGGGAGTTGGCCAGGGGGGAACCACTGCTCAGCAACGGGCTGGGCATTGGTCAGCAGTTGGTAAGCAGTTGCATTGTGCATCACTTATTTTTGTATATTATTTTATCATCATCATCTTTATTATTATTATTATTATTATTATTATTATTATTATTATTATTATTATTATTATTATTATTATTATTATCCCTTCCTTTTCTGTCCTATTAAACTGTCTTTATCTCAACCCATGAATTTTCCTTTTTTTTTTTTCCTTTTTTTCCCCCTGTTCTCTCCTCTGTCCCACTGGGGGGTGGGGGAGGAAGTGACTGAACAGCTGTATGGTGTTTAGCTGCCTGCCGGGTTAAACCACAACATAAGTTGATGTAGTGTGTGACGTTGTTGTGTAGTGAGACATATGCAAGTGCAGAAAAGTAGAGTATATGTGGGCAGACTGAGCAATGGTGGCATAAGAGAAATGTTGGAAGTTTCTGAATCACTACTGGGGCTGCATTGAGATCTTTTCTACACAACAGGTGGAAAGGGACATTGTCTCAAGAGCAGAGGGGCAACTGTTGATCTGATGCGTTCCTAGTTGGGGCAAGAATGGCCAGGGGAACACAGGAGGTGCTTGGGATACCAGGAAAAATTGAAAAGATCTGACAATGCCTCTGAGTACAGTCAATTATCCAGTCTTTGTAACCAACAGGTAGCCAGTGTTACCCAGTGGTGTTCCTTCTCGTTCCAGCACACAGCAAGATGTTAACAAAAACAACAGGAAGGAAAAGAGAAGGAACACGGAATCGCAAACTATCCTCTGGTTTCTTTGAGGGAGACACTCAAAAGAGTAGGAAATATGAATTGCTCATGGCCTTCAGTCTGTTCTGAGGATCAGTGTTGTAGCTGTCAGTGTTTCTGGCAAGAAGATATCTTTTTAAATCCTTAAAGGCTTCTCCAATTAAATAGGTATTAGGGTATTCACTCAGAAAAATATATCTTGCTGTTCATATTGAGCAACATCTTCACGAGCCACCTCACTGATCTCCTCACTTTGAAATACATGCTTTTTCTATCCAGTAAAAACAGTTAGAGCAATGTGAAAATGAATGCTTGAAACTTCATATTCAAAAAAATAACGTAAACAACTGTCTAGGTCCTTTTTCAGAATTTCAGAGGCTCTTCAATGAAGAGGAAACAGCAGAAGTAAACAGCTCATGCTATTGGGTTTAGGAAGAACTCTGCTCTTTTCATCTCCATCAGTGGCTGAAGGCTGAACCTCAGTCTTCAAGTAGAGCGGCAAGGCTGAAAGCACCAAGGATTAATTATAAGCCAGACAAATGTGGAATCTTTAATTTAACCTAATGTCACAGTTAAAATATGGAGGCCTGTCTAAGGGCCCCAATGAGACTGCATCTGGAGCATTGTATCTGGCTTTTGGTCTCCCCAATATAAGACAGAGACATGCTGGAGCAAGTCTAAAATAATTAGGGCTGGGAGTGCATGATGTACTGGAGAAACTGAGAAAAATGGCTTCATTCAAGCCTAGAGAAGGCTCTAGAGATTTTAGGGCTACCTACAGCTGCTCACTAGAAGGGTAGAGACAAGATCAAGTCAGATTCCTGGAGCTGTACAGTGATAGGACAAGAGACAACAGGCACAGCTGAAGGAGGAGAAATTTGCATCATGTATAAGCAAAATGTTTTTAACACGAGGGTGTTCAAACAGTAGAACAGGCCTAGAGTGGCTATGAAATCTCCATCGCTGGAGCTAGTCAAATCTTGGCTAGACCAAGGCCTTGAGCAACCTGGTCTAAATTAATCCTATTTTGGGTGAGAGGTTGAACCAATGATCTCCAGCAGTCTAGTAATTTCTCATGTTCTTTTATAGTAGTTTCTCATGTTCTTTAGCTGACTAAAGTCAGCTAAACGTCAAGCCAGGCCCTAATTATCTGTTTGCATTATCTGAACTGATAACTCTAGTAGGAGAAAGCTTCTGGCTGTGTCACCCTCCCTCTACTGACTGACTCCAGTTTGTACACGCAGTCTTTTCCCATCATACAGGGTGGGCATTTCACAAAACCTGAGTGATTCCCTGTTTCCTCTCGTCAAGCTGCAGATTTGCTGTTAGAAGTGCAAGACAGTGTCTGGGATATTGATTGTGAAGTCACTTAATTTGTAGCACCCTGGTCAGGTAGATTTTTCAGGTCATCAGGTGTGAATCACAAAGACCCTGCAGCAGAGATGACAGTTCAGAGAGAGGGCAGAGACACTGGCAAGTAAAGATAGACAGGGCTGGGGTATTGTGATGTCACTCTTATTGCAGCAACCTGATTCGCCAGCAGAGGGCAGCCACTGTGAGAGTAATTATGATGGATATCTGTTTTACTCATCACCGGGGTGCGCAGTGAATTCCTTCCTGCAGGCGTTGGTTTATCATAGTGCCACCTCTTCTGCAGATAAAACAGCCCCAGATCTCTCAGCCTTTCCTCACGGGAGAGATGCTCCAGTCCCGTCATCATCTTTGTGGCCCTTCACTGGGTCCTCTCTAGTACGTCCATATCTCTCTTGTACAGGAGAGCCCAGAACTGGGCACAACACTCTAGGTGTGGCCTCACCAGTGCTGAACAGAGCGGAAGGATCACCCCCCCTCGACCTTCTGGCAACAGTCCTCCTTATGCAGCCCAGGATGCCATTTAACCTTCTTTGCAGCCAGGGCACATTGCTGGCTCATATTCAACCTCATGTCCCCCAGGTCCTTTTCTGAGAAGATGCTTTCCAGCCCCCAGCATATACTGGTGGAAGGGGCTGTTCCTGTCCAGGTGCAGGACTTTGCACTTCCCCTTGTTGAACTTCATGAGGTTCCTCTCAGCCCATTTCCCCAGCCTGTCAAGGTCCCTCTGGATGCCAGCACAACCCTCTGGCATATGAGCCATTCCTCACAGTTTTGTGTCATCAGCAAACATGCTGAGGGTAGAACCATAGAATGCTCTGGGTTGAAAGGGACCTTTAAAGACCATCTACTCCAACCCAACCTCCCTCCACCATGGGCAGGGGCATCTTTCAGTAGATCAGGTTTCTCAAAGCCCCATCCAATCCGACCTTGAACACTTCCAGGGATGGGGCATTCACAGCTTCTCTGGGCAACCTGTTCCAGTGTCTCGCCACCCTCATCATACAACATTTCTTCCTTATGTACAATCTAAATCCACCTTCTGTCAGTTTAAAACCCTTGCCCCTTGTCCTGTCACTACAGGCCTTGGTAAAAAGTCTCTCTCTGTCTTTCCTATAAGCTCCCTTTATACATTGGAAGGCTGCAGTAAGGTCTCCCCAGAGCCTTCTCTTCTCCAGGCTGAACAACACCAACTCTCTCAGTCTTTCTTCACAGGACAGGTCTTCCACCCTTCAGATCATTTTAGTGGCCTCCTCTGGACCTGCTTTAACAGGCCCATGTCTGTCTTGCACTGAGGACTCCAGAGCTGGATGCAGTGCTCCAGGTAGGGTCTCACCAGAGCAGCCTAGAGGGGCACAATCACCCTCCTTGACCTGCTGGCCACGCTTCTTTTGATGCAGCCCAGGATATGGTTGGTTTTCTGGGCTGCAAGCACACACTGCTGGCTCATGTCCAGTTTTTAACTCACCATTATCCCCAAGTCCTTCTCTGCAGGGCTGCTCCCAATCCATCCATCCCTCAGTCTGTTCTGATAGTGGGGACTGCCCCAACCCAGGTGCAGGACCTTGCACTTGGCCTTGTTGAACTTCATGACCTTTGCATGGGCCCACTCCTCCAGCCTGTCCAGGTCCCTCTGGATGGCATCCCTTCCCTCAAGTTTATTGACTGCACCACTCAGCCTGGTGTCATCCACAAACTTGCTGAGGGTGCCCTTGATCCTACTATCTATGTCATTGATGAAGATATTTAATAGTATTAGTCCCAATACAGACCCTTGAGAGACACCACTCATTACTGGTTTCCACTTCGACATTGAGCCACTGACTATAACTCTTCAGACGCGGCCATCCAGCCAGTTCTTTATCCATCTAACAGTCCATCCATCAAACCTATTTCTCTCCAATTTAGTGGCAATAATGTAGTGGGGGACTGTAAACACAGGGTACACTATGCCCCATCACCCAATCATTAATGAAGATCCTGGAAAGGACTGGACTTAGTATTGACCCCTCGGGTACACCACTAGTTACTGGCCTCCAACTGGGCTTTGTGCCACTGATCACCACCCTATGGGCTTAGCCATTCAGCCAGTTTTCAGTCCACCTCAGTGTCTGCTCATCCAGTCCCTCCTTCATCAGCTTCTTTCGGAGGATCTTTTAGGAGACAATGTTGAAAGCCTTCCTGAAGCCAAGGTAGACAGTACCCACTGCTCTTCCATCATCTACCAAGCCAGTCTTTTCATTGTAGAAGGTTATCAAGTTGGTCAAGAATTACTTTCCCTTTCTGAATCCATGCTGACTATATTGTGCCTTTACACTCCTCCCAGGTCACCTGTCCCTCGTCCCACCTTCTGTATACTCCCTTTTCATGTTTGAATTTTGCCAGGAGCATTCTGTTCATTGATGCAGCCCCCTGGCATTTTTGTCTGACTTTCTACTTGTCGAGATGGACCACCCAAGCTTGGAGGAGGTGATCCTTGAATATTAACCAGCTTTCTTGGGCCCCTCTTCCTCCAGGGCCTTATCCCATGGGACTCTTCCAAGCAGATCCCTGAAGAGGCCAAAATCTCCTCTCCTGAAGTCCAGGTTTGTGATATTGCTTTTTCCCCTGCTCCTTCCTCTCAGGATTCTGAGCTCCACTGTCTCATAGTTACTGCAGCCAAGGCTGCATCCCCAAAGAGCCCTTCCTTGTTTATGAGTATGAGGTCCAGCAGAGCACTTCTCCTCATTGGCAACTCAGTCATTGTCAGGAAGTTCTTATTGATGCCCTCCAGGAACCTCCTGGAGGTTATGCCCTGCTGTGTTGTCCCTCCAACAGATATAGGAGTGGTGAAGTCCCCCATGAGGACCAGGGCCTGCAAATTTGAGGCTGCTCCTATCTGTCATCCACTTGTTCTTCCTGGTCAGGTGGCCTATAGCAGATACCCACTACAATGTTGTCCATACCTGTCCTCTCTTTAATCCTAACTCATAAGCTTTCAGTTAGCTCATCACCCATCCCCAGGCAGAGTGCCAGGCACTCCAGCTGCTCCCTCACATCACGGGCAACTCCTCCTCCTTGTCTTCCCATCCTGTCCTTCCTAAAGAGCCTGTATCCCTCCATTGCAACACTCCAGTCATGTGAGCAATCCCATCATGTGTCCATGATCCCAACAAGATCATAACCATGGAAATGCACACATATTTCTAATGCCTCAAGTTTACACCTTATGCTGCTTGCATTAGTGTACATAAATGCTCAAAACCATGATCTAGTTGTCATAATGGACAGTGGTTTGAACAATTCCTCTGGAAGTTTCTTTACAGTGTTAAGCAAGAAACACAGAAGTGACATCAGATACCACCAAAGCTGGATAAAAGGAAAGCAAAATAGTCGGTGACCTGTTTGCAACTTTGAACTATGATGATGACATCTGTGTAGGAAACATGGTAGATTGGTGCAACATTTTGTGGGAAATAGAGCTCTGAGGAAGCTGAAACCTTGGTTTAGGGAAGGATTTGATGATGATTCTCCACTCAAGTCTGTATTTGCGCAGACCACTAACAATTCACTTCCTTTCTGGCAGAGGAAGAGTACAGGTTTGGATGTGTGATTCCAAGAGACTCTCTTCCTCCTGCCATGAAGTGCAAAGGCACCCCGAACAGCTTGTAAAACTTAAATGAGGACCTCCTGAGAGCATGAGTGGTACAGTCGGATATGTGGGAAGCTGCACAGGTGGGACAGGAAGCCTCTGTGGATGAACAGGAAAATCCTGAAAGAGGTCAGACATGATGCAGAGGGTGTAAGCAGGGATGAGCTACCCAGGAGGAATACAGAGACATTGCCCAAATGCAGCTGGCATTTGGAAAGCCAAAGCTAAGTTGGAAGTGAAACTATTGAGGGATATGAAGGGCAACAAAAATGGTTTCTAGAAGTATGTGGGCAGCAAAAGGAAGGCTAAGGGGCATGTGGGGCCATCGCTGAATGAGGCAGGGGGCCTAGTGACAAATGACTTGGAAAAGGCTGACTTCTACTCACTGACTTCTTGGCTTCAGGCTTTACTGATGTGATCTGCTCTGAGGTCCCTGTGCCTCATGACAGAGTCTATAGAAGAGAAATATTACCCACAGTAGGGAAGATACGGTTAGGGACTGTCCAAACCTCCACTTCCTTCTGTATCACACAACTCTGGCACAGGCTGGATCAGGTCCGTAGTGGGAGAAAACGTGTGCGATAGCCCTGCAAAGGCCAGAGTTCCCATAGTATGGGAGATATGCCACTCATTGTTTATCACTGTGGTCAGTGTCACCGATGCAGTGCATCACTGGTGTGTGTCTCAGGACAGTTCAGCCTCCATCAGCTCATACTGTGGAAAGTGTGTATGAAAGATGATCTATGAAAAAAGCTCACTTGTGAAGATCTTGAGGAGAAGCATTCACTGAGTGGCTAGAGTACAACTCACAGTTTTGGGGTGACATGTCTGCCTCTGTGTGACTCTCTGCTCTACCATTTCTCTAACTACGTCTGTGACCTGCCCACCCAAACAATATTCTCTCAGCAAGCAGAGATAACCATTATTATTTCTTTGTTTTGCCTCATTCTACTTCTAACAGTAAACTGAAAGGGGAGAACTCTTTACAGGCAGTGATATAGCTAGAATTTCCTTGAAGACATGAGAAGCCCAGTGTGAGGTAGATATCTCAGCAATTTCTCCTGGAGACAACCTCCCATGGCACCACCATTTCCTGTCTCCAGCATTTTTCATCTTGAGGGCTGGGGTCTCCTTCCCATAGGGTTGCTCAGTGATCTGAAAACCTCAGACAAGTGCACGGAGGAAGAGTTTCCACCGCAGCTCCTGCCAGGTGCACCAAGACACTCCAGCATGCAGGCCATGCTCTCCCTGATGTCTCAGGAAGAAACACGGAGTGCTTGGAAGGGGAGGAAGTTCTGAGCTTTGAGCAGGACTTGGTCCTGCCAGGTACAGGGTGGACATGGGCAATGCTTGGGCAAGGCTCCAAGCCAGAAGTTACTCATTACAGGAAGGAGGTAAAGACTTATGTCAATGCACAAGACAATTGTTAAAGCCATGATTAATTAGATGGCTGACCTAAAGGAAATTGCATTACTGGAAAAGGGATTGCAATAAGATAACAGTGCAGTAGTGGAATTTGCATAATAGGCAATAACACTTCTATTATTCTAATACAGAATAAACACAATCACAATAGAACTATTAGATATAATAGAACTCCAATGCTTTTTTTAGGACATGGGATGGGCTGAGGTACTCCATGCCACCTGTACCTTGGGCTTCAATGGCAAGAGCTGCTTGCAGGTCTCCACACCTCCCGGTGAGATTTGGAGAGCTACACAGACTGTAGACTTGACATTGGGAAGCATTTCTTTACTGAGAGGGTAGTCAAACACTGGAACAGGCTTCCTGGAGAGGTGGTTGATGCCCCAAGCCTGTCAGTGTTTACGAGGCATTTGGACAATGTCCTTAATAACATGCTTTAACCTTTGGTCAGCTCTGAAGTGGTCGGGCTATTGGACTAGATGATCGTTGTAGGTCCTTTCCAATTGAAATAGTCTATTCTATTCTATTCTATTCTATTCTATTCTATTCTATTCTATTCTATTCTATTTATTCTGTTCTATTCTGTTCTATTCTGTTCTGTTCTGTTCTGTTCTGTTCTATTCTATTCTATTCTATTCTATTCTATTCTATTCTATTCTATTCTATTCTATTCACAGTAGCTGAAGCTCCATGTGGGAATGACTTAAGAGATGCTGGACATGCACCAGTCCATAATATCCCATGGGATGCCGCTGAAGGTGCTACAGGATATAGCCAATTTCATTGTGGCTACTCTCTAACATCTCTGGAAAGCACTGGTACTTTGAGAGGTTCTTGGTGACTGGTAAAAAAAGCGAATGTGATGCCCATCTTCAAAAAGGTGGGAGGATAGAAGGATCCAGGGAACTACAAGGCAGCCAGTCTCACCAGTCTGGTGGTGAAATACCAACAGAACATAATGAAAAAATCCTTCTCTTCAAGAACAGTGCAGCCCTGAAATGGGCTCAGGAAGGATGTGTAATCTCCATCCTCAAAGATTTTCAAGCCTTCACCAGACATGTTGCTGAGCTACCTGGTCTCATTTTGAAAGCAGCAATACTTCGAACAGATTAGATGAGAAGATCTTCAGGGGTCCTTTCCAATGGCAATGATTCAGCTAATATTATTTTTAGAAATAATTAAATGTGATAGAGGTTTCTGTTCCTCATTGCATGAGGGGAATTGAATATATTACAGAAACAAGTGGGTATTATCACCCCTCGTGAGAGCACTTGAGTTTGTTGGGTTAAGCAGTGTATTGGATTTACATGGCAAGGTGTTGGCAGGAGGGCTGCAGGCAGTTCTCTGTGAGAAGAGGCCAGGGGCTGCCCCTGTGCTGGGGACAGCTGGTTCTAGCCAGCTCCAAAATGGACCCAAAGTAATGGGCTGGCCAAAGCTGAGCCCGTCAGCAAAGCCGGTGGTACCTCTGTGATAACGTATTTGAGAAAAGGCAGAAAATGCCACACGGAGAGGAGAAGAGAAAAAAAAAAGACTGAGAAAAAACAGAGGAAACACCAAGGTCAGAGAAGAAAGGGGAGGAGGAGGTGCCTCATGGTGGGGCAGATTCTCTCACAGTCCGAGTACAACCCATGCTAGAGCAGAGGAAAAGTGTGACGAGGAAGGAGCAGCAGACATGAACCGCTATGTACCAAGTGTAATTCCCCCATCCCTCCTGTGCTGCTCAGGGAGAGTAGAGATATCGGCAGCGAAGGCATGAAGTTCAGTCTGGGAAAGGGCAGAAGAAATAAATAAATAAAGCTAATTTTCCCCTGGTTGTCTGTTCTGCCCACAGTGATGATTGGTAAGCAACCTCCCTGTCTTTATCTCAGCCCATGAGCTTTCTTGCTCCCACTCTTCCTGTTGTCTTCCCCACTCCACCGAGAAGGTCAAAGAGTGAGCAGCTGGGTGAGAGTTTGACCGTTAGCCAAGGCTAACCCACCACAAGCAGGGAGAACTAAACATTGGATTTCCCAGGTTTGGAGCAGAAGTGGGATGTTAGAGATTAGACTGGCAAGGCCTTGGAGGTAGGACATCTAGGGAAGGTTCACTGCCTACACATTGACATCTAGTGCCATCTGAGACAGCTCGGGATATCTGAAACATCTGTGCAGATCTGTCAGATATGAAAGAGTACTTACAGGAAACCTGTGTATATCTGAGTCAGTGACTGGAGGACACTTTCAGATACCCAGGACATCTCAAAAGACACTTGACACATGCTCTTTGGTAACTGAATCCTATCCCGACTCTCTCCATATCTCCAGCCCAATGGGAAGTTTGCTTTTCAATGCAAATGGCACCGGGTTCCACAGAAGTGACTGCAATGGGATCTTTGAATCCCTGCCTTGGTGGCCAAAAGCTCAGGATGTGAAGACAGTTGGAACTGTACTTTCTCATCACCTCCTCACACACAGAAATAAACAGAATTGTAACCTGCCAAACTCTCTTAATGCATTATCCTTGCTTCTCAGCTTTTGCTGGGGACATAAACACAATGTTTTGCACCGGCTCATATGAAGGAGGTGTTCTGTTGCAATTATCCTAATAATCACGTCATTTCTTGTACACTCATTCCCCAGCACAATTGAATTCCCAGTATCTAAATAAATTCTTACCTGACACTGTCTTGGCACCTCCCTGTCTGCAAGGGAGGTGCTCTGTGATGCATGGTTCATCTTTTGGTAGCTTCCTCCTCTCTGTGCAATCTTTGGACTTCTTTAGGTTTAGATGAGCCATGGCCCAGTACCAGTCAGGAACTGACCTGGAAGGTCATTCCCAGTCAGCTAGAAGATTTGTCCTCTTCTCCTCCACATTTACCAGGAACGTCTGTGGAACCAAGATTCTCTCCAAAAAGGAAGCAAATAGACAAAGCAATTATGCACAGGAGGAAGCTGTTTTATCACCATGTGTCCTGCACCCCAGGACAGCTGCTTTTGACAGGAGCATGTCTCTAGGTTAAGCTTGGCCAGAGGTATTGGCTCCTTCATGAAGAAACTGAAAGGGGATTGGTTTTCAGATTGACACATTTAGCCCTTTTTGATAAGCAGCACTGCATAAAAAGCTAGGAAAGAAGACACCTCCAGAATGAGGCATCCACAGTCACTAGCCACTTTGGAACATGTCTCGTTTATTATTTAATAACAGACACCACTGGCGGTATGTGATTTCAGTAAAAATTAGTTTCTTTTGAGGCATCTGCAAACAGAGGTGTTCTGGCACTTTGACGTTTTGCTATGTCCACATGTCTGCCATTGGAGATGTGAATGGTGTGTGAACCAGAGTGCTAATGTCTTAAAAAGCTCTACATGACTGATTTAGTAGGTATCTGAGAGCCAGAACCCTAGGTTGTAAACTGCTACTTCCCACAGTGGGAACAAACATAGGCCAGAATGGCTCCCAGTCCTGCCTTCTAAACTACTAGTGTGCCCTCTCCTAAGCTCACTGGGCAAACATGAAGTCTTTTTTACCAGTCTCAATGACTGATTATACCTTGAAATGTGGCCCTTGAGAAGCCTCCATCCTAGCCTAGCCTCTAGGACAACATCATTCCCAGTCCCAGGGTAACAGTAAGCCATTGTACTGGTTTTGGCTGGGACAGAGTTAAATTTCTTCATAGTAGCTTGTGTGGAGCTGTGTTTTGGATTTGTGCTGAGAACAGTGTTGATAACACAGGGATGGTTTAGCTATTGCTGAGCAGTGCTTATACAGCGTCAAGGCCTCTTCTGCTCCTCACCCCACCAGCGAGCAGGCTGGGGTGCACAAGGAGCTGTGAGGGGACACAGCCGGGACAGCAGACCCCAGCTGACCAAAGGGATATCCCACAGCATATGACGTCATGCTCAGCAGAGAAAGCTGGGGGAAGAAGAAGGAAGCGGGGGATGTTCAGAGTGATGGCATTTGCCTTCCCAAGTAACCATTACGTATGATGAAGCCCTGATTTCCTGGAGGTGGCTAAACATCTTCCTGCTGGCAAGCAGTGTATTAATTCTTTATTTTGCTTTGATTGTAAGCACAGCTTTTGCTTTACTTATTAAACTGTCTTTATCTCAACCACGAGTTTTCTCACTTTTACCCTTCCAATTCTCTCCCTCATCCCACTGAGGGGGAGAGATCGAGTGACTTAGCAGCCTACTGAGGTTAAACCATGACACCCACACAAGGTAACTACAGTCTTTGATCCATGAAGTGCCCATAACCCCAACCACCAAGTTGGTGATTGCCTCAAGATTTGGTAACTATAGTATTCTAAAATCAATGCATGTGTAGCCAAACCCTCATTTAGAGCAACCATCGGTGACCTCAGTTCTTGAGATTACCCAAAAACGGTCCCTATAGCAACCCTACCCTCAAATCACAGGACAATTCTAAATTGCATCAATAGAATAAACCTAAGGCTGGTCCTAACCCACAAGTAACTATAATTTAATTGTAAACTCGGTCTTTTACATTACTGTAAATGTGACTCTTGGGCTTATCGCAGCCTTTACTCATAGGTAAATCCCAGCTCAACTCCTATGGCAAACATAACCACAATCTCAATGCTATCGCTAAATTTCTTTCCTGGAGCAACTCTGTCCCTGACCTCTGGCCCTTGGAATCAGACTGGGGTTTGCTGGATTGTCTGTGGCACGCACATGCCCCAGCCTCGCAGGGCTGGTGAAATAGGTACTGGCATCCTCCAAGAATTGTCTTTGGCTTTTGGCCCACTTCCTTATTGAGTCGTTACTGTAAAGGCCTCCCACCCTTCCCAGACATGCTTGGCTCCTCCTCCTGGGAGCAGAAATAAAAGGCTAGCATTGAAGGCAGTCCTGACAGACAGACAGCTCAAGTCGCTTTGGTACTTTCTTGCTGTGGACTGCATTATGAGAAAGTCAATGCTCTTTGGCTTCCTTCTTGTCTTCCTTGGCCTGGCTCTGCCAGGTACCCAGGGAAAAATCCTTCCCCGATGTGACTTGGTGAAGATCCTACGTCAGCATGGCTTTGAGGGCTTTGTGGGCAAAACTGTAGCTGACTGTGAGTATAATGAGCTCCCATTGCACCTCTTTGCCTATACCACCCTTGTCCCTCTCAGCTTCTTTCTAATCTTCCAGCAGTACTATTCTGTCCCTCCATTCCTTTGACTTCATCATCTCTCTTCCTCATCCCCTTCCTCGCACCCTTCTATTGCTCACACCATAGCCATCCGGAGCTTTATCCTTCCAAGCATTTATCCATCCATTTCTCAGACTTAGGATATCACCAGTTTAATTACTTTTCCAGCTCTTCATTCATCCTTGATCCCTTCATCTCTTTCCTCTTATTTACCCTGAGCATACCTTGATGTTCCTCCTCTGGGCTCTCTCTTCCTCCTGCAGGGATCTGCCTAGTGCAACATGAGAGCAGTTACAACACTAAAGCGTTTCATGACAATGGCCCCAGCAGGGACTACGGGATCTTTCAGATCAATAGCAAGTACTGGTGTGATGATGGTAAGACCCGTGGATCCAAGAATGCCTGCCATATCAGTTGCTCAAGTAAGTGGTGGGACAGAACAAAGAGTCTTTCTTTGTCCACTCTATGAAAGCACCCTGATCTGTCCATGACATCTGCCTAGCAGCTGCTCTGGGCATCTCTCTCCATGTGTCCTTCTATTCATCCATCTCCTCAGTATCCCACCTACCCTTCCTGATGAACACCTTTCCCTCTGCCCATCTATCCCTGCTCTTCCTCTACCCCTCTTTCCTCCATACTGACCTTTTCTCCCTTCTCTACAGAATTTCAAGATGATAATATTGAGGATGATATTAAGTGTGCCAAGAAGATTGCTCAAGAGGCTAAAGGCCTCGGTCCCTGGTAAGGATCTTTGCAGTGGGGACTGGGGAAGAGTGGGCAGAGGAGACAAAAGAAAATCCTGCTACTGACGGGGGGGGGGGGGAAGTGGAATGGGTGAGAAGCTTTATTTGGTCAAGTCCTCCTAGAGCTGAAAGGAGAACCAAGGAGCCCTGGCTCCCAGCACCTGCTCTAACTCCCTAAATTTCCCTCCCCTCCCAGAGCTCTCCGTTTTGTTTCTTCCCCCTTCTCCCAGGTCCCTACATTGAGCTCATCAGAACTTTCATTCATTCATATCTTTCATGCCCAGCTTTCTTCACCCAAGACTCTCAAAGACTAACCAAGTCTGCTTTTATAACCAATTCAATCATTATCTAACTCATCAAATTACATCATGTGTTTCTCTTCCAGGTATGGCTGGAAAAACCATTGCAAGGGCAAAAACCTGAGTTCCTACGTCAAGGGTTGCTAAACCACTCCACAAGCAGCAACAGTTTTCTCAGGATCACCAGTGGTGAAGAGTGAGGGTGTATGGAGCGGAGGCTAGGGAGAACGGATGGGTGTGGGGAATTAAAAGCAGCATGTTATCAAGGTAGAAAGGGTGCTGGCTATTGTTACCGCTATGAGGACTTTGCAATGCAAATAGAGAACTTAAAGGCTGACGGCTTAGTAGAAACAAAGCTTAGCAGAAGCACATTACAGGTGGAGTTTCAGCCATTTACTTGCATAATCCTCTGTCAAGATTTTGTTGTCCTGACTAACAGGGCTTACCAACGTTTAGGGTTTCTCTCTTTTTTCTCTTTCTCTCTTCCCCTTCAGCCCTCCCTTCCTCCCATCCTCCTTCCCTCCCTCCCTTACCTTCTTCCATCCTTTTGTTCTTTCTTATCTGAGTGTAGAAAATACAAAAATTAATGAATGCTGTATTAGTTATAAGACCTGCATAATTGCACTTGCCTTGTAACTAGGCCACAGTCGCTGGCTGAGGTGGGTAGTACAGTTGGCTGACAGAGAGGGACAACTATGCTGAGACATGACCTTGCTCCTTAAATTCATCTGAGCGTCTGCTCCTGGCTGCTGTGAGAGATAGGGCACTGAAATGTATGGACATCTGGCCTGGCTGAATATGGCTTATCATCCTTTGAGGTATCAAATCAAACCCTGTCTAGGAAAGATGCAGGCAGCATCTCTGTGAGGAAATACTGGGTTGGAAAGGGAAATGCTTTGCCATTTAGGTTACAAGTCCTTTTTGCAAATGAAGGCTGAAGCCAGGAGCAGTGTACAAATGGAAGACAACAACACTGAAACCACGTTTGCTTCTTCACATGCTTTGTTCTGCTGCTTGGTGAGCAGTGACTGCTTTTATGTTTATGCAATAAAGGGATGCTTTAACTCTTGTCTTATGTGAATGTATAAACCAACTATGAAAGGCATGTTTGTTTAGATGGCTGAATCAAAAAAAAAAAAAAAAAGCTCCAAGTAGCCTTGCCAGAAGACCCCCTTCCCAGCTACGGGGCAGACGGTGGCTCTTTCCCCTCCCATGACCCAGCAGACTTCACTCTCTCGTTAAGTAACTCAAGGCAGAGTTATTTTACACACTGGTGCCCATGAGGTTTTTGAGAAAACTCAAAAAAACTTGAGTGAAAGCCCTACCTTGTCATTGTCTTCAGCGGAGGTCTTTTCCATCTATTTGGGCATTTGAACAAACCTTCTTATCTGGGGTTTTGGCTGGTGGGTTCAGCCCTGGTAAAGGGATGCTTTCTGTCTACCTAAACACTAAGACCATGCCTGCATCTCCGAGGGGCACACTCGACAAGAAAAGATCGGGGGTTGTGGAAGTAAACTCTGCAAATGAAACACGTCCCTGCTGGGGGCTGCTGAACGCTGCCGCAGCTCCGTGAGGCTGGGTCCCAGCAGCAGCGAGGCTGAGCAGGGGTTCCCAAAGGGTGCACACACACGGGCTCCCGCACACAGAGACACCGACACATCTATAACGCATACCTGTATATATACAGAAAATGCACATCTCCATATGGCTGGCCACACAGATTAAGACATACACACTCAGCACCAACAAAAACACAAACAGCACCGGTGGCCTCAGCCCGTTCCCCTCTCTGGCCGATCAGAATGAAGGTCCCTTAGTCCTCGAGTGGGAAAAATACACGCACGCCCCTCCCCACGTGTGCACGCGTGCACCGACGGGCGTGCAGTGCCGCCCGCCCCGCAGCCGCCCGCGCCCCCCGGCTCCGGCACCCGGGCGCCCCGGCAGAGACCCCTCGCACACTCACGCACACGCGCGTGCCCGCGCGGGCCTGGCCGCGCCCACGCCGCCTCGCGAACGCCCGTGGGCCCTCCCGCAGCCGCCTGCGCCCGCGGCGAGGGGGCGCTGCTCCCCCCATCCAAAGGCGGCCCCCCCCAGCCAGGCCTTCGCCCGCCGCCGCCGCAGCTCCCGGCGGGGCCGCGATGCCGGGAGCGGGCGGGAGCGGGGCCGAGCTCGGGACGGCCCCCCCTTCCCGCTGCCGCCCGGCTGCAGGCAGCGCCGCTCGGCTGGGCTGGGCTGGGCTGGGCTGGGCGGGGCTGGGCTCGGCTCGGCTCGGCTGCGATCGGCTCGGCTGCGCTCGGCTCGGCCGGGCTGGGCTGGGCTGGGCTGGGCTGGGCTCGGCTCGGCTCGGCTCGGCTCGGCTCGGCTCGGCTCGGCTGCGCTCGGCTCGGCCGGGCTGGGCTGGGCTGGGCTGGGCTCGGCTCGGCTCGGCTGGGCTCGGCTCGGCCGGGCTCGCACACCCTGCCCTCTTCCTCTGAGACTTTTCCAGGGCGAGTCAAGCGCCAGATGTTTCTTCTCAAGCTCGCCGCTAGATGGGCCCCGCGTCCCTGCTGTCCCTGGGACAGGTTCTGCTGCCCAGGCAGCAGCAGAAATACGGCTTTCACCAGGGGTTTAGGGTGAAGAACGAGGACTAAATGAGAAATGCTTGGACCTGCCTCACACCGAGACAGGGCTGGAGCCCTCAGCAGGAACGATTTGACTCTGATTTGCACAAAATGCACCAGAGTGGTGTAGAAGGGGGCAGGTTACTAATCTAACCCCTTTACAATCGAGGACCCCCTCCTCCAAAGTGCATCAAAACTGGCTGCAGCGGCTGCAGGAGTTGCTCTCCCGTGCTTTCTCCCTGCCGGGCTGGGAGCGATCGGTTCCCTCGGCGCTGTGGCCCTCCTGGCCCTCGACCCAGCCTGCTGCACAGCTGCAAAGCAATTTGCCTCCACAGTGGCATGACCCTGCAAAGCAAAGGAGAGGAAGCTTTGAGCAAGGCAGCGTGGTGCAGTGGGTGGAGCAGCTCCCTGGGATGCAGGGGGCTGACTGGGGCGCAGCTGGTCAGTCCCATTAGCCCGTACGTCCCTGTCGGACAGGGATACCATTTGCTGTGGGACATAACTGTAACTAATAAGATCGCTGCAATTATTTTGCTGACTCAGTGCAGGAAACCCCAGGAAAACCCCAAGAGCAACCCTTCCTGGTGCCTCAGTTTCCCCTGCTGTGAAGAGGTGCTGATAACCTGCCGCTCTCCCTGCCTGCCTTCCAGCTCAGGAGTTACCGTAACTGTTCATACCATTCATCCAGTTGGGCTTTCCCAAGCCCAGCTGGACTTGCCAGGACACAATCCAGCCGAGGCTCGTTGGGTTCCTGCATCCCCAGGCATCCTCCATACCCTGCAAGCAGGACTGGGGAGGTGAGGCTGAGCAAAGTGATGTTTGAGTGACCGGTGCCAGCCCAGGGTTTCCTCTGCCCCTCCAGAAAAGCAAGCCAGAGCACTTCTCAGACTCGCCATGCTTCCCTGGAGCTCTGAGGTTGGGGTCCATGTCCCTGTCAATGAGATGCACCCAGCCCCAGAGGCCCTACAGCCGCAGGATCACAGGGTCCAGGGCTCAGCTGAGCAGTTTGCACCAAATGAATGTGAAATCCAGCAAAGAAAGGGGACTGATCAGTTTGTGGGGTAACCTTCTTCGGGAACCAGCCGGAGTTGGGTTCTCCAGCCCGGCTTGCCAGGGGAGCTGGGGAAAGAGCTGACCTGGGACAAAGGTGCTTTTCCTTCGGAGATGGTGTGCCCAGCGCCAGGCAGCCTGTTCCCACCCCCAGCCCGGGTCGGTGGCATGCAAAGCACTCGCCCGCCTCTCGATGTGCCGCGTAAAGAAGCAACAGCTGCAGGGGCCCTTTTGCTGCCTCAGGAGCTGTGACAGCACCCGGGAGCCAGGCCGGGATCTAAATTTAAACTTGTGCTTTGTGTGTTTGTACATGCGAGTGCAAGCTCCAGCCCCCACTCTCCCACCGCCTCCCCCGGTGCGCGGAGGAGACGGACTCTGCAAGAAGGGAGATCCAGAGGAGCTCCAGCTGGCTGGGACCTGGGGAAGGGGGGCTTGGCCGTGGGGCAGGAGGGGGAGAAACGGCTAGGGGAGAAACACCATGGAGCCTACTTCTCCCCAGGATGATGTGAAAAAGAGGCAACAGAAGGAGAAGTCCAAGAAACCGGTGCCGCCAGCAGCCCCCCGGCCAGCCAGGGCTCTGTTCTGTTTAACCCTGCAAAACCCGCTGCGGAAGGCGTGCATCAGCATCGTGGAGTGGAAGTATCCTTCTGGCTGCGCGGGCTTGGGCGCAGCCGTGTGGGTGCCTGTGAGCAGGGGTGCTGGGGAGCAGGACCCCGTGGGCTGCAGGCAGGAGAGCTGTCGGCCCGCTTCAAGCCTGTGCTGGCTGTCTCACCAGGTCTGTAAAAGGCAACGAGGTGCTCGGGGAGTCGTGGTAGGATGGCTGTGCAAACTGGGGGCATGAATAGGCTTGTGGGGGAAGCGGAGCCTGAGAAGTGGGTCAGGCCATGGGGACCTTCGGTAGGGTGGCAGGGGACAGGCAGGGACAGCCTGGGTGGCAAGGGACTTGTAGGAGTGAACACGTTTTGTGCTGGCAGGAGCTGTGCTGGGTGGAAACGGGAATGCCTGCCGGGAGTGGAGAGGGTTTGGCATGTGAGGAGGGGGCACAGTGCCCATGCCAGGGTGGGGACGGGGCCAGGCAGAGGAGGAGGGCCAGGCTGGGGGAGTGGGAGCTGGGATGGGGCTGGGGACAACAGGCTACCCCAGGGGAGAGGTTTGGGGGTGGGTAGTGAGGTCATGGCGAGCTGCTTGGGATGGCTCTTTGTGTGTGTCACCGCTTGCCTGGTCTCACAGCTGCTCCCTGCCCTGGGGGGGGCTGGCCAGCATCCCCCAAATCCTTGCCGACACCATTGTCCTCTCAGCCCCCCCTTCCCGTCCCTCCCTGGCACTGCTGTCACAGGTGAAGGCTTTTGGTAGTGACACTGTTCAGAGGGACAGTATTTCTCTGTGCCTCTGGCTTAATTTAGGAATGGGGGTTGGGTGGTTGCTCTTCAATTGGCCATCTTTTCACTGGGGTTTTATAGCTCAAAAACACCAAAATGTCATGTTTCTGCCGTTAGACCATTAGATATCGCCTTGTTCACCTGTATTTTATGGAGGGGAACAGGATGAGAGATGAAACATTTCACCTTGGCTTCAGCAAAATGTTTGTGCTCAAGCAAAAGCGATGGAATTTGGGGATGCTTCCGGCAAATCTAGTTCTTCCACCCCAACTCTTCTCATTTCAGTTGCTAAACCTATCTGCACGCCCCTGGCCTTGGCAGGATCATCCCAGCCCTGGCTAGGCTTTGCTCCTCTTGGAGGTGGCTTGGTCACCTAAGGGCTGCGGGGCCAGGCCCTGCCCTTCAGAAAGGCTGGCTGTGTTGCTGTACACGTAGTGCCATGGGAACACCAAAACCATGCCCCCGCACTGCCAGAGATGCCGTCTTCTTCGAAGCCCGTGATGCCCGTCTGCCGGCACTCGGGGCACGCTCACACCTCTGTGGTGCTCTGCTCGCCATGGATTTTGAGCCCTTCTTCCTTCACTGCAAAGGGGCTCTCTGTCCTTCAAGGAGAGGGAGCAGAGCCACAACTGGGGAATTCTCCGTTTCTGCTTTTCTGGATTGAGGACTGGGTTGTTCTTCAAGCACATGGAAGGGAACTGTGTCTCTGTCTTAAATAAGCACTGAGTATGCAAGAAACTTGTGCGTATACCCTAGTGGCAGGGGAAGAGCTGGAAATAGGACTTACATCTTCCAACATGCTCAAACACATTCCTCCTCCTGGGCCAACGCGTGCCAGAGAGAGTGCGTAGCACAGTGGGGATCTTGCCCACGTTGGTGCCCTGGAAGGGGAGCGTGGAGGGGAGAGGTGGGTGTCCCACCAGGATGGGTGCAGGTGCAGGTGGTTCTGACCTGTGCGGGACAAATGATCCAGGGCTTTGGGTTTCTCCAGCGCCTCTCTTGCGCCTGGCTGTATTTATACCCAAATGCACCTGGCTGCCCTCGTTCAGGGATCAGGGTTTGCAAGGCATGACAGGGTCGTTCCAGTTCCTGCAGGTTCTTACAGGCTTCAGGGCCAGGCAAGCTGCCAAGGGGAGATTAGCTGTGACCATTTTCTATGGGGATACCTGGCATCTGGGTACCCTCAGCCTGGGGTGGGTGAAAGTCAGGCTGGCTTGAGGCAGAGGGGGTTTTATGCTGAAGTTTGCTCACATCTCAAAACCCACATTTGTTAGCACGAGGAAATCTGGATACTCTGCAAATTGCTGGGTGTTGTGTGCTCGACAGCTAGCCCAGCAAGTTGATGGTTGTTGGGACATGTCTAGCTTTGTGGTGTCACCCTGGTATTCCAGGTTCGTTTTGCAGCCGGGAGGACTTCAAGGAAAGAAGTGAGGTTGCAGGACAAGGAGATGAGGAGGGTGTTGAGGCTCAGTGGCAAGAGGCAGAGACACCATGTCCAGTGATGCTACATGCCTCTTTTTTGGTTCAATCTGTCCCACCGAATTTCTACCTAATAACAGTGCCAGACTCACAGACTTGCAAGCAGCAAGCTGATTCCAGCTCCAGTTACAAGATACATCTTCAAGGAGGAGGAAATAAGTATGTGGCCGTTTTCCCAGAGCAGGGGGATGGGCAAAGGCTCTTTCCCTTCTGCACGTCAGTGGCTAATGTGGCAGGCCCCGAACCAGGATTCCTGCTCCTCTTTCCACAGCTCTCTCCAACTTGCTCCGTGATGCTGAACGGTATCTGCACCCCTCCACCATCGCAACCACGTGGAGACTGGGATGAGTGTTGGCAACGTTCACCTCACCCTGTCAGAGCCGGCAGGGAAGCCTCTAACCCCTGGGCTCTGCCCCGTTACCTGGAACACAGAGGGGAATAGCTTTTCCAGCTGACTTTAGTTTTTAAAGTGTCATCAAGTTGATGGACAGAAGGGTCCAGAAAAGGCAAAATAACTGTGATAAGCATAGGACACAACTGACAGCACTCAGCCAGCTCAGCAGACCAATATGGAGAGAATGCTCCCTGGGTACCTGTCCTGGTTTCAGCTGGGATAGAGCTAATTTTCTTCCTAGAAATTAGGGACTGCAGTCTGTGCATGAGTCCAGGCCGGAGCAGGGGCAAGGGGAGGAGTCCATTGCGGTGTTAAACCCAACGTGGGGCTCGAAGGGTTTGAGATAATGACAGATTTGACTGGAGTGAGCGAGCGGCTGTGTGGTGCTTAGCGGTGGGGTTAAACCAGGACAGTGTCCCTTGCCCTGTGATGCTGGGTTGGACAGTGGTATGGCCACCGCAGCCCAAGGCAGGCCTCAGCGTAATTATCTGGAAAGCTGAGCTAATCAGTTGATTAACCGTGGCATAGGGAAGTATCAGGATGGCTGCAGGGCCTCTCTGCTGGGGTACTGAGTTTTGAGGGCTGTGCTGGGCTCTGTAGTGGCATCAGTCTGCATGGCTGAGCTGTAGGTGTTACCACAGAGCGTGTTCCTGGGAGCTGTTCTCCTTTGGAAGGTCTACCCAAAGTGAGATGGGGATGCTGGGAAATCCTGTCTTGTACTGGAACCTCTGTACCTGCTGGATGAGATTTACCGGTTTGCCCATGATGGCAGGTTGGTGGTTACAGGTGGGGATGGGGATGAGAGACCTCAGAACAGTTTACGGTGGTAGATGCTGGCTGTGTGTGGATGTTGGCTGGTAGGACAACGGAGAGGAGAAGGGGCTGGAGGGGAGTGTTTGTTGATTTACACTGTAGGTGGGTCTGGCCCCATGGGCAGCTGGACCAACATTTTAATTTCCTCCATCTGCTTTTAGTTTCAGTGGCTTCCAGGGGTGCAGGCAAGGCAAGTGGATCAGGGACAACTGAGATGCATTCATCAAGACACATTATTGGCCAGGAAACATTGAGACTAGCTTTGTGACCAGAAATGTTTATTGTAGGTTTTTGTGTCATGCTGTACCCAGCTGTCTTCTGGCAGCACGAGGCCGCTAGGACGAGTGGAACAGACTCCTTTGCTTTTAGGTATGTGCCTAGCTGCGTGGTGCGGTGGCTAGGCACAAGCGCTTCAGAGCTGCAGCAGGGCCTGGATGTGACCAGCATTAGGGGCAGCAAAAGATGATGGCTGTCTTCTTCTGACCAGATGTCTGCTGCACTCCCAGGGCACCACAGGGTGGCAGGTTGGGACCATGCTGGGAGGAACAGAGTGGGGTCCCTGGGGTGAGAGCCTGGCTGTCGACAAGGTCCTGGAGCCAGAGTTTGGGCTCTTTTGGGACTTCAGGAACATGATAGCTGAAGCTTGACCATGAGGTTTCAGTGGCCTAACAAAGCAGTGACAGCAGCCCGAGCCTGGGAGTGACCAAACGCCTGTCCTAGGGTCTTCAGGGGGAAATAGCAAGTCACCCTGTTTGTTCAGAGATGTCACAGGGCCCAAACAGCACAATTCCACCTTCTAGGGAGTGGGACGCAGCTCAGGCTGAGCACTCCAGTTACTCCCAGCCCGCGGCAGTCCTGGGGACAGTCAAAGGAGCACTTCCAGCACTGGGGCACTGAGGCTGCAGGGGCGTTAGCAGCTGGATGTCCTGCTAGAGAAGACCCTGGCTGAGCTGTCTTGCCCCTAGATACCTTCTAGTCAGGGAGACACAGCCCACCTGAGATCTGTTGCTCAGCAGTGTCACCCTCATGGACGCCGAGTACAGAGGGAGCCAGGGCCAGCCGGGTGATGCTTTGGTTAAGTGCCTACATTATGCAAGAGAGTCCTGACCCTTCAGGATGATTCACTGAAAGACGATGAGGGGGAAACTACCAGTTCTCCCATCCCCTTGTTATTCCTTCACTGCAGCCTTTCAGTTTGTGCCCCCTCCCCATACGTCCTGTGCCAAAGCTGCCCCTCTCCAGCAGCTACGCCCTGAGTGTCCAGGCCCTGCGTCTCATCCTGGCCCATTCCCTCCCTCCCCGGGGACCTCAGAAATGGGCAGCAACTGAGGATGTGCAGAGGGTGAAGTCTGACTGCTCTCTGGTTCTTTGCCCCAGTGGGAGATTGTTTCCCCAGTGAGGTTTCCCCACGCATACCCAGGCAGGGCAGGGCAGGGCTGTACCTGCTTTTTCGTTCCTGTCTCCACTCCTTAACACTTCTTCTCAGACCCTTCGAGATCATCATCCTCCTGACCATCTTTGCCAACTGTGTTGCACTGGCCATCTACCTGCCGATGCCCGAGGATGACACCAATGTTGCTAACTCCAGCCTGGTAAGGCGCAGCCCTTCCCGCTGTCCTGCTGACCCTCCTCGCTGGACAGCCAGGCGCTCGGCTGCGAGGGCTCTGCGGAGCTGGTCCCTTGGGGTGCCATGGGTGCCGGTGGGAACGCCTGTAGTGGGGGCATCTGCTGCTGCCCTGTGGGGTGCAGTCAGGCGGCGTTGGTCCAGCGAGAGATGCTGCAAAGTCAGGGGGAGGCAGAGTGGTGGAGAAATGGCTGCAAAATGGGTTTTCAGAGGGGCTGAAACCACCCCTAGGTTGAGATCAAAGGCGGCAGATTGGGGTGTGAAGTACACAGGAAGGAAGGATTGATGCCAAAAAAAGAACAAATTCCCTCATGTTTTTATCATGACACTTCCAAAAGGAAACATCCTGTTCCAGAAAGGCTGAAATGTTTTGTTTCAGCATTTTTGGAATAAAATTTTCTGAGCTTTCATTTCAAAACTGTATTTTAATTTTGGTACTTTTTGTTTAAGAGGGAAAAAAAAAATCATCTCTGTTAAGCAGAGAGGTTGCTCCTTTCCAATCAATTATTCCATTTTTTTTTTTCTCCAGTGACTTCATTTTGCCTGGAATAAGATGTTTTGATGTGATCCAAATAAACAGTTAGCACTATTTTTAGTTTGCCACCCTTTTCACCTCCTCAGATCCCCATCATGGTTCAATCCACATTGATTTCCCTTTAGAGTCCAAGTTCGGTGACTGAATCAAAGTACCTAAATACGCCCTTTTTTAATGAAAAGTTCTCTTCTGCTAATTTCAGGACTCCTCAGTGTTGGGGTGGGGTGTGTTTTGTGCAGGGATTGCTGGCAATTTGTGCCTTAAAAAAGCACCTCTCTGGTTTTTGCCTGTTCCTTAGAGACTCCACAGGGAAAAATATTAAAGCAGTCAAAGAATCTGAGATACAAAATACAAAATAAGCTTTTACTTGTGCAATTTTTAGTTCCTTGAACTGCTTTTGTCTCTCCCTCTCAACAGGATTTTAGTGGCACTGAAGATAGTGTTTACTTCTCATTTGCTTGGAAATAGAAGAAAAGGGGTCACTATTGGCAGTGTGTTATTAGGTCTTTTAAAAATAAAACCCAGATAGGGCCACAGAGGAGGGGAATTAAAAATACCCACGGAGATTTAATTCCCGGGGTGTTCACTCAGCCTCCCGGTGCACTGTCTGACTGGCTTCTCTGACACCTGCGAGCTCCGGTCGGAGTTTCCCGGGCCGAGGGGGCATAAAAGAATTTGCAAGGTGCAGTTATCTCAGCTGAGAGATTGAAGAGGCAAAGCAGAACCGGGGCAGGTTGGGATGGAAAGCAGGAGGTGGGGACAGCGAGGACGGGGGGCTTCCCGCTGGGAGGGATTTTGGGATTTGGCTGAGAGCAGGAGCCTGGGAGGGCAGCGCTGGAGAAGGGCCAGCAGCGTGTGGCAGTGTGGCACGACAGGGGGGACAATCCCGCAGCAACACGCCTCGCAGCGTGCCCGGGGAAGGGGCTGCCCCAGGAGGACCAACTGCCTTTCCCATTAATGGGAGGCAGGCAGGCATGTAGTGAGTAATGCCATCTATAAATGACATTTCATCTATTTGTATTTATTATATATTAAATTACTTATGTTCTATCCTATTGGGGGATTTTTCAGCCTGTTGCCATGCCAACAGCCCTCTGTATCAGGAGCCTGGCAGCCCCAGGCCTCTGTTCTTTCATCCCTGCTCTGCCCGTCCCTTTGTCATTATGTTCTGGTGGCTTTGTGGGAGCAATCCCAGCTAAGAACTGAGCCAGCCCCCGTTACCTCGGGTGTCGGGCTGTGCTCTGCGCGGGGCCTGCCGGTAGTGCAACAAAGGCTTGCTGGAGGTGTTTCTTCCTGCAGCATAGAGATGCTGCAATGCATTTAATCTCTCCCCGTCACTTTTTTTAGTTGCCTCTCTTTATTGCCCAGTCCTCTCCGGAGAGGATTGAGTTTATCTAAAGACCTTGAAATTGTTGAGGAGGCAAAACGTATGAGGGGAAACTGAGTCAGAGCAGTGAGGACATTGCCCCATATTATTTGTGGAGGCAGGATCGAGGCTCACTCTGTTGGTCTCTTCTCCTAAGTAACAAGTGATAGGACAAGAAGAAATGGGCTCAAGTTGTGACAGGGGAGATTTAGATTAGATGTTAGGAAAAATTTCTTCATGGTCAGGCACGGGCACAGGCTGCCCAGGGCAGTGGTGCAATCACAGTCCCTGGAAGTGTTCAAAAAACGTGTGGATGTGGTGCTTAGGGCCATGGCTTAGAGGTGGGCCAGGCAGTTAGGGTAACGGTTGGACTCGATGATCTCAGAGGTCCTTTCCAACCTAAACAGTTCTATGATTCTGTGATTCCATGATTCTAGCGAGCTCGCTGCTAACGGGTGTGCCGGCACCTGTCCAGCCTGAGCTTCCTTCGGAGAAGCCTCCTGCATCCCAGGCACTCAACGCCGTGAAAGCCACCCTGCTCTAAAGCTGGGGGTCTCCAACAAGAAGAGTCTCGGGAAGGGGGGATCTCCTGGGAGACTTCTGCTGCCACTTTCTTCCCACAAGGGTGGAAAACCTGGAGAGCAGCAAGGCTTGTGACTCTGTCTCTCCAGGACCACCCGGGGAAGATACGCACTCAGAGTTTACACTAGATTTAGAATTAGTCTCATGAAAGCTTTGTTAATCAGAACTCATTTTGGGGGATGAAAAAAGTATATTTAATAGCCCGTAAATATTCTATGAATCCATTTTGCTTTATCCTGGAAGAAATATAGTTGTTTAATTTCAACATATTTCATTACTATTCTTTTTATATTAGATTTCTTCTAATCCAGAAGATTTTTTTATAATGCTGGTTTTGTCTAATTTTGTCTAATCCTAATGAAATGAAAGTATTTTCTTCGACCCTGATGAAATGATTTTGACTTTTCAACTCGATCAAAAATTCACAGCATTTATTTTCACTTTGACTTGACTTTCCAAAATTGTCAGTGAGCTCCAAATCACACTGTTTGTCTTTCACTAGAAGCCTTGCTCCACGAGCGAGCAAGTTCAGAAATCTGTTTAGCAAGGCAGCTTACTCAAGGGGGCTCACCCAAGAAAATACAGATGTCTGCATGTGAGCTGGCTGCCTGGACTCTGTTTATGGCCAACGGAGAAATAAAGGCAAATTTAGAGTAGGGTTTGTCTCCTGGGGCAGTTGGTCTCCTACTGCGGTTCTGATGGGTGGCGTTTGACGTGCTGCATGCTCTGAGCTACCTGGTTTTCCCCACTAATGGGACCCGAGGGTGACTGCTCAGAGGGAGGCCGCCCTTTCAGAGCATCCAAAAGCAGCTGGGCTGAGTCCCGCGTGCTTTGTAAACGTATCAGATAGAGCATGGGACCTGGTGAGTGGGGGACAGAGCTGGAGCTCAAGCTGTACAAGAAGACACTCTTAATAACACAAGTAACGGCCTATGTGTAGGCACTCTGTTAGTATCACGGATAATGGCTTTATGTTTAGGTAGAAGGGATGTTTAATTTAAAGGAATATGCTTCCAAAAATCCCACCATTTTGGGTTGCATTGGGTTGTATCTCAGCCCCAGGGATCAGGGGACACAGCCTGGACACAGCCCCAGGCACAATTCAGTCACAGGAATACGGTGATGCTGTTGCAGGTGTCCCAGAACCCCCTCTGCTGCTCCGGAGGGGTGGGACTTGTTGTGGGTCCTGTGTAACATCTGCCACCCCAGGACTGTCTCATGTAGCCCAGGGCATCTCCAGCAGCACTGAAAACAGCTGTGTTTGGGCAGCTGACTCGTGTCTAGCAGTCCTTGAGGGGAGATTGCTGTCCAGTGCTGGTTTTGAAGAGCGAGTACCTGCTGTCAGGTGTCTGTACCTTGAGGCTGGCATGGGTCACTCACTGCAGGAAAGCCCTGGTTACATGTGGCTTTCCTAGAACCTGGGGTCACCCTGGATCTCCTGGGGTCCTCTAATAGCTGTGGGAATAGACGACATGCCCGCACATCTCCCTGCACAGACTCGGTGCGTGGGACTTCAGAAACTACTATTGCTCTTTTACCCAGCATCCTGAGGGATGCGCGTAAAGATGCAGCTGTATGATCTTCCCCTGCCTTAGTCCTCCCCTTCGCTCTGGGCTGGGGCTGCTGTCAAGGGCTGGCACCCTGCCCAGCTTGTGGCTTGGTTCAGCCTGGGGTTTTGGGTAGGCAGCTGAGCCAGGCCCCTCTGATCTCACTGTTGCTGGCCCTACTGACGGGTGCTTGGCACCCTGGGAACCTTTTCATATACAGACCTGCCATCACAAGGTTGCCTTCTTTCAAACTCCTTCCCCCGTGGGCAGAGCTGGTGAGAGGATTCGCCTCCCCTTTGCACAGATCCCAGCTATGACTTTTGCTGCCCATTGCTGGTGCACAGCTCTCACCCTCCAGTTTGGCCAGCAGAGCTGAATTGTCCTGAATGCCAGTAAAAATACAGCAGCTTCCAAAGCCTGCTCCATCAAGCAGGATGCCCCATGGTCCCCAGCTCCGCAGCAAGGCTTCCTCTGAAGGGACCTTGCCGACCATCTGCTTCCAGCCCTGGAGAAGGGTGGGTGAGCTGCAGCTCCCTTGGATTTCTCTTCCTTTAGTTGGGCTCTCCACAGCCTGGGTCTGACAGGCATCAGCTGAGCCCTTGTCCGTACTGCATCCAAATCATTCTCCTGTCCATGGTTTTGCTGGCTGAGCTGGTAGCACCCAGCAAAGCCTTTTCAAACCAAGCAGACCTAGGGCACCTAATCCAGGGACAACCCTCAGGAATGCCACCAAGGTGTCCCACAGACACCTGACCAGACGTGGGGCAGCTGGTGTGACAGAGAAGGGACATGGAGAAATGAGGGGCTCTGGACAGCAAGCGAGGGAGATGCAATGGGGAACAACTCATTGTAGGGCCTCGTCCCTCCATGCTTACATAGCTGCTGGAGAGGTTTATTGCTTTTTTGGTTCCTGTCTCTGCAGCCCTGGGGTTTGTTAAGCCCAGGTCTGTCACTGGTTTATGGGAAAGGAGGAGCTGTGGCTGGAGGATATGGCAGGAAAATCACAGCATCACAGAGCAGCTGAGGGTGAGGGGACCTCTGGAGATCATCTAGTCCAACCCCCTGCTCTAAAAAATTTGTGCAAATGATTCAAAAACTCTCCCAAATTCTCTCCTGCACATCTCCCCATCCCCAGCGCTCCCCATGCTCTGACAGAGGCCACTGTGAGAAGCAGAAGTGTTTCTCTCAATGTCTCCTCCTGGGCATGGTTCGCAGCAGCCCCCCGGGGCCTGCCTGCCCGCCGCTGTGCCCTTCCCATGCCGGGTACCAGGGTTTCCCACCAGGTACTCAAAGAAGCCTTCCTCTGCTCCAGCCCTCATTTTTATCTTGATTTCCAAAGGAGCCTATGAGATTGCTGTAACTGTCCCCCATGGATTCATTAGCTGCCCTGTCCCCTTTTCCTTCTCACATCTGCAGGGTTTGTCTCATCTGCGTACAGGGGAAGGGAAGAGAGAGCTACTCTTTGGCAAAGCATGGTTGCTGCAAGCCCCTGGAGAACACCCTTATGGGTGTTTTATGTTTAAAAAGCCCTTATGACAGACTTGAGCAGCACAGCTGCCTGCGCTGCATGTCCCGGTGCAGGCAGTCCACGTATGCATCCTAGTCAACCCATTGGTGCACATACAAGAAACATTTTTATTGGGGAGGGTGCTCAAACACTGGCACAGGTTGCCCAGGGGAGTTGTGGAGTCTTTGGAGACATTCAAAACCTGCATAGACTGATTTCTGAGCAACCTATTATAAGCTGGCCCTGCTTTGAGCAGCAAGGGCTTGGACTAGGTGATCTCCAGAGATCCTTGCCACCTTCAAACCTCTTGTGATCTGTGACAACTGCCTCAGCTGTGGCAAGGGCCTCCCCTCAGCCGAGCAGCGAAGGGTGGTGTGAGACAACAGAGGTGATGGGGGCTGGAGCTGGAGGGGGAAAGGGGAGCAGGGCCTGACTGGGACCGAGGGGCTCTAGGGGAGGTGCAGGGGCTGATGGTGCAGGAGCAGGAACAGAGGGCACGGAGAAGGGCAGGAGGCTGGGGAGAGTTTGGGGGGGGTCAGGGAGGAATGTGAGTGCTGTGAGTCCTGCTCCACACGGATGTCTTCTGCTGGAAAGCAGAGGTACCTATCCCGCTGTGTTATGGTCACGCTGTCCCCTCACCATCCCTTTTGGCCAGCCGGGAGGCTTTATCCAAGCCCTGCTCCCCCTGTTCCCTGGGAGGAGACAGAAGGGACATGGAGCTGGGGCTCATTCTGGAGAGCCCTGTATGGCCGTAGGGGATGGGAGCCAACATTGACGAGCAGGCTGGAGCTGTGTCATGTTGCATTGCCTTAGCATGGTGCACGCTGTTATTCCTGCTGCTCTGCGGCTCATTCAGCAGCCACAGGTCAGGTTACTCTGTGTCCCCTAACATGGTTGACGCATGTGTGTTATAAAGCCCGGTGTGTTATAAAGACCTGTATCTTTTTATAGCGGCTTTTTGAAGGCTGGGCTCTTCATAGACCCAATCCCAGCTCTGCCAGTCAGCCCTGCCACCCTTCCCTAAGCAGCCTCCCACCATGGGTAGCCAGCTCTGATTTCTGGGGGTGGTGAGGGCACGGTGGGTGGCAGTGGCACAGAACGAGTCCTCAGCTGCTAGAAGCTGGCCAGGGCTTCAGTGAAGTCAGCGGCGCTGTGCCTGTACGCGGTGTGTGCCTGGCTTGCAGGGTCTGTGCCTCATGGCACAGGCCCAGGGTGGCCGCTTAGGGTCGTGAGCGCACCGTCTCCTGTGCTGACTTGCAGCATGGGCAACACCAGAGCTGGGGGAAGTGCATGAATGATTTCTTCTCAAATCAGCCCGGGCACATGAAGTGGGGTCTGCACCAGGTGCAGGATGTGCGGTGCTTGACCTGGTATAAAGTCTGCCAGGACAAAATATCCCTTAGCTTCTTTCTGCTGGTATCAGTCACTTTGCCCTGCCTCAGGACATGGCTTTGTGGCCGCGCGAGTTTCGTTGCCGGTATATGACCTGCAGCTACACCTCCCACTTGGAGAATCCAAAGAGAGTTTGCCATGGCCTGCCCCACTGAGGGGCTACCCCACCTCAGCCCACTGACAGAGATGCTTGTGAGATGTCTTCATACTCAGGGGCCTGGCTCTTCTTACTCTGCTAACACCAGCACTTGCCCACCGTTTACAGCCAGATAAGCCGGGGCAACTAGACCCACAGCTGTAAGACTGGGGGGGGGGGGGAATCCCTCCATCCAGCACTGATGGATCCCTGCATAGAAACTTCATACTGGCCATGACAAGACTTTTCCTTGTACTAGAGGGGGTTACACCAGCAGGACAGATCAGGGTGATCCAGCTTCGTCCATGCGTCTGGGTCTGCAAAGCACAACAGTGAGCTGGTACTGTAAGGTAATTTGCAATTAGTGCCTCTCCCAGGACGGAGGGAACGTAGCCAGGTCGCAGGGGGCTGCCTGCTGGCTCTCCCTTGGCCTGAGTTTGAAACTTGCTACTTACTGACCGTACATGTTGGGCAAATACCATCGGAGCTGGCCAAAGCATTGTTTATCTGGTCTGGGCTTCTCAAAGAGACCTCCAAGGAATAGAAAGTCACCTTTTGATTCTGGGCAAGGGGTTTTTAGAGGGGCATCCCTGCTAGTCAGAGACCCTGGAGCCTGACTGGATGAAGCAGGACAAGGAATTAGCTTTTGCAATGCTGGGGCTCCAGGTTGGGTCCTGATACTCACCAGCCTGGGCCTTGGCAGCTGCAGGGCTGCCATAGCTTGCAGTCGGCTCCCCCATTTCTCCTCCATTTGCAGCAGGAGAGAGACCCCACCACACCACTGGCTGCTGCTGCGGCTCTGCAGTCCCTCCATCCCTGAAGTGATCCTCACAATAGTTGTGTTTGCATGGCTGGGACTGCACGGACAGGCATTTGGGGACAGACTTTTGGAGACAGACTGGGGGGATCTGTCACTGATAAGGGGGGGAGGCGAGTGGCATTGAGTTGCCTTAGCTAAAACCTTGAAGACAGAGCCCTGATAACACCAATAATCACAATGCTTAGGTCTCTGCTCTTACCATTGCTGCCCTCAGATCCAACAAGGAACTGGCACTTGTATGGGCGACAGCCATACAGGGACACTTGGCATGGCCACTGCTTTTGGACATGGTAACTGAGCAAGCGATGCCGCTGTCTGAGACCTGGCCCTGGTTTCTTAAATGGACAGCATTTTCCATTTGGCAAGCCAGAGGGATCCTGGGAGGAAGGTGTGCTCGCAGCACTGCAGCCTTACCCAGTGGAGACCCGCTCCCAGTTTGGTCCCAGAGATATGGTTCTGCCTTTCTGGGTGCAGTTCCTTGCAGAGCCTAAGCAGGGATGCTCCTCGCCCTTCGTGGGGTGCAGATGGAGGAGAGGGGCCATGGAAAACCAGAAATATAAATACCCCTGTCCATCTGGCTGCTTCAGAGGGATTTTAAGCCCAGTCAGGAAAGGGCCATCAGCAGCAAGGGCAGTGATTGCAGTGACAGGCAGAACCAGGTGGGCACAGGCAGCTCTTGGCTGCATGCTGGGGAAAGACAAGCTATTCTGGGCCCTGCAGCTGCAGGGCTGTGCCGAGCCCATGCAGTGGGGTGCCAGGTCCCACCTGGGAGTGGGCGCAACGCCTCTGCCCAGCAGACCCCCCAGGCCAGTTTCTAGTGGCTCACTCTGCCAGGCAGACATCTGGCATTAGGCAGGAGGTCTCGAGCCCAAGGCCTCACTTCCCTGTGAGCCCAGGGCACAAGGGAAGCCACAACGCAGCTGGCTTGTCCCATGGTGACTGTGTGGTGTCTCCAGGACAGACCCAGCAAGCCCTCAGCTGGAGAGGATGAGAAGGCATCAGTGCTGCCTGCGGGAGGAAGGCTATGGGAGAAAGGGAGGGCAAGGCAGTAGGGAGGGGAACCAGAGATGTGCAGGGCCATGGGCAAGGTGCCTTTGGGTGCTGGGTTGGGAAGTGGTGGCTTTGCTGGCGTAGTTTGTAAGAACAGGTACCCATAGGCCAGGGACGTGGTCCTGGCAGCGTGCCATTGAAGGGCTGCAGGGGATCGTGCTGAAGGCCAGAGAGTGGCATGTGGTGGCTCAGCACGCCACCCCGTCCTGCCCAGGGTAGCCACAGTGCTGCCTGGTGTGCGCGGGAGATCACAGGTGGGTTGGCAGCAGGGGCTGATCCAGAGACACGCGGGGGGCAGCCGTGCATGGTGGTGATGCCAAGGGAGGTGACAGTCTTCTCTAATGAAGCATCCTCCCCTGCTTGCCTTTCCAATCCCCAGGAGAAGATTGAATACGCCTTCCTGATCTTCTTTGCCATTGAGGCGATGCTCAAGATAATTGCCTACGGGTTTCTTTTCCATACGGATGCCTATCTCCGAAACGGCTGGAACGTGCTCGACTTCTCCATCGTGTCCCTAGGGTAATGCAAGGAGGGGAAGCTGCTGGTGCTCAGCTTGTGCCAAGGCCTGGTCCATAGCCCATCAGCTACATCTGTTTTTCTAGTGACTGCAGTGGGTTTGGGGGCAACTCATAGACTCAGTTCATGGCCTTCTCCCATGGGCGCCTGTTTCATGCCCTGACATACCCTGGGATCCTCCATAACTCCTGTTTCTTCCTGTCTGACTCCTTAACACCTTTCAGGTCTCCTTGCCCTGGAGAATGGGAGTGGCATGGAGTCCTCAGCGGTTTGGCACACAGGGAGAGGGTCCGCTGGGCACTAGGGGGTGGGAGGGCCCCCGGCTGCTGAGCCACGAGTGTGCCCAGGAGTTGGACTTAGCCAAGAGCTGTTCCCTGGGTCAGGCTGAGCGTGGCTGGCAGAGCCTTGTCCCTTGCTTTCCTGCCTGCAGAGCACTGACTCCTTAGCACAGATTTCTTGGTCTCTGTCCTCATGCCCTTCTCTTTCTCCCTGTCCTTCCCTCTGCTTCTCCCCCTTTCTTCCCTGCTCTGTGCCCTGGCTCTTTCAGGCTTATCACCATGACCCTGGAGCAGGTCAATGCGAAGCAGGGAGGGACTTCAGGGGGAAAAGGCGGCTTCGACGTGAAGGCCCTGCGAGCGTTTCGTGTGCTGAGACCCCTGCGCCTGGTGTCCGGAGTGCCAAGTGGGTGCTGGGCACCCTGCCAGCGTGCAGGGCTGGCGGGTGTATTGAACCCCTGTGCCTGGCCGGGGTGGGGGGCCATGGGGCAGGTTTCTTGTTGCTGCTGGGTCAAGCCCAGCCACAAGGTGGGTGTGGAGGAGCCACAGGTTCTTGCTCATCCCTACAGCTTGCAGTTGTCAGCACTGGGGATCTGCAGGTCGGCTCACATGTAGCTCCCTCCATGGCTCGGTGTCAGCACCTTGAGTGGCCAGTGTGAAAGGGGCCAGGACCTCACTTTAGTTTCTTAGGGCAGGGATCTCATTCTCCCAGAACTCATGTGAATACAGCCAGGATGAGTGCAACAGAATAAATAGAGGGGCACGAAACAGCCTCTAGCACCGCCTGGTGCCTAGCTCTGCTGGGGCCTTCTGCGTGCTCACATGGCGGGTAGAGAAAGGATGTCTTGCTTCAGAGATTTCAGTCCCAGCCCGCCTGTGCCCCTCTTCCCTTGGCACGGGGCAGTTCAGAGGCTGCTTGTCAGAGGGGCTGACAGGAATGCAAGGTGCACCCAAAGCTGTTTAGGAAGTGACTGACCTCCTCTCCCTTCTCCTTGGTGCAGGCCTTCAGGTCGTCCTGAACTCCATCATCAAGGCCATGGTGCCCCTGCTCCACATCGCCCTGCTGGTCCTCTTCATGATCATCATCTATGCTATTGTCGGGCAAGAGCTCTTCAAGGGCAAGATGCACAAGACCTGCTACTACCTCGGGACAGGTGGGGCTGCGGCAGGGGGTGATGTGGCAGAGATGTCTCTGTGTGGCTGCTGTGGGGACCACAGAGGTTCTGTGGGTAGCAGAAAGTCTGGTCTTGCCAGCGTCAGGTCTGGGAGTGTGGCAGGACCAAAGGCTGTTTGGTACAGCCTGCAGCTGGGTGATGGTATGGGGCGTGAGGAGGTGGTGAAAGGGGCTCCTTTTGGAAAACTTCTGCAGGAGGCTGGGAGGTGATGGGCCCTGCTCTACTTGGCCTGACCTGCTGCTCACACCATGGCTTCTCCCCTCAGATGTGATTGCCACGGTGGCATCAGAGAAGCCAGCCCCATGCACCAGCTCTGGCCACGGGCGACACTGCACCATCAATGGCACTGAGTGCCGAAGCGGCTGGCCAGGGCCCAACGACGGCATCACTCACTTCGATAACTTTGGCTTTGCCATGCTGACTGTCTATCAGTGCATCACCATGGAGGGCTGGACCGAAGTCCTCTACTGGGTAGGCTCTAGCACCTTGGGCTTGGTGCCCAGCTCGGCAGAGGTCACTGCTGGTCCTGCCTCAGAGCGGGGAGGTCCCTCGAGGACACAGGACCCCATAGCAGGGCTAGGTCTCTCCACCAGTGAAAGACATCCTGCCCCCACCACGCTTCACACTGTGATGCACATCCCATAGTGCACCAGGCATGTCTTCTGCATCTCTGCAGGCACTGCCCAAGCTGTTCTTGCTCTCCAGTTAGACAGAAGGCTGCTCCAGCTCCCACCTTTGTGAAGGGGCACAGGCCAAGCACAGCGCTGGCTGGCTGCTGGATGCTTCAGCAAAACTCCATGTTTTGCAGTCCTTGGGAGGCTGTCTTGCTGAGGCTTAGGCATGCGGATGATGTTTATATGTGCTCCCAAAATGCTTGGATCTGGCTTTACCTCCACTAAAACCAGATTCAGAGTCACGGAGGCAGGGCTCAGAGTCAGGTTTATCTGCTACGATCCCGAGCGCTCACTTTAGAGGGGCAAAGCTCCCAGAGTCTGTTGAGGGGGCCCTAAGGGGAGGCGAACAGCAGACAGTGTGTTCAGGATGCTTCATCTGCCTCTCTCCTTGCCAGGTAAATGATGCCATCGGGAACGAATGGCCCTGGATCTACTTTGTCAGCCTTATCTTGCTTGGCTCCTTCTTCGTTCTCAACCTGGTGCTGGGGGTGCTCAGTGGGTAAGTGCCACCCTGTCCTTTCTCTTTGCCAGCAGATCAGTCAGCGTGATCAGAGTGTGGACATTGGCCAGTTTTAACTCTACAAGAAGAAAGCCTGGAAGAGTTTCAGTGCCTCTTCCTCTCCTATTCCTCTCCCCTTTTTTTGCATGCTTAGAAACCCTGAGCCTTGAGTTACTCTTTGTGTTAGCGTCCGTGGCTGTCTGAGGTTTTAGCTCAACACCTAACGCAGAAATCTTTTCCCTGTGGCACAAGCAGCTGTCAGCAAACACAGCCATGAAGCACATTATTAGGTGTTTGTAACATAGTCTGCCAGCACTCACAGCAAAAGAAGCAGAGCAGGGAGCTCGAAGCAGCAGTCCTCACCCCGTGGCTGTGGGTCGGGACACTCATGCTCACTGGTACCCACAGCGCTGCCGTCCTCTTGTGAGCACACACGATGTCCTTATGGCCAACCTAAGGAAAACACTTTTGATACGAGTGCAAGGGATCCAAGAGAATTATTGTTAGTCTAATTAATGCTTCAACAGTCTCATCCAAATACAACAATGAGCTATCATCAGTCTGGTTACAATGAGCACAACACTTCTATGCCAAGTGACTCAATTAGTGCTAATTCCCATACTAGTACAGTGAAAGCTGCTATGCACAAAATATCTCTGGCACAACGCTCAGCCCACTGTGCACTGCTGTGGTGAGGTGCCAGCATCCCCATTTTGTTGCTGGGAAGTGTGTGTTGTCCTGGGGAGTGAGGCGGGCTTTTCTCCTCACTTCTGCATAGGCTTAGGGTCTTTTTTATATGTTTCAAACCTGTGTGTGCAAGTGGCTCAGACTCATCATCTCTATTAGTTCACAGGGTTAGTTATACCCTAATTACTTGGATTTGTTAGCCCTCTTCTATGGCAAGAACCATACAGCTGCACAAGGTTAAAACAAATTGGGTATTAATATAACTAAAACAAGCTCGAAACCACATGACAGACCACAGGCACCTGACCCTTGCCTGAAGTTGGCTGTAACAACAGGAGGAGCTGGACGATAGTCATCTGATCCTACAGTAAGTTGCAGGCACAGCAAAGGCTCTTGAAATATTTTTGCAAATATAGCTAAAATCTGCTTGAGATCAGGAAAATCCAGACAAGGCCTGACAAGTCCTGAGGCTTAGTATGTCTAATTATTGTTATAATGTCTGAGACATACTACTAACACATGGCAACACCAGACTGGCTGGGCAGCAGATCTACAGTCCTGCTAGGTACCAGGAGAGAAAAGAAATTAATGAAAAAAGAATGAGAAGCGTGGGATCCCCTGCACTGGCAGACCTGTCTTTTCCATGTTACCATGAAAAAAGTGTCCTGTTTCCTTGCCATGTGATGAGCTCGCCTTTGCCACAGGGAGAGCTCGGGGCAGCTTTCTGCCCCGCAGATGGGTGAGACCCCACTTGCTCTAATCCTTAGCAGGGCTAGAGAACTGCCACAGCCTCTAACTTCCAGTGTTAGTTGGCGTGTCCAACCACAGCATCCTGCAGCAAGGAGCTCCCAAAGAGCAGACAGTGGTGGGGAAGAAACCCTGCCTGCCATCGGGCATCAGGTGATGATCCCCCATGATCTTGCATCATGGAACAGAGACAAGAAAGAGGAAAGTCACCAGAGCAATCTAGTGGTAGCACGAGGTGGTAGGGTATTTCAGGCTTTTATCTTTCGACAAGGACTGGCCTGGCACAGGGCTGTGGTACCTGACCTCCACGCCGTGCCCCTCCTGAGTCTTACTCTGCTGCTTGCCTTGTCCCAGCGAGTTCACCAAAGAGCGTGAGAAGGCCAAGTCGCGGGGCACATTTCAGAAGCTGCGGGAGAAGCAGCAGCTGGAGGAGGATCTGAAGGGCTACATGGACTGGATCACGCATGCGGAGGTCATGGACAGTGACCGGGCCAGGGGAGAAGGTACCAACTCTGCTTGGTCGAAGACCCTTAGCATGAGGGTTGGGTTCTTAACACTGAGCATCCTAGAGAGGCAGGGTGGAGACCTTTGGAGAAGTCACAAAGACTCGTTTTGCTTGAACACCTATGAAACAAAATGCTTTGACTTCTGCAGAACAGTTTCCTTCCTCTTTTTTTTTCTTTCCTGAACCATTTTATTGAATCTGACCCAAACTAGCAATAACTTGGCCCTCATGCTAAATCTCCACTTCAACCCCTGTGTTTAATATTTGCAGACTACTAACAAGGCCTAGGTCTTATTTCACAAAATACATTTGAAATGACCACGAGAATCCGTGAGGAACATGTGCACTTTTGTGGGCAGGGGCAGAGTGCAGGGTTACCAGCACGCACACTAACAGGTGCATGAATTTCTTGCCATTGCTTGACAATTTTGAGGGATTAGAAGTGGCTCAGGGAAGGAGGTGAATATACAGGCACCTGGCCAAAGGCTCAGCAAGGCCTGGGGGGCTCTGCCACTGAGCCGCTGTATCTGCTATGCCACCCTGCCCAGTGAAATAACCTTTGATGCCTCAAGCTGAGCCGATACATGTGTGCAAAGAGCCTTGGGAAATAGTGGGAAAGACAAAACGCCTTGTCCTCACCTGTGGCCAGTGCTCTTACAAACCTCCTGTTGTTCAGCATTTGCTCAGATCACAGCTGACCCTGTTTTCTCTGTGCTGGGAGTGTCTTGCGCTGGGGGAGCCCACATACACGCTGCTGTCTGTTCAGGCTGCCTCTCTGGGTTGCTGCTGCTGTTGCTGCAGTGCGGGTGCTTCTGGTGCCTCCTACTTGGTTTGCACCCGACGCTCAAAACCTTCTGCCCAAACTCTCACTGCTGTCTCCCTGGGATGGTGTGTCTTGATTTCACTTCTGATGGGGAAGCTCGTCCTGATGTGCTCCTGGGAGAGGTTCCCTCCCACACATTCTTCCCAAGGGTTCCAAGGAGAGCCTGGGATGTCATTCCCTCCGTAGGTATGATGCCATCGGATGAAGGAGGGTCAGAGACTGAGAGCTTGTATGAAATTGAGGGCATGAACAAGTGGATTCTCTACTTGTAAGTATGCACTGGTTGAACCATCTGCTGCTCTGCATGTGGGCTTGCACAGTCTCTCCCTTGCTGTCCTGGCTGGGCCAGGCTTTCTTGTCAGCCACCACTTTCCAGGGGAGAGCCAGGGGCTGTGTGCTCAGGAGGAGATGCAAACATTGCAGACAGCAAACAGGGAATTTTGCTCTGGTACTGACAAAAAGCCACTTCAAGGTGAACAACCTCTTCACTTTGGGACCAGGCTCTGAGCATCCTCTTATGGCCCATGCAGCATGTCTTGTGATTTAGGAGCTGGGCGTGTAGCAGCCAGCCAGAGGTGACTGTAGGCCAAAAAGGAGCCAGGAGGTGTTTGTGCGAATGAAGTGCAATGCCTGAGTGAATGCACTGAGTGCCGGGGCAGGGTTATGTTCCTCAGCTCTTTTCAGGGAAGGCCCCTGGAGAAGGGAGCAGGGGTGGCTTTGCTCTGCAGCCTGCAGGCACAGCCCCGAGCTGGGCAGGACCCGCTGGCCAGCCCTGCTGAACCTTTGGCTGTCTCTCCAGCCGTCAGTGGAGGCGTTGGAACCGAATGTTTCGTAGGAAGTGCAGGGATGTGGTGAAGTCCAAGTTCTTCTACTGGCTTGTCATCCTGCTGGTAGCACTGAACACCCTCTCCATCGCCTCTGAGCACCACTTCCAGCCAGAATGGCTGACACTCGTGCAAGGTGAGCAAAGAGACTGAGGGAGAGGGAGGGCCCGGGACACCCCGCTGCCCTGGAGGCATGCGTGAACTCTTGCTGTGCATGCACAGCCACCCTGGCACGGCACAGGAGCTGTTAGACACATGCAGACTTGCTCATGCACACAAGTGTGTGTACACCATCCCCACTGCGCTGTCACACAACTGCACATTGAACATGCATAGTCCATACATGCACAGTGTATATATTCTTAGGGATATGGGTTCGCATGGTGAACACACATAGAGTGCATACATTTACACCTGTACATGCATAGCACACACAAACACTTTGCATGCATTCATGCAGTACAGCCACACACATTTATGCATGCAGTCACACTATCTGCACCCCTACACAGGCAAACACCCACGTTCACACGGAGTACAGCTATGCGCACATGTACACCGCTCAGCCACAGGTACACACACACGCACAGCCCGGTACACATGCACGCACTGCATGGACTCACACGCACAGTACAGCTGCACTGACACATGAAAGTGCATAGTTGCACATCACCCTTCTCATCTTCCTCTCCTGTGTGCTCCCTGAAAAACAGCATTTGCTGCAGCTGCAGCTCAGGGCTCAGTGGCGGGCAGAGAAGGGAGGTGAGCGGCACTGCGCTTCTTCCCTTCCTGCTGTGCCATGCTGAGATGAAGAGGTCCATGCTCTGATGGGCTGGATCTCCTGCCCCAGACAATGCCAACCGGGTGCTGCTAGCCCTCTTTGTGGCTGAGATGCTGCTGAAGATGTACGCGCTGGGCCTGCGCCAGTACTTCATGTCACTCTTCAACCGTTTCGACTGCTTCGTGGTGTGCGCGGGGATCTTGGAGACCATCCTGGTGGAGCTTGGCACCTTGTCACCCCTGGGCATCTCTGTGCTGCGTTGCATCCGTCTCCTCCGCATCTTCAAGATCACCAGGTTGGGGAGGGAGCTCTGTGGGTGTTGGGGGCTCGCGGTCCCCAGGCATCACGGGCGTTGTCCCTGGGGAGGGCTGCAGCATAAGTGGAGCTGGTAGCTCCTAGATGGAGGAACAAGGCCAAGGTGGGGATTTCTGTCTCCAGGATATGGTCTGGGAGTGGCAAGGAGGACAGAGCAGGGCTCGCTGGAAGTCTCCTGGGGTCCCTCTCTCTCTCTGGGTTCTGGGGCTTTGTAAATGGGGTTGCTGTGGGCCAGGACTCCTGACTTCTCTTTCTGGCACCAACCCGCTGTGTGCTCATCCCCCTTCCCCATCCTGCCTGCTGGTGCCCTGTGCAGGCAGCAGGGCATCTTGCCTGTCACACCACGCCTGGAGCTTTATTTCCATCTCCTGGGGCCTGGCTGGAGCAGTCCCAGTGCCCAGCCTGTGAGTGGTGCTGGTTCAGAGCCCCCCTTGCTGGGCTGCCGGCACATCCCCCTGGGCCAACCAGTCTGTTCCCTGCGCCTACCTACCTGGTCCTGCCCACAGCCTTCCCCACTCCTTCACCTCCCACACACTCCTGTCTCTCCTCTCCCCAGGTACTGGACATCGCTGAGCAACCTGGTGGCCTCCCTGCTCAACTCGGTCCGCTCCATTGCCTCTCTGCTCCTCCTCCTCTTCCTCTTCATCATTGTTTTTGCACTGCTGGGCATGCAGCTCTTTGGGGGCAAGTTTGACTTCGAGGACATGGAAGTGCGGCGCAGCACATTCGACAACTTCCCCCAGGCCCTCATCAGTGTCTTCCAGGTACGGGGCTGTGGGAGGTGCAGCAGGGCGCTGGAGGAGTCTTGCCTGGGCCATGGGTCTCCTGGCAAGAGCTGGGGCTCAGAGAGATGTGCGTTCGTGGGAGGTGATGTGGCTTTGAGGGAGGAGCAGGGACATGCAATTGGGGTCATGAGCAGTAGTGCAGGTTCAGGGCTGGAGCAGGGAGGTGGGGTTTGGCCATGGGGCTTTAGGGGCTGTGAGGGTTCGGGTCTGGAGCCAGGAGGGCAGGATCGAGCTGTGGGGTTCTGCCACACTCTGCTCTTAAGTCCCTATTTCTGCTCTGCTCCCAGATCCTGACCGGAGAGGACTGGAATTCAATCATGTACGATGGGATCATGGCCTATGGGGGCCCATCCTTTCCCGGCATGCTGGTCTGCATCTACTTCATCATCCTCTTCGTTTGTGGGAACTGTATCCTCTGCCTAAGCCAGGCCCAGGCTCCCTGTACCCAGCCCCATAGCATCAGCTATACAGGACTGTGGAGGGGGGGAAGGGAGGGCTTCCTTAAGCTTTTCAGTTCTGAACAGCAGTGTGACAAACCACAGGCTTCAGGGCTTGCATTGGTGGTGGCTAAGGTCTGGAGTCTGGAGGAAAGCACGGCATGGGGCAGGTTTGGATGACCGGCAGGCGTGGATTCAGCCATCAGTCAATGCAGTATCAGGACTGAGCTAGGCAGACTGAGCTAAGGCAGAGAGAGGGCAGCCAGCCCAGAGCTCAGTACTCACAAGCATGGGTGCAGGGTTAGGCATCACAAGCCAGGGTTGTCTCAAGGACTCAACTCCAGGAAGGTTTCTCAGGGCACCCTGGAGACCATGGGCAGCTCTGGCCACATCCTCCAAACGCGAACCAAGTTAATATCTTTAGCGCTGTCCCTCCAGATATCCTCCTCAATGTCTTCCTGGCCATCGCGGTTGATAACCTGGCCGAGGCTGAGAGCCTGACCTTAGCCCAGAAGGCCAAAGCAGAGGAACGCAAGCGGCGGAAGATGTCCAGGTGAGTGCTGCAGTCCCTGGCAGTGGGAGCTCCCAAATCAGGTGCTTTGGTGTGAGGGGACAGAACAGCATCACCCCTGCCCCTGCCCAGAGTTCAGTTCCTGCTCTCCCCTCCTTTCCACTCAGGGGTTACCCAGAGAAGTCTGAAGATGAGAAGCAGATGCTGGCAAAGAAGCTTGAGCAGAAAGCGAAGGGAGAAGGGATTCCCACAACAGCCAAGGTCAGTGCTGGTGGGGCTGGGCCTCGGGGAGCTCCTGGTGAGAGACCAGGCTCCTCCTGCCACCAGCCAGGACTGACAAAGGCTTGGAGCCAGCCTGGCTCTGGACTCTTCTGGGCCAGAATCGCTCCTCGCCTTAGCAGCCTCTGGTGATGGGGGCTCTCTGGGCCCAGGCAGCACATGTTGCCTGGTGAAACAGGTCCATTGCTGGGGATCCTTTTCCTCTGATTCATTTCCTTGGCCACAGCCAGTTGTCAGTGGTTGAGATGGGCTGGTGCACACCACCTCTCAGCAGCATCCCAGACCTCCTTTATGTCCACACCAGCACCCCTTGTATTCAAAACCCTCTATTCAACCGTGCTGACTGTGTGCCAAGCTGCCTTTTATAAGCATCTGGCCAGCAGCTACTTCCCTATCCAGTTTCCAGAGATGCCCCATGGGAACTCACCCAGGAGTCATCCCATGTCTTATTCCGCCCCTGCTATAGATGCATGGCCCCAGGTTCTTGCCCAGCACACATTCCCCTGTCCCATCCTCTCGGTATTGCTCAGGTTGCAGCACCCCTGAGGTGTTTCTCCTCACCCTGCTCCATCCTGGGCCAGGACTCCATGAGCTCAGTGCTGTATGGGCCAAATGCAGAGACACTGCTTGTCCCACATGGCTTCCAAGATGATAGGGTCTGGCCAACATGCAACATTTGGCAGCAATACTGGCACACGCAGCTGCATGTCCTCCTCTCTGTCTCTCCCTTGTTTCAGTTAAAAGTGGACGAATTTGAATCCAATGTCAATGAGATCAAAGACCCCTACCCTTCTGCAGACTTCCCAGGTAAGACTTGTCCCTGGCAGGGCAGCAGGAAAGCTGGGGAAGCACTGCAGAGGGATGGTGCTGGAACCCAGGCGGTGTGAGGAGCAAAGGATGTGGTGGCCAGCCTCGGGGTACTGAGGTCCTTCTGGCACAGATGCCAAATCAGGACCAGAGGATTGTCCATAAGGTCACATTCCTTCTCCCTCTCTGGGTCATTCTTTCCTTTTCCCTCCTCATGGCCACCCTGCAGGTGACGATGAGGAAGATGAGCCTGAAATCCCCCTGAGTCCTCGGCCACGTCCCCTCGCAGAGCTACAGCTGAAAGAGAAGGCAGTGCCCATGCCTGAAGCCAGCTCCTTCTTCATCTTCAGCCCAACCAACAAGTAGGCACTGACCCTTCTCCCTGCCTTGTGGAGCCAGGCCTGGCCCGGGTACCTCTGGCACTGACCCTTCCCGGTGAGGTCCTACTTGTGCATAACAGCCAGCTCTGAAGGGAGCCAGCTCACTGGGAAAAGTCTGCTCTGTGGAAGGGCTGGCACAGACATCCCTTCATGCCTAGGGCCTTCCTGTCCTCAAAGTTTAGCCATAACCCTCTTCCAGGCTACCATGGTCCTGTCTGATGTTGCTCTGGCCCCTCGCAGCAGCTCATGCCATTTCTGTCCCTGGCAGGTTTCGGATGCTGTGCCACAGAATTGTCAATGCCACCTGGTTCACCAACTTCATCCTGCTCTTCATTCTGCTCAGCAGCATCTCGCTGGCAGCCGAGGATCCCATCCGGGCCGAGTCCTTCCGCAACCAGGTACCCGTGTAGCTGTGGAGGGTTGGGATGGGTAGGGGAGACCTCATGGATCCCCCAGCTCCCCAGGAAGCGGAGACCTGCTTGCCAGATGTCATGCCTGGGCTGGTAGCTGTGATTTCATCCCTGCCTCTGGGAGGGCAATACACTCTGGGAGGAGAGGCTGGGTGTGTTTTCCATTCAGGGCACAGCTGGGACCAGTTTTTACCGCTCCATGTCTCAGTTTACATCTGGGTGAAGAGATCCACCTGACGGGGTGTGTGAGATTACCCTGGTTCGAGGCTGTGGTGGCTTATTGGGCATAGAGACATCCTGTGAGGTGGCAAACTGGACGACTGGTGCGTGCAGCACCGTGAAATGCTGCTGGCATGGAGCAGTGGTAGCCACAGGTCTAGCCACATGAGGCACAAATGGGTCTGCACCCATGCAGTGTCTGGCAAGGACTGAAGGTCTGACACGAGATTGCTTCCCAGGGCACACAGTGCTTTTGGGGATCAGATGGTTTCGGGTGAATCAGGTCAAGCCTCACTCACTTGGAAATTGAGAGCTTGGTCCCAGGCTGCAGGCGGGACCACGCACTGGGGAAAATCAGCAAAGCTGAGGGAAGTTCAGGAGTCTCCTTGGCGCTGGGTGTAGCAGGCTCCATTGAGCTAGATGGGCTCCCCAGGCCACAGAGTGCAGGGCAAAACCACAGTGCCAGGGTGTCTGAACACACTGGAGCATTTCCCAGGTCACCCAAATCTCATCCAGTTCTGGTGCTTCTGTCCCCAGATTCTTGGATACTTTGACATTGGTTTCACCTCTGTCTTCACAGTCGAAATCGTCTTGAAGGTGAGTCCCTCTGCCCCATGGTCCTGGCCATGCGCATGACCCAGTGCATGGGTCTAGACTGTTCTGGCCATGGGCATTCATGCTCTTTGGGCACAAGCTTGAGGTCCCAGCAAGGAGAAGCTGCTGCTGAGCCTCATGTCCCCAGAGTTCATGCAGTCTAGGTGGTGTGTGACCTGCCCCAGAGGCCATGTTTCCCCTCCGGTGAGGTCAGGCAGCCGAGTCAGCTGTGCTGTGACAGACGGGCCATGGCACCAGCATTTTCATTCTGACATGCCCTTAAGAAAGACTTTGAGAAAGAGAAAGCAATGGAAATCTGTGGAGTAAACCAGTAATTCAATAAGCTGCTGCATGTTGCTCCCACTCCAAGTCTCTTTACTCTTCTCCTCTTTAATTTGCTGAATGACTGGGACGTGTTTTGTCTCCAGCCAGTACAGTACAGAGGATTTCCAACTGAAGTCAGCTTCCTGCCTGGCTGCAGAGGTAGAGGTCTGAGCAGGATAGGCTCCCCAGGCCATGGAGCTGTGAGAAGCCCCTCATGCCTTGTCCGCCCCAGGGCTGTGGAGGGACCATGCCCCCGAGCCCTGCCTGGCCTCTCTCCTAACTCCTCCTGCTCCCCAGATGACAGCCTACGGTGCTTTCCTGCACAAAGGCTCCTTCTGCAGGAACTCTTTCAATATCCTCGACTTGCTGGTGGTCGCCGTCTCCCTCATCTCCATGGGAATCGAGTAAGCACCTCCACGCTTCGCGGGGTGGGCCCTGGTCTGTTTAGCCTGGCAGGGCAGCTGGGGTGCTGCAGCTCTCTGCGCTGGATGGCGAAGGAGTAACCAGCCCAAGGGCTGGGCATTAGCCCGTGTGTCCATAAAGTCATGCTTAGGGGCACAGGGCACGGACAACTGGGAGGCAGGGAGGCAAACTCCTTGAGTGTCGAAGGTGAATATCTGGGTAGGAATTCAGTTTGGAGCTGCTTTCTCTAGCTGCCAGTGTCCCTTGGCCTTATGTGGGGTGATGGCTGAGTGACATCAGCATGTCTCTGCCATCCCTTGCCCCTCACCCCTGGTCCCAGCCTGGCCTCCATGGCTGCTTGGGGGGGTTGTGCCAGGCTGGCCTGGGCAGGGGAATCTCCCCATCTCAGCTCTGCCTTCCTCCTCAGGTCCAGTGCCATCTCAGTGGTGAAGATCCTGAGGGTGCTGAGGGTGCTGAGGCCTCTGCGAGCCATTAACAGGGCAAAGGGGCTGAAGGTAAGAGGGAGGCTGGGGCTGGAGGTCCTTGGCCCATGGGAGTCCTCACGGGAGGTTATGTGGCAGGCATCATGCCCAGTGGGGTTTGCGGGGCCAGAAACCCAATTCCCATTCCCCATCCGTGGAAGGGGTCTGCCCCATCCCACTGCTCTCAGCAGGCTCCCGCTCTTCCTGGGGTCCATCGCTGCAGTGAGAGGGTGTGGGACATGCAGCAGGGGCTTGCCCCAGGCATGCTCACGTGTGCGCTGTCCTCAACCTCTGCAGCACGTGGTCCAGTGTGTGTTCGTGGCCATCAAGACTATCGGTAACATTGTGGTCGTCACGACATTGCTGCAGTTCATGTTTGCCTGCATCGGGGTCCAGCTCTTCAAGGTGAGAGGTGTCTCAGATGGGCAGGAGAGACGTTCTGCTCAGACACGTCCTGGACAGGCTCTTCTAGTCATAGCCCTTGGGGATGGTGTCTCCCAGTGTTGAGGTCAGCACGGGCCATACTCTGTGCTCTGCAAGAAGACCTGCCTGCACCAGACCTCCCGGCAGAAGAGCCTGCAGTGGGAGGAGGGCAGGAAACACTAGGATATGGTCAGGTCCAGACAGCACATGTAAAGGGACCAGCTGCCTCGCCCCACTTTGTGCCTCAGTTTCCCCTTTCTAAGGCAGCAAGTGCTGCTGACTTCCTCTGCACTTTGGATGCAAAGTGTTTCCTTTTTCACACCACCACCCTTGCTCTCTGGGCCTTGGCTACTCCAAGGCAGAGTTGGCCCTGGCTGAGCTCAACTTTGTTCTAATAATTGAGCTTAAATTCCCAGCCGACATGGGGAGAGCTTTCAGGACACGCTGCAGACTGAGCAGACCTGTCAGCGTACCTTAACTTTTAGTTAATTATATGGTTACTGTTTTCTTCCCTATTTTCCAAATAGTTGGCTCCCAGATAGGATGAACTGGATAGATAGGTCTCAGCTCAGGGCCCTGGAAGATTTGTTCCCATCGCTAGGCAATGTTTACTTGTCTCAGCCTGGGACTGACCCCAAGGTCTGCCATGGCTCCTGAGACAGCCTGTGAACTGGGTTGCGTTGGCATGCGGAGTGGGGAAGCCAGTGGTGGTGTGAGGCAGGGGCCAGAGTCAGCACGGAGGCAGGGTGGGGACTGACCGTGGGCTGGGAAAAAGTCGAAACTCCCCAGGGCTTCTGAAGTCTCAGCAAAATCATTAGCCTCTTCTGATCTCCATTAAATGCAGGGCAAGTTCTATAGATGCACAGATCCATCCAAGATGACGGAGAAGGAGTGCAGGTAAGAGCTCCCTGCAGCTCAGCCCCAGCAGGGCAGTGGCCAGGGATGGGAAGGGGGTGTGTGGCGGAGGCCACTTGTGTTCCTGCGTGGGGATGTTGAATCCAAAAAGTAGGGCTGGGGTCTCGTGCTGTTCTCCCTCACCCTGGGGTAAATCAGAAACAAGCACAGGGCTATCCTCCCCTCCCAGGGACCAAAGAGCCCTGGGCCAGCACCGCAGCGGGTGGGCTGAAGGGAGCCCTGCCCGGTGAGCACCGCATTCCTTCTGCTGCAGGGGTTATTTCATCAACTACGTGGACGGGGACCCCACACAGATTCAGCTACAGGAGCGTGTCTGGTTGCACAGCAACTTCCACTTCGACAACGTCTTCTCAGCCATGATGTCGCTTTTCACTGTCTCCACCTTCGAGGGCTGGCCAGAGTGAGTTTGGCTGCACGTGGGGCCTGCCGAGGGTGGGTCTGTGCTGGGAGCAGGTCACTGCCGCAAGCCTTTACTGTGGTAAAGAAAGAAGAGCTGCCCAGGCTGAGGAGCAGGGCTAGTCATCCTGGCAGTGGCTGTGGAGCTGACAAGGTTGTCCCAGCAGCCCTGTTCCACCGTTTTTGGATTTGGGATGTCCTCAGAGCTCTTCGTAACCTTCAAGAGGAGGGATGGTATTTCCCACCTAATTAGGATCTCTGTTGCCTCGCTTTCCCTCCTGTAGGCTGCTATACATGGCCATTGACACTAATGCTGAGGATACAGGCCCTATCTACAACTACCGGGTGGAGATTGCAATGTTCTTCATCATCTACATCATCCTCATTGCCTTCTTCATGATGAATATCTTTGTGGGCTTTGTCATTGTCACCTTCCAGGAGCAGGGGGAGAGCGAGTACAAGAACTGTGAGCTGGACAAGAACCAGGTAATGGGACTGCTGGGACAGGGCAAGGTGGACCAGCCCTGGTTCTGGCACTGCTGGGGCTGGCTGATTTGGATCAGCCCTTAGCGCTGGCACTGCTGGTGCAGATGAGTTGAACCTGCCCCAGGTCTGTTCGCTGCCGGGGCCAGGTCAGCTGGACCCACGCCTGGCACAATGCAAACCTTCCAAGGCTTCCAAAACTCAGTGCCCCCTTCACCTCTGGTTTGTGATGTCTTCAGGCTGCTCTTGGCCAGTCCTGAGAGACCCTGGGAACGTGCTGTGATAACGAGGCAGGCTCAGGACTGGAGGGGTCAGTACAAGGGCAGCATGGCAATCTTTGGAGGCAAGCGGTGGCTTTGGAAACTTGGTCCTGTGTGGGTGTTCTGGGGGTGTATTTGCAGAAAGCATAGCAGATACTTGAACCATCGCTGTCCGTGGCCCATGTCGCTGGGCTGAGAGAGAAGGGGGGATCCAACTTGTGTCTGTGGGGATGTGCAGTGCTGCTGGTGGCGCTGGGTCTGTGCCTGTGCCCCAGCACTGCCCTGTGCCCCTCTGTGGGATCACACCTGCCCTCCTCTCCCCAGCGCCAGTGTGTGCAGTATGCGCTGAAGGCTCGCCCGCTGCGGCGCTACATCCCCAAGAACCCCTACCAGTACCAGATCTGGTATGTGGTCACCTCCTCCTACTTCGAGTACCTCATGTTCTTCCTGATCCTGCTGAACACCATCTGCCTGGGCATGCAGGTAAGGGGCACCGTGCCCACCATGGGTGGTGGAGGGGTGTCCACGGCAGTGGATGGGCTAGCTCAGCCCTGCCACCTCCCAGAGAGCTTCTGGGGAGGAGGTCTTTTCTACACAGCAAAGCTCATGGTGTGTGCTCAGCACCCCTGGCAACAGGGGCAAAGTGGGATGGGTTCGATGTGGGGACCCCAGAGAAGGGTCTGCAGGGGGGAAATTTGCTTTCTGCTGACCATTTCTGAGCCATAGGTCTGTGGGAGGGGTGTCTGCATCCAGCACACACCTCTGAGCCCTCAGCGGAGGCTGGGCCTGCTGTGGGCTAACATGGCTCCTGCTGCCTTCTCCTCAGCATTACAACCAGTCTGCAGAAATGAACCACATCTCAGACATCCTCAATGTGGCCTTCACCGTCCTCTTCACCCTGGAGATGGTCCTCAAGCTCATGGCCTTTAAAGCCAAGGTGAGAGGAGGACATGGTCCAGAGGACAGGAGAGGGCCTCAGGCCAGGCCAGGGGGGTCCATTTACCCTGCATGTGGCATCTCTCCAGTCCTGCAAGCCAGGCCTGCAACCCCAGAGAACTTCTCCTTGTGAGATCCTTGGGGACCCCCATGTGCAGGACCTGTGAGTCTCTGGAAGGACTACTGTTTGTCACGGCTACACTTACTAGCCAAACCCAACCCAATCCAGCCAGCCGTTGCTCCTGTCTTCAGGGTCATCTGTCACTGGTGGGGTCATAGCTCTAGCCACCTTGATCCACCCTCCTCAGTTCATACCATTGCAAGACAGGACCAAACAATTGACCAGAGGGTACAAGGTCCAACCACCATTCCTTTTTCTGCCTCTCCCTGAGGTGCCAGAGGTCACTGGTGATCCTTCTGGCACTCCTTCCTCTAGGCTCCCACATCTGTCTCCTCCTTGACTTAACCCTTGGATGTTCACACCTCTTCTTTGGCTCTTCCCTGGCAGGGCTACTTCGGGGACCCCTGGAACGTCTTCGACTTCCTCATAGTGATTGGCAGCATCATTGACGTCATCCTCAGCGAGATTGACGTAAGTGTCAGGCTGCTCGGGCACGAGGGTGTCCCTGCAGAGCACTGCTGCTGGCAGCCACCTGAGGCTGTGCGGCAGCGCCTGCCCTGGGGCAAGGCAGGGGTGCCGGTGTGGTGGCCAGCTCCGCAGCGTGTTGATGTCCTCTCCTCTCTCCCTGCTCTGCTTGGTTCTGAGGAGGGATGAGCCAGGATCAGCCCATGGCATGAGTGTGTGGAGATCACAGCCGTGGCCCTGTGGACCTTAAAGCACATAGGGGACCATCCCCAGCCAGCTGACGTGTCATACTGTCCCCTCCCCTCCCTTCCCCGGAATCTGTAGGCACTGGGATCTTATGGAAAACAGTCTACTCTCTCAGGACTGGACCATGAGCACAGGACGCGTGCCAGCCCCTGCCCCACTCACCCTGCCTGTCTTCCCCATGCGCGCGCCTGGACAGGCAGTCACCCATGCGTCCAACCTCAGATCAGTGCAGGTGGAAGGAAAAAGAGTTCCCACAGCTCCCTGTACCCACAGGACGCTGCTGTCCCATGCCAGGGGAGGATCAGACACATCAGATTTCAAGGCATTTGCTTTGTGTGTGTCCGTTTGTACAGTGATCCGTGCACATACACATACTGACTGTATATGTGTGCATGTGTATACTCTATACACTATTTCAGAAGCTCTACACCGTATAAACCGCATGGCTCTGTGGCTGCAGGCAGTGGCTATATGGTAAGCACTCTAGGAGCATTTTCAGAGCAGTGCTAGGAAGCCAGCATGCTGCTGCCTTTCATAGCACTGGGACATCCACACTCCATGTCTAGCACTGAAAATGCCCCTGTGCACCGGGAGGTCATGTGCTGCATTTAGCAGATCTGATGGTAACTCTAGAAGCAGCTGTAGGATTGCGTAGGTTAGAGACTAACCCTCTCTAGTGACTTCACATGCCTTCTGCTCTCGGGAGCAGGGCTTGCCAGCTCTGGTGCACCACAGGGCTGTATCTGGCAGAGCTGCTGCCACTGCCACCCCTACGCAGGGTGACCTTCAGCCCTTCTCTGTGCTGGGGAGGAGACGGTGTTCAGGGGCACTTGGTGGCAGTCACCTTCTTCTCTGGATGGTGATCCAGGCCTCACAGAGCTGGGATGAGCAAAACCATCCACCTTCCTCCCGTGTGACAGCAACATGCTCCCTGCACAGCCCTGCACATTGACACTGCCATCCTCTGAGCCTCTGGGCTTCTCAGCCTTGATGAGCTCCCAGATTTCATGCCAGGGCCAGTAGCTTTCATCTGTCACCGGGTCCTCCAGGACCCCATCCTTGCCCCCCCAGCTCTCTGCACCTGTGACCTGGTTTCCCATTGCCTGTAGGGTATCATTTCCTAGTGCACTACCTCCTTCCCCATCCTGTTGACACTCAGAAATGAAGTTCAAAGGGTGCTCAAGGCCCTGCGCTGGGCAGAGATTTTCAGCCCCTGTGGAGCAAGAGACCAGGTCAGTTGGCACAGATGCCACAGATGTGCTCAGCCATGGATCTGTGGGGATGCCCAGGGACACAGATCACGGGCACCCCGAGGAGTCCGGTGCCCTGGCTGGGCTGGCAGGGACTGCCCCAGGTGCTGTGCTCTGTGTGCCACAACACTGTTGGCAGTGGCAGGGCTGTGAAGAAAGCCAGGGAGGATTTCAAGAATGGTCCTATATGGCCTGAGCTTCTCTGGTCCTCTCCCCCAGGTCTGGGTGCTGGGGCACTAAGAGCGCTGATCTCCCTTCCCCGTCCTCCAAGCTCTTCGGGGACCTCCGTCACAGGCAGTCCTGCTCTAGCAGGTCTCATGCTCCTGTGACCATCTGTGTCCCCTCCTGAGAGCAGAGCCCCTCACGGCTGCCCCACCCTTCCTCCATCTGCTTTCTTCTCCATCCAGCCCACATCTCTCCAAGCATCGCCAAGCTTTTCCCAGCCATCTGGTGATGTGTGGGGGGATTAGGAGGCAGAGGGGCAACCTCGCTTCCCCTTCTGGTAAGTCTCCTCCCTGCTGAGAGATCAGGGCAAGGTGGGGCTGTTACCTCTGGTCCCCAGGAGCTGTTTCCAACCACTGCACCCACCATAGATCACCTTGCTGGTGCAGGCAGACCTTGGGGGCTGCAGTGTTTTCAGGAGGGTGGCCTTCATGAAACAAGCCTGCACTGCGATGCAGGGGTGGTGGGTGACACCTCGCAGCAGACGAGCCATTCCTGGTGGCACCCAGGCATGCGACTCTGGTTTGCAAAGTCTGTCCTCTCCTCCTCTCTCTTTCCATTCTGCCTCTTTTCTCCTCCCTCATGTCTCTGTGTGTGGCTGTCAGGGTGAGGCGGTGGGGAGGGTTGTGCTGTCAGGAGCCCTCTGCTAGCCACCACAGCCAGATCCTCACGGCTGTTCAATCATCGCGTTCCCCCAGATCCCAGGGGGTATTGAGGGGTCTGGGGCAAGAGGGAAGTAGGGGTGGGGGCCCCTCTGGCAGTGCTACCCCAGGCTCTGAAGTGTCGGGGGCTGGCAGTGTCCACACTGCTGTGTCGCTCCTGCCGTGCCTGCCCTGGAAGCTCAGCCCCTTTGCAAGGGCCGACCCTCCCAGCCTACCCAAAGCCTCCTGCGATCGCTGGCTGGGCCCCCAGAATGAGCCTGGTATGTGCAGGGGGCACTGGGGCTGGGCCACCCCACAGGGTCAGGTGTTGGTGTCTGTGCTGGGAGAGGGGTCCCCCTGCCCCAGAGTACCCCGGGCTCTCCGCAGAGAGGAGTGTGTCTCCAGCTATCTTCGAGGAGCCTCAAGGATTTGTGTGCATGTGTGTGTGAGCACTCCTCTGTGTGTGACTGCGTGTGCCCTGGGTGGGCTGATGTGCATGCAGAGCAGCAGCTCCTGCCTCTCAGTTAGTGGGTGAATGGTGCTGGGCAGTGGTTTGCCTCCTACTGACACATGGGACTACCAGTCTTGGTGCTCACTCCCAGCAAACCTGCACTGGTTTTGTCTTGGTGTCCAAGCGGCCGTGCTGAGAGCAGCCCAGCTTGCTGTGGAGGAGCCATGGGTTGGCTTGAGATGGTCAGTTTGCCTCCAGATCCCGCCTGCCACAGCCCTGGGCCTGACCTGGGGGTGTCCATGGGAGGCAGCAAAATTACATAGTCCTGAGCTTCGGTCCAAATTTCCTGGCCCGTACACCCCTGCCCCAGACATACCTGTCACAGCAGGTGAGATGCAGTGGGGCACAGTGGGGTAAGTCCCTCCTGATCAGTGTGTTTCCCTGGCCGTCCATCTGCTGCCTCTGCCCCTCAAAAGTCATGTTGCCTTGTCCATGAGCCCGAGTGACGGCGGGTCTCTGCCTGTCCTTCCCTTATGCGCCTCTCTCAGCCACCTCCTCTTGTCCCCAGCTTCCATCTTACTCTTTCTTCTGTGTCTGTGTCTTTGTCTTCTGCATCCCTCCATCCCATTCCTGCCTCACTTCTCCTGCTGACTCTCTTGTTCTCTTGACAGACTGTTCTTGCATCCAGTGGCGGATTGTACTGCCTTGGCGGAGGCTGTGATAGCATTGTAAATATCAGCTGCATGTGCTTGCGGTGCGCCCCTCTCCCCTTCGCTGCCCATGGCCGTGCCAGCGTGCCTGTGGTGGTGTTTGCATGTGTCCTGCATGTCATTAAGACACACCAGACCCAGCTGCTCTCTCTGGGGTGTAGCTCTCCTCTTGCTGAGAAGGACTTGGGGCCAGACACCCCCCCCACAGACACCTCTTCCCACCCTGAGATGTGCTGGGCTGTTCCCCAGCCCTCCTGGGTCCGTCTGCGTGCCCAGCCCTGCCCTCCACCATCCCTGGCCCTGGCACTGCCATATCTGACCCAAACAGAGTATCTAGCAAAGGTGTCCCTGGTTGTTGAGGACAGAACGCTTGGCCTTGGTTCATCTGACCGTCGCCCTGTCTGTGTAAGGCCTGAAGGGATTTGCCTGCACGAATGCAGCCTCTGACACTGTTAGCCAGAAGAAAGGTTAGAGGGGCGGCTCTTGCACCGTGCCTTCCCCCAGGGAGCTGGCTGTGTCCCGTGGCTGCTGGCCTGATGTGCTGGGGGGCTGAGTGGGCCAAGCCCTGTGCTGGTGGCCGAGACGAGCATGGGGGTGCAGTGGGGTGGGGATGCCCTGGGTTGGCCCATAGGAGCTCCCCTAGGAGCTCTGAAAATGGGGAGAGGCTGGCTGCAGGGTCCCACATGCTGGAGCCTCATCCCAGGGGTCCCAGGGGTCCCAGGGGTCCCAGGGGTCCCAGGGCCCTGGTGCTGGGAACTGCAGAGGGCAAGCTGGCCTTCGCTGGGCACTGCCCAGGTCCGGACGGTGGGGACATGGTGCACTGGAGCTGATGAGATGTTACTGAGCCCCGTGCTCACTGGGCAGGTGCTAGGCACTAGGAGAGCGAAAGGCAGAAGAAAGAGGGGTGGGGAGAGGAGATGGTGTTTTGCAGTGCAGCCCTGGGAACTCAGAAATGCCAGACTGGGGAAGTGGAGCCGCCGGGAGGGGTGTTTACAGCTGGGTTTTGTTGCCCTGAAATAGCTGGGAGTGGGTGGGCTGGATGATGGGAGTGAGGGGGATCCAGTGGCAGCAGTAAAGCTCTGGGAGGCCAAGGGGGCAGTGGGAAAGGCATCCCAGGCGGTGATGGAGTCAGGATGGACAGTGCCTGGTGGAGGCCAGGAGGGTTTGCTCATGGTTCCTGGTGGAGAGGCTGGGCCTGGGGCTGTGCCATGCCAGAACAACCAAGCCACCAGCATTTCCAACAACCAATGTCCCAGGTGCTCCCAGACGAAACCTGGCCCTTTGAACCCAGCAGCTGTGCCTGCTGGCTCCCCTCCCGCCTGCCCATTCTGCCCTGTTCGCCCCTCCAAGGGGGGTCCGCAGCCACCCCAGGGGAGTAGGCATCACTGCAGGTAGGGGTGGCACTGGGCAGCACCCCCGAGAGCTGCCCTGCCTTCAGTCCCTCCTTTGGTCCATGAAAGCCCTGCTGGGACATTCTCAAACCAACCTTTCTGTGCTTAAACAGCCGTCATTAACCCTTCGTGTGCCTGGTGCTTGGCCTACAGCTCACCTTACAAATAGGCCCCGAGGTGGGAGCGTCCCATATGGTACGTGCTGGGCAAGAGCCTGGAGGGACCTGAGTCTGTCCTTGGGTGGCCCTTTCTGGTGTGCAGTGAACAGCACAGCTCTCCCAGCCCATGTTACAGCATGCCTTTCTCCCTGTGGCGTCCCATCCCCCTGGCTAACGGGATTGCTCTCATACCCATAACCAGGAGTCCCTGAGCAGCGTGAGGTGGGGGGCAGAGATGTGAGGCAATGGGGCTGGGGAGATGAGCTCATTGGGAAGGCTGGAGGGAAAGTGCCAGCACGTCTCCTTTGCAGTCTGGTCCTCCATGCAGGCAAGGGCTGTGGGGACCGTGACTGGTGCCTGGGGGGGAAATCTTGTTCCCTCCCCTTCCCCCCCCAGGACCTGGACCCCCCCTTGTCTGCCTGGAGGCATCAGCACCTCCAAGCTGCCCTCCAAGTGTTGTGCTCTGCCTGCAGGACTCCGATGACAACTCCCGCGTCTCCATCACTTTCTTCCGATTGTTCCGGGTGATGCGGCTGGTGAAGCTGCTAAGCCGGGGGGAAGGTGTCAGAACCCTCCTGTGGACCTTCATCAAGTCCTTCCAGGTATGTGAGGAGCAGGTATGCTCCCCTCCCAGACAAGCACATGCCCTGGGCTGGCAGCGAGCTCTGATCCTCAGGCCAGCTGGGCGAACAGTCTGTCCTCACCAGACAGAGGAGGAAAGCTCCAGTGCTGGCAAGCTGCTGGCCTCAGGTTGGACCAGGGGCTTGTGCTGTGTAGGAGAACATTGCCTGTATGGGTGGGAAGATAGGGGGATCTCCCTGGCTGACACCACCGTGTCAGAGCCTGCAACACCGCTGGGCTGAGCAAGCCCATCAGCCCTGGTCCCAGCAAGGCTGGGCTCTGCACCAAGCGGGTCCTCAAGGGCATGCTGCAGCGTCTCAGCACACAGCCCCTGAGCCTGGGCAGCTCCCTCAGCCCTGGGCATCCCTGGGTTGTGCCAGCCTTCATGCCAGCTGCAGAGATCGGCTGCTCCCTTGGGGGTTGGCATAAGCCTCCCATGCGTGAGAACTGGAGAGTGGGGCTGGTGGGAGGGTGGTTGGAGGAACAGGCAGAAAGTAAGCTGTCCCCTCCCCACATGGAGGCCGGGATGCTGGCCTCATGCAGTAGCTCCAGATCCAACCTCTTGTCCCTGAGTTGCCTTGATGCTGGGCTGGTGTCTCACACAAGCCATGGTCCTTTTGTCACAGGCTCTGCCCTACGTAGCCCTGCTGATTGTGATGCTTTTTTTCATCTATGCTGTGATCGGGATGCAGGTGAGAGGCACAGGGGTGGTATTTGGTCTTGAACAGATGCCCTGAGCCTGATAGCATCTGGGGACATGGGATGGAGAGGGACTAGATCCTCTGCCAGGCACTCCCTGGGACTTTGCACATGATGGGACCATTTTTCCCTGGTCTCCAAGGATGCTTACGGCCCCAGCAGCCTCCTCCCATCCCCAGGCTGCAGCTAGAGAAACTGAGGCATGCAGCAAATAGCACTTTTGGAGTCAATGGCACAACCTAGACACACAGTCACCAGTGCTTGTGCCTGGTTCATAAGACTGTGTCTCCTTGGCGCAGATGAAGTGCAGCACAGACAGGGGCATTTTCAGCATAGGCAAGAATATCCAAAGAGCTCATGAGCCCAGAGCACCCACACCCCGCTCTCAGTCTCTTTTGAGGACACCCAAAGCCAAGTAAACAAGATGAAGAGAAGCTCAGGAACGTGGGTGCTCTGGAGGGTGGTCGGTGCCTGAGAAAGGGAGCTGGGGACCTGACAATGTGATTTACAGATGTTTGGGAAGATCGCCATGGTGGACGGGACCCAGATCAACCGAAACAACAACTTCCAAACCTTTCCACAAGCTGTGCTGCTGCTCTTCAGGTCAGTCTTGTCTTGGAGAGTGAGCAGCTCCAGAGGGGAGCTGGGCTCAAGGTCGGCATGGGAGCCCACCAGCTTGGAGCAAGGGAGACCAGCATTTCTGTAGTTGATCTCTTTTTTGCCCTACAGAAAAATCTCTTGTAGCAGTGGAAGCATTTCAGGAGTGTCTGTCTGTTTGCCTGGTGTGGCTGAGCTGCAGCAGAGAGGGGCACTTTGGGGTTTCTGTTCTGATTGTTTCCTTCCCAGACTGGATTTTAATTTGTGAATTGTGAGGAAACTCAAGTGGAAGCAAGAGCTCAGCCCAAGGCTTTCCCTGACTCCAAACACTTCACTTTGGAGCTTTCAATACAGCAGCACAGCAAGCCCAGGATCCTGACCACTCCTTCCCATGGCTCCCAGTTCTGCTGTGTGCTGGGCTGGCCACAGCCCTCCCTGCATGCCCAGCTCATGTCCAGGGCCGGCAGGGACCAGCAGGCATCCCCTCTCCCCAGGTGTGCGACCGGCGAGGCCTGGCAGGAGATCCTGCTGGACTGCAGCTATGGCAAGCTGTGCGACCCCGAGTCAGACTTTGCCGAGGGCGAGGAGTACACCTGCGGCACGGGCTTCGCCTACTTCTATTTCATCAGCTTCTACATGCTCTGTGCCTTCCTGGTATGCCAGCTTCCACGGGGCTCCCTTGGGCAGCCCCATCCTGGCCCTGGGCAGCCCCTGGGTTTGAGTTAGCCTTGCATCTCGTGGGGCTGAGCCCACAGCACCTTCTTCCTAGAGGCATCACTCCCCAGCCCATCTACCCAGCCATGCTGTAAAGCTGGCACCGCACTCCTGTGGGGCCCAGGATCCCCCGTTAGTTCCTTCCAGCCCCCATGTGCTGCCATCCAGATGTGTCTGTGTTGGCTCTTGCAAGGGTGGAGAGGGAAGAGGTGCCCTGTGCCTGCTGCAGCCTTTTACGTGACCTCCTTGGGTGGGAGGCCCATCCCTGCATGGGGTGACCCACAGCATCCCCTGGTTCCAGGAGTACCCAAGCCCCTTTCCTCTCAAACACGTCTGCCTGCGTTTTCCCATGGCCACGGGCAGCACTGCGCTGCTCCGTGCTGGCAGCTGCGAGGGCTGTCACCCAGTGCCCCGGGGACCTGCTGAGTGCTTGGCCCTGCCCTAACTTTCATCCTTCACACCCGCTCCTCTGCCCTCAGATCATTAACCTCTTTGTGGCCGTCATCATGGACAACTTTGACTACCTCACACGCGACTGGTCCATCCTCGGGCCCCATCACCTGGATGAGTTCAAACGGATCTGGGCTGAGTACGACCCTGAGGCCAAGTGAGTGACAGGGGGTGAGTGGCACAGAGGGGATGGTCCATGGGGAGCCCGGGGTGGGCTGCCCTGAGACATGCGTGGCAGCGTGAGCTGTGACACTGTCTAAGAGTTAGATCACAGCGTCTCAGAGGTGGATGAGTGTAGTAAAGATAAGGGCTGGCGACCGGAAGATCACGTGCTGTACGGAAAGAGTTAAGGGTCGACCCTCCCTTGTCTCCGCCCCTTATAACATGACACACCTACTGCTGGGGGTATAAAGCCCGGGTCGGCTGGAGATCTAGTGGGATAACCTTGATGTGTAGTGTTTGCTACACAGTGGTGACCCCGACGTGATCAGGCAACAGCGATGGAGCTCGCGGAACTCATAAAGGTACTAAAGTCGGTAACGACAAGGGTGCTCAAGCGGGGGTTTGCGGCAAGGCGGCGCCGACCTGCTGCACGTGGTGTGCTGATGGGGCAGGAATCTCCTGGGAACGAAAAGCCAACAAGTTTAGTTTCGGAGGGGACACAGGCTGGCTGGGAAGGAGTGGCCTGTGGGACACAGACGGAACCGTTGTTACTGGGGGCTGAGCCAACGGAGGAAGGGGAGGTGCAGGGAGACTATGGTGCAGCGGGAACAAAGGAGTCGGGAAAGGTGTTCCCGATACAAGTGGGGAGTTTAGAGCGGCCGCCCACGGAACCTTCGGCACCTCCTGCACCGGCGGATCTGCCACTTCCTCAGTACCCCTGGGGCGAGTTGCAACAATGTGTGGAAAGGGAGCTGACTGATAGGTTGCTGGATTGGGTCCCGGGGGCTGATGTGGGATCCCAGCAGTATCGTGAACTACGTGAAGGAAGATGGCGGGAAGGACAAAAAGAAGGCAAAACACCTGAGGACGCCCCATTGTATCCCAGTGATCGACGAGTGCTGGACACACAGAGAGCGGAGCGCAGGACATCGAGGGGGGGTGGTAGGGCTCCCCCGGCACTGCCAGTGATACCTGAGCCACCAGAGGGAACCCCTATCCCTGGGGCAATGGGAAATCAAACTGGTATTCCCTCACAGTGGAGGGAGCCTGTACACGATTACCCCATGAGCTCTGATAGCAGTGAGGGCGAAGGGGTGACGAGGATCCTCGATTGTTGCTCATCCGCCCCCGCTTCCAAGACGGACTAACGAGGTTTCAAGGGAACTCGAGGCATTGATCAGCCGATTGAGAGGGGTGGTGGCAAATGCGGAAAGTCTTATGCCAGGGGGGAATGCCGAAAGAGAGGGCAAATGGGACGGATTGGCAGATGATTGCAAAAAATTGTGTCTTGGAAGGAGTGCGATTCCAGGCCCCTCCGATTCAAGCATTTCCTATCCGAGCAGCCCCAGGTGGAGGATATGAGTGGCAACCGTTAGATGCAAAGTTGGTGAAAGAATTGGTCACAACGGTGAAAAGTCATGGATTAAATTCCCCAGAGACCCAAGTCCTATTAGACTGTGTTTTTGCAACGCCACTTGCACCTTTTGATATCATTCAGTTGATGCGGGCCGTATTGACCCCCTCGATGATGGTATTGTTTAGGGAGGAGTGGAGGAATCGGTGCACCCAAGTTGTTATTGAGGCGCAACAGGCCAACCATCCCATGGCAGGAGTGACTTTAGAGCAGCTGATGGGTGAAGGGCAGTTCGCAACTCCTCAGGCACAGGCTCAGCGAATGCGGGGGCGCGATTTTGCTGCATCTTCGAAAGCTGCCCAGGAAGCAATACGCATCATCGCAGCTCTTGATAAAAGGGAGCCTCCATGGGTCCAAATACGGCAATCGTTAAGTGAGCCCTTCACAAAGTTTTTAGACCGGCTGCAAGCGGCGCTCCAGGTTGCTCGACTTCCTGAGCAGGCTAAGGAGGCAATATTGCTTGACTGTGCACGTACGCAAGCAAACCCACAAACTGCAGTGTTGCTAAGACAGTTACCCATAGGGACCACGCTTTCACAGATGATTCGTTATGTGCTGGAACAGGAACAGGCGCAAAGTATGCAACCGGTAGTGGCCGCAGTCCATGCGGCCTGCCGCGCGCACGACTTATGTGCCATAGGTGTGGGGGCAAGGACACATGGCGCGACAATGCCCTTCAAAAATAAACACCCCCGGAACAGGGGAAGGAAAGAGAGACCTACGATGCTGGCGCTGTGGGCGACTAGGCCACAGAGCTCGACAGTGCAAATCGGGGAGTCAGCAAAGGAGACCGGGCTGGGGAAACGAGAAGAGGGGATGGCTGAGGGCCGTGCCATCCCCACCTGCCCCAGTGATCAGCTCAACAGGCCCGACGACAGCAGCGCAATGTATGGCACAGGGAGTCTCTCCTGCTCCGGGCCCAGCACAGTCGCCTGCGGTCCCAATGATGCAATATCCAACTCAGCTGCCTTGGGGAGATGGGAGCGCGCAATAGAGGAGGCTGGGGATAGAGCCTCGCCGTATGTGGCACTCACCCTAAACATGACCACACGACCAGAAGTAGATATTATAGTTACCCCATGGCTCCCAGCGTTGGGGGGAACACCACGCCTCGTGTTAAGAGCCCTTTTAGATACAGGAGCGGATGTTACAGTAATCCCATCACATCTATGGCCAGATGATTGGCCACTCGAACCGAGAGGTTCGCTGCAAGGCGTGGGAGGCATGCAGACCTCGCATCAAAGCAGGAACCCAATGCAAATTATGTTGAAGGATCCGGAATCTGGACAAGCTAGGGTAGCATGGTGTAACCCTGTCATTGCTGAGTTACCCATTGTCATCTTGGGACGATGTTGTTTGCAGAAGATGAATATAGTGCTGCGTACAAATTTATCATAATGGCCACTGCCTGTGTCCGCCCATTAAAACTCACCTGGTTGACAGATAAACCAGTGTGGGTAGAGCAGTGGCCATTGACAGAGGAAAAGAGGGCGGCTGTTCGACAATTGGTACAACGAGAACTTGACGCAGGACACATCGAACCCTCTACAAGTCCCTGGAACACCCCCATTTTCGTGATAAAGAAAAAATCGGGAGCGTGGCGACTGCTACATGATCTACGCGCAGTTAATGCATGTATACAAGACATGGGTCCGCTACAAGCGGGCCTTCCTTCTCCGGCCATGATTCCACCTGACTATCAAATAGTGGTTATAGATATTAGAGATTGCTTTTTTAGTGTTCCCTTGCATGAAGAAGATAGAGTACGCTTTGCCTTTACTGTTCCTGAGCCTAACAATCAACACCCGTGCGCCAGATATCAATGGAAGGTGTTACCCCAGGGCATGAAAAACTCACCAGTCTTGTGTCAAATTGCTGTAGCTGCTGCGATACGCCCTATTCGAGAAAATTTCCCTACGGTCATCATTTTCCATTACATGGATGACGTGTTATTGGCGTCCAACCAAGAGGAGTTACTGGAAAAGGCACGCGTGCAGCTGATAGTCAGTTTGGAGCGACATGGGTTACACATTGAGCCTCGGAAAACACAGGTAGGGCGTGCAGTAAAGTATTTAGGTACTCAACTGAGGCCACGAAGCGTGACAGCACAATCATTTGAAATTCGGACTACAGTGACAACACTCCATGAGGCACAAAAATTAATTGGACAACTATTGTGGCTTAGAAACTTTATTCCAATATCTGAGGCAGAAATGACTACCTTATATCAACTCCTGAAAGGAGGAGATTCCCCCTAGCTCCAAGGACTCTTTCAAGAAACCATCAGGAGATTCTTAGGACAATTATGGAGCGAGCCCAGCATTGGGGTCTTGCTCGATTTACACCTGAACAACCAGTCACTGCCCTGATTTACATGACCGATACCGCTGGCCATGGTTTACTAATTCAAAATAATGGTGAAAAAGGCTGGCCTTTTGCTTGGTTGTATCAAGGCAAACCAAAGACGGCTTTAATTTCTTGGCCAACATTATTATCCCAGCTTATTCTCCGCTGTCGGAGGCAAACTCAACACTTAACAGGGAAGGACCCGGAGGTCATCGCATTGCCCTGTTCTTTGGCACAGTGGGAGTTGGTACTTCCACAAGTGGGGCTCCTGCAAGCGGCGATAGCTGAATTTACGGGTCGTATTGAAGGTCTAAGACCACACCCCTGTGGGGAAGATAATCCAGGTACTCCATTTTTTGCCAGCTAGTGCCATAGTTGAACAACCCACCGGAGGCCGCACAGTTTTTACCGACGCGTCATCGATTACTGGGAAAGCTGTCGTTACATGGCAGGAGGATGGTCAGTGGACCCACATTAGTTATCAAGATCAAGGGCAATCCGTGCAGTATCTTGAGGCCAAAGCGGTATGGATGGCTCTCACTCAATGGCCCGAAGAGGCCTTGGATCTAATCACAGACTCTTGCTATGTATATAAGTTACTGAAGAAGTGCCGATGGGCACTTGGGGCAACGTCAGAGATTGCCGGAATGTTGCTCACCGCACTGCAAATGAGAACCGCTCCTGTCTGTCCTATCCATGTTAATAGTCATAGTTCCATACCGAGTTTTCTTTCTGCTGGGAATGAAATAGCGGACAGCTTAGCAAAGAGCGTACTGGCGGTTGAAGAAACTTCTAACCTAAGGCGAGCTTTCCGCCTGCATGAGCTCCTCCACTGTGGAGCTCGCGGTTTAGCTAGGCTCGCTGGCATTACGTTGCAAGATGCTCGCTCTGTGATTGCTGCTTGTCCTGTGTGTTCCAAAGGTCCCCTCTGGGAGGCAGGGGTAAACCCTCGAGGGTTGCAGCCCAACCAAATATGGCAGTCTGATGTTACGATTTATGAACCCTTTAATCCACGTAAGTATCTGCATGTCACAGTTGATACCTGCAGTGGAGTTATTTTAGCGACTATGCATGCTAAACAAAATGCTCTCGCAGTTATTTTACATTGGCAGGACTGTATGGCGCAACTTGGCATCCCACAAAAAATTAAAACAGATAATGGAGCGGCATATGTCAGCAAGAAGACAAAGGACTTTTGCGCGCGCTGGGATATTCAGTTGAGTCATGGCATTCCCTATAACAGTACGGGCCAAAGCATTGTAGAACGCGCGCACCGCACATTAAAAGAGTTACTCGACCGACTTAGGGAGGGGGAAAAGATAAGCCCAGGAACAGGGGTTCCCCCTCCCCTTGACCCTCCCTTATTTCGGGCACAGCGTCTGTTGACGACGGCACTAATTACCTTAAATCATACCATTCGAGGGAACACCTATAAAACCCAGACTGCAACCCAGGCACATTTCCGGCTCGATGAGAACGAAGGGCCTTACCCTTTGGTTCAAGTACGGGACCTGCAAACCCGTGAATGGGGGGGCCCTTATTCCCTCCGTTGCTTGGGACGTGGGTATGCGTGTGTGCAAACCGAGAAAGGGACGCTAGAATGGGTACCCAGTCGAAATATTCGACCGTATAGACATTAATCAATCTATTGAGTCTTATCTTGACAGGTTACCATTTCCCTATGCATCCTGATGGTGTGGGGGAGTAATGAGGGAGCCGCGACGAACTACTGGCTGGACTGGGCAAAATCTATGAACGTAACGGATGCGTGCCTGTATAAGTCTTACCATATATCGATTATTTTACACGCAGCTTCCCCAGCAAGATCCAGAACTACTGGAGCTAAGGGAGGGGGAAATGTAGTAAAGATAAGGGCTGGCGACCGGAAGATCACGTGCTGTACGGAAAGAGTTAAGGGTCGACCCTCCCTTGTCTCCGCCCCTTATAACATGACACACCTACTGCTGGGGGTATAAAGCCCGGGTCGGCTGGAGATCTAGTGGGATAACCTTGATGTGTAGTGTTTGCTACAGATGAGGACTTGCCAGTGTATTCCAGGGCTGATACAAGCCATCAGGATGTTTGGGGACATGAGACTTCCAGTCCCCTCCTCATCCAGCCCTAGTGATGCTACCAGCTCTTCCCATGCCACTGTGCACCTTTATCTGCTGTCGGGTGCCACAGGGAACAGCTGCTTTCCCCAAGAGGAGCGTAGGGAAGGGCAGGGATTTGCCCACTGCAGGAACACGGGGCAGGCCACAAGGATGAACCCACCCAGCCCCTGCCCGAACCACTCTCCTCCATGTCTGCCACCACACTGCTGATGCAGTTTGTTGCCTCCGCAGGGGCAGGATCAAACACTTGGATGTAGTGACTCTGCTGAGACGTATCCAGCCTCCCCTGGGCTTCGGGAAGTTCTGCCCACACCGTGTAGCTTGTAAGGTAAAAGCCAAGGGGGTGGCAGGGTGTGTGGGCACAGGGACACCTTCCCCAGGGTGTCTCTGTATCCTCCCCAGGGAGGCTGAGGGTGACAATCCAGCCAGCTTCCCAGTGTCATGTTTTATACGCATGCTCTGACCTCTGCTGTTTAATGGAGGGAAGTATTTGGGGGGCAAGGAGAGGTGCTGTTAACCTGCACGGAGCTGATATGTTTCCGGATCCTGAAGATAAGGACTTGCTTGAGCTCACCCCCACGCCAAGGGGGCTGGCACTGGCGGGTTGGTCTCTGCCCAACTGGGAGCCCTCAGTGCAGAGGGACTCCCAAGCCACACTGGGGTGCCCCGTGTCTGCATCTGGTGCAGGAGGGCAATGCTGGGCCCGAGTACCTGGCCGTGTCAGCTGGGCCATAGAAGTGTGTTTCCAAGGGCTGATAGCACTGAGGGAGCTGGGAACACCGGCTCTGTAGGCATGAGTACGCTCCTCCTGGCTTAGCTCGTTCTGCACACATCCAGGGCCTGTGTGAGGCTCGCATAAACCACGCAGGCAGGGGCTCAGGCACTGGTGTAAACCCTCCTGGGTCCTGGGCAAACTCATTAGGAGATTTGATCCCCAGATCCCTCACGGCAGCCTGTGGCCCTTTCTGGAGGGTGGAGCGCAATGCGGAGTGACTCCCATCTCCTGAGCAAGGCTGTGCCTCTTGCTGGCTGGTTGTTTGGTTGGGCTGAGGGAGACCTGATCGCTCCCTACAACCACCTGAAAGGAGGCTGTAGTGAGGTGGGGGTTGGTCTCTTCTCCTAAGCAGCAAGTGATAGGACGAGAGGAAACAGCCTCAAGTTGCACCAGGGGAGGCTGAGATTGGATATTAGGAAATATTTCTTCACTGAAAGGGTTACCAAGCATTGGAACAGGCTGCCCAGGGAAGTGGTTGAGTCCCCATCCCTGGAGGTATTTAAAAGACAGTAGATGTGGTGCTTAGGGACATGGTTTAGTGGTGGGCTTGGCAGTGTTAGGTTTACGTTGGCCTCGATGATCTTAAAGGTCTTTTCCAACCTAAACGGTTCTGTGATTTTTCTCCCCTGGCACCAGTACCCCATAGGCTGGGTTATTTCCACAGATCTGACCTGCCTGTCCCCGCAGCGTGGCCTGGTTTAGCTGGCCGGTTAGGATGAGTGATGGTTAGGATGAGTGATGGTTAGGATTAGTGATGAGTGACGGGCCCCTGGCCTATGCGCTGCCAAGCGGTGGTGCAGAGCCCCATGGACCTGGGCAGAGCAGGGAGGGCTCCGTGGTCAGCAGCTCAGTGCCCCAAGCAGAGCCTCTCCCCGGCCAGCGTGGCTGCCCGCCAGCCAGGACAGGCTGCGTGTTTGCGGGGAGCTGCCAGCCTGCTCTGCTGCCCTGGGTCACAGTTGTTGGTTTGCTGTGCAGCGTCTAGTGTGCATGAACATGCCCCTGAACAGCGACGGCACCGTCACCTTCAATGCAACCCTCTTTGCGCTGGTGAGGACAGCCCTCAAGATCAAGACAGAAGGTAAGTGATGCTCCTGTCTGCCTCTACAGCCTGAGAGGGGGACCCTCCCCTTGTGCTGCAGGGTGCTGGTTACACACCGTTCCCCGACTGTGCCGGGACCTCAGGGCACTTGCCTATGGGGCTAGACCCTCTGGTGCAACCCTCGGCTTCATGCCATTAATGATCTCATTGGACCAGAGACCACGGGCACATGCATGGGGCTGCTCAGGCAAAGCCTGGAGGACATTATTTGTTGCAGGCACATGTGTTGCAGCCCTGAAGAGCGAACCAATGCCACCCCAGCTGCGTAACTTCGCCCTGAACAGCTCAGGAGTGGTTCTGACCCAGTTCCCATCCCTGCCACAATGCACAGCCACCGGCCTCCCTTCCCGCACTGTTGAGTGTAGTCTGATCTCCCACTGCCCAGCACCACCTGCACCTGCTCCAGTTTTGCATTTCCCCATGTATTTATAATCTCAGACTGGAATGGAAGGGGATGGATCCTCTTTGAATTTAGCTGTGCTGGGGAGGAGTTGCTTTCACCTGCTTCCTTGCTAGCAGTATGGTTTTCAAAGCCCTGCTTTGGGAAGATGCCACACCAGCTTGTTTCCATGCCTGTGGGTCAGGCAGCGTCACACGAGCAGCTCTGCGGCTGGGCTGGGGCAGCCAGCTCTGGCAGGAGGTGAGGCTGGGCAGTGGTGGGCCGCTGGGGCTGGTGTCTCCCAGCAGCATGCCATGGGTGCCTTCCCTCCAGCTGGGGAGGGGAATGTGGCCTCCAGCACAGTGCAGGCAGCCCTGGGAGGAGCATAAGAGATCTTGGAGAACACATGGGGACAGACTGGGGTTGCAGGCGAGCAGGAATGGTAAAGCCTGTGAGAGCACCGAAGGGGAGGTCAAAATCTGTTGTTGATCACCAGAACAGAGATGGTGGCACCGACCCTCCACCCGTTTGCTAGGTCTGACTCACTCTGTAGTTAAAGTCTTTTTGCTAAAATCAAAGCCTCATTCTTACAAAGCTCATTTTTGCTGGGTGGGGAGGCTGGAGAGGAGCTGTCATGCCCTGGAGGAGTCTGGCCAGGTTTCCACATGCTTTGTCTTCACTCATGCTCACGTTCCCCTGGGAACAAACCACTCTGTCCTGCTCACTTTTCTTGCAGGTAACTTTGAGCAGGCCAATGAAGAGCTCAGAGCCATTATCAAAAAAATCTGGAAGCGAACAAGTATGAAGCTTTTGGACCAGGTCATCCCACCGATTGGAGGTATGTCACCAGGAGGTACTTCCCCGAGGGGCAGGGACACCTGGTTGGGGTCTCCGCTGCTCCGACAACTCGGGGCCTTGTGATAGGCGGTATCGTCAGGTTGGTTTCCTCCCCTCCAGATGATGAGGTGACAGTGGGCAAATTCTATGCTACTTTCCTCATCCAAGAGCATTTCAGGAAGTTCATGAAGCGCCAGGAGGAGTATTATGGGTACCGGCCCAAGAAGAATCCTGTGGAGATCCAGGTTGGTAGTGTTTGGGTGGTGTTGGAGGGGTGACCCTTCCTGGGGGCAGGCAGGGTGTGGTGGGGACCTCTGCAGATCGGGGAAGAGGCTTCCCCCAGCTCAGGGAAGTCCAGGGTGACTTAGAACTGCAGTGACATATAGGGACCTCTCTGCCTCGGGCTCTGGAAATGAGGTGGCCCCAAGTGAACCAGCACTGAAGCCATGAGCACTCCACCACTGAGGGTGACCTTAGTCTCCAGGGTGCAGGTGACTCCGGAAGCAAAGGAGATTTTTGACCCTCTGTCTCACTGACTTTGGCTGCGGAGAGGGCTCAGCAAGGTCTGATGCCTCACCAAACAATTTTAAGACCTGGAAACCCCCACCACAGACCAACGTCTGGGCCAAATGCTGCCCATCCAGGCCCTTATCCATCTGCTCTTCGCTGTTCCCAGGGCCTCCTCCCTTTCCTGACCTTAGCAGTGTTGTGGATAGTTCTGCGTGCCTGGTGCTCTCTGTATCACCTCTCATTGCATAGTGCAGCACCAGGTGGAGAGGGGTTGATGTGGCTGATCTTGAGCAGGACCACAGCAGTCAGAGAAGCCTGTGCAGCAGTGCTGCAGGATGCTGTCAGGGTGGGATGGGAGAGGATTTATGTGCCTGGCCAGAGCAGCTGGGATGTCCCCAGCCTCTCCTGACCTTATAGGGAGGAAATCACTTGTAGAGATAAAAGACCAGGCCCCAAAGGTGCAAGGCAAGGAAAAGAGCCGGGGCCCAGGTCAGATATCTCCAGATCAGGGACAAAGGCACAGCTACCCCTTGGGTATCACCAGCCTGACCCTTCGTCAGGCTGCCCTTAGCGTGCCCCTTTGTGGGACAGCATGAGCCCAGAAACTGTTTCATCAAGCGCAGAGCCAGCCAGCTGCAGGGCGACCCATGGCCTGTCCCTGGTAGGAGACCTGGCAGGGCAGCATGTCTTACCAGGTGAGCATGCTTCATCATGTTTCCCTCTCCAAAGCCCAATGTGAGATGGGTGGCAGGGCCAGGCCACATCCAGCCATGCCTTCTTGTCCCCACCAGGCTGGGCTGAGGAGCATTGAAGAAGAAGCTGCTCCTGAAATCCATCGGGCCATCTCTGGGGACCTGACTGCTGAGGAGGAGCTGGAAAGAGCAATGGTGGAGGCTGCCATGGAGGAAGGGATATACAGGGTGCGTGCAGCCCTCAGGGCACCCTAGGTGGTGGTGGTCCCACCCAGCCCCCATTTCGATGTGTTAGTGGTGGGTCAGCATGGCTACCAGTAGCTGGAGGACAGTCCACAGAGGTAAGCCTGACCATGAAAGACAGCGTGGACCGCAAGGATGGATCAGCACTTCTTTCCTCTCCCTGAGTCATCCTGGGCAGCCTGCTCTCTGCCTCAGTTTCCCCTCTGTAAAAGGACCCTGCTCATATGCCTGGCAGGCATGTGCTGAATGTTTACGCAGAGGTTTGGAAGGCCCCATTCACACCTTCTGCCAGGCTAAGGCAGGACAGCTCAGGTGTCGTCGTCACCAGAGCAGGAACAGATTCACTTCCCACTGCCTGGGAGTCTTTGAGACAGCCTGGGCAGCTGTGGTGTTGTGGGGTTGCACCTTCTGCTGTGTCCAGAGGTGCCACCAGCTCAGGCTGTCCCACAGAGGTGGCAGGAGTTGTCATGCACAGGGCTGGCTCTCATCCCAGTGCTGCTGTGTGACCCCCACCCCTCAGTGCCTCAGTTTCCCCACCTGGGCAGTGAAGCTTTTGACACCATGCAGTCTGCAAGGTGCAAGCAGAGAGACAAGCAGAGAGACCGCTGTTCCCGTGGGCACCCCCACATGTCTCCTCCCATGGGAATGGCCCCAGAACAGCCCAGAGCTCCAGGCCTCCTCTGATGCCCTCCCTGTCGGTTGCAGAGGACAGGTGGCTTGTTTGGCCAGGTTGACAGCTTCATGGAGCCCAGCAGCCCCCTGCAGCCCCATGTGGCCAGCCAGAGGCCCCTGCAGTTCACGGAGGCGGGCAACGAGGACCTCGACTCCCCTGTCTTCCTTGATGACTTCCCCCAGGAAGGCAACACCAACGTCAACAACGCCAACAGCAGCTGGCTGGAGGGGTAAGGGCTGGTGAGCCTCGCGTGGGCAGGCAAGGAGGGGCAGAGCTGGGCCATGCCCAGCGGCTCCCAGCAAGGCTGTGCTGGTGGCTGGCTGCACGTCGGTCTTGCCCAGGGGCTCTTCAGGCAGGGGTAAGGCCTGGAGAAGTGGCTGAGTTGCAGCAGCGAGGTCCCTGCAGACTGGGGGAGGAATCGAGCGCTGGCCGTGGAAGTGGCTCCATGGACACAGGAGCTTTGTGCAGAAATTCAGCCCCGTGGGGTGCGAGGCAGGGCCCAGGCAAGGGGACAGGGAGGGCAGAGACCCCTCGCTGGTCCCCAGGCCCCAGCCTGGCAATCCCAGAGATGTCCCCAGAACATGCAGGGTAGCTCCAGGGCTGGTGTGTGTCCCTGTGCGCCCTTCTTGTCCTTCCCATCACTCCTTCATCTCAGTGCCATGAGGATCGAGGTGGACAGCAGGGCTCCAGGGATGGCAGGAACAACCCTTCCCCCTTCCCCGCCAATCTCTGAGTGCCAAGGCCCAGGCAGGGGCCACCAGCGCTTGCCTGGGCACAGGTACAAGGGACAAGGGTTACCAATGTACTTAAGCCTACTTCTTGGGGTCTCCACCCTGCTCATCTGTCCCAGCTGCCCCTCCTGGTCTGCCCCCCCGCTGCATTCCCCGGGGTGGGGAAGGTGGGGAGGGCTGCGGCCCTGGGTGGAGCCGGCACACGGTCCCTGCTCAGGCTGACCCACCTGCCTGCCCTTGCCAGGATGGAGTACGAGGATGAGGTGCGGAGGAAGATGGTGCCAGCAGCACCCAGGCGTCCAGCACGGGGTGAGTCTCAGCATTGTTCCTCTTCTGGGGGATCTGGACCAGCCCAAGGGCCAGGGTAGGGGGAAGGGGCTGATGTTAGCAGGCAGGAGGAGGAGATGCAGATGCCAGCAACTTGGAGGTTAGCTGAGAGCCCCAAGCACAGCGAGACCTGTCTGGGGAGCTCCAGGAGACCCTCCTTCCACCTTCCCACCCTGTGGGGTGATGGAGCATGGAGCCAGTACCTTGGGCTGGGGGAGGACTGGTCACCCTGGGGCAGCAGAGTCACAAGACAGTGTTCGTTTCCACGAACAGGGACTTCTTCCCAACCATGATGAGGAGCCGGCACGGCGCAGTGGCCAGGCACTGGGACTTTGGTTGGTCCTGAACCCCTAAACCCTTTGGTTCCCCCAGTCTAGTTAACCCGTTCCCAGCTGATCTCCTCTGGGTGGCAGTGGTGTCCTTGTGCCCATCTGATGTCCCCACCTTTCCCTCTTGCAGAGCGCAACCACCCCTTACCCATGGAGAGGCTGCAACGGAGGCCGAGCAGGAGGCGAGGGGCCACCTCTGGGGGTCACCCATCATCAGGGCTGCACCTTCTCCCCCAGGAGGTAAAGGGGGCAATGTATGTCCAGAGGCAGCAATAAGGGGGACATGGGTGAACCTCCCTCCCCTCCTGGGAAAGGCTGTCACAGCTGTGCTGTGGAGGAGCCGGTGTCTCTAGGGCTCCCTGCCATGAACCCAGCTTTGCTGGAGCTTTCCTTTCTGATCAGCTCGGGGAAGGAGCCGGGTCCCTACCCCGCTGCTGCAGCGGGCACAGGGTGCTCATCCAAGCTGGGACAGCTCGAAGCAGCATCTCTCTGGTTGCCCAGCTGCCTCCAGAGACGGGGCACAAACAAGGGGTGCGTCAAGTTTGCTCCCACACTCCCCTGGCTGCCCCTGGCTGGCCACAGTGCCTCATCGTCTGGCATGTGCCAGGGCCGGTTCCCAGCTCTCTCTGCCCACGTGGTCCTGCTGGTCCCATTGTGGATGGTGCCCTGGACCTAGCAGCTCTTGCAGGATGGGAGTGCGTGTCCAGGCTGGGGACGGTACCTGCGGCCCCCACATTAACGTGGGAGAGACCTTCCATGGGCATTGCCCAAGCCCAGGCTACAGCTCTCTACTCCTCTTGCCCAGCTGCCTGGAGAGGACGGCACCATGACAGGAATGGCGTCCAGCTCAGGGTACCAGTGGGGTGAAAGCAGTGACCCATGCACATCCTCTACCCCAGCCATCACCTTTCTCATCCAGGAGGTAAGGCAGGGGGCACAGCCTGGCAGAGGGAAAGGCAGGGCTGCCAGGGAGTGAAAGGGGCTGGCAGGGGTGCCATGCTCATGCCAAGCTGTGAGGTTGGAGGGCAAAGCTTAGCTACGAGGGTGAGCAGCAGGTGTGTGCCAGTGCAGAGGGCAGCAGGGAAGAGGAGGCGAGGGTGAGCTGCCTGCAGCAAGGGACGCTTCTACAGACAGAGCACACATTGGGCTGTGACCCCATCCTCTGCTGCAGGCTCTGATCTCCGGGGGCCTTGCGGCTCTGGCCTGTGACCCATCCTTCGTGGCAGTGACCAGGGACGAGATGGCAGCCAGCAGCCAGCTGGAGATGGATGAAGTGGAGAAAGCAGCCGTGGAGCTGCTAAAGGGAAGAGAAACACTGCAGGGCACAAAAACTGGCTCTGCCCCCCAGGGCACCTTGGCCGCATCACCAGCCATCTCCCCAGGGCTCAGCGCAGCCCCCTCCCAAGAGACCATCGCTGTCACTCGCCTGTGAGCCGCCCGCTGATGCAGCCCAGTGGGCACGGTCCCTTCAGGAGCTTGCAGGGGGTTACTGGAGCAATGCCGCGCTGCTCCCCCTCTGCCTGGGGTCCTGGTGGGCTCTGTCCAGCTGCAGGAGGATTTTTGGGCCGGGTCTCCAGGATGCGGGTGCAGGACAGGACAATGCTGTGCTGGCAGGGTCTTGCAAGAGCTGGACAGGTCATTAAAGTGTTCCTGCTGTGTGACTGTGGATCCCCCTATCCCCTCCTTCCCCTGCCACCCTGCCTGCACAGCCTGTGCCCACGGGTGCTCACTGCCTGGCCCGGCCTGGGGAGGGGGCTGCAAATGCGAGCCCACATTTAAGCAGAGCTGGCAATGATTCATGTGGCAGCCTCCAGTCCCCACGCTGCGGGAGAGCTGGCCACTGCAGTGCAATTTCTGTCACTTCAAGTATCTCCAAACACCGCTCTCGGGCTCGGGCACCCACCACTCAGCCCGGCCCGCAGGAGGGTCCCTGCTCCCAGGTGCTCATGCCTCAACCAGCCATTTTGAGGGTGCCAAGCTCTGGGGGTCCCCTGGTATCCCAGCAGCTGGACGCAGCGCCCTTACGTCTCTGCTGGAGCCTATTCCTCCTGCTTGCAGCCAAGCCTGTCCTGTGGGGAGGAGGACAAGAGGCTTGGGCAGATCTACCTTGGGCTGGGGCAGCAGGCAGGCACAGGCTTTATGCCAGAGTGAGGCCTGGGGGCTTCTTGGCTCACCCTCAGAGCTGGGTAAGAAACTGGGGATGGGGCAGAGGCGTGAGAGCATGTCCATGTCTGTGCAGCAGCCCTGGGTCTAACCAAGAGGAGAGCTGGCCGCTGCGGTGCGATTTCTGTCACTTCAGGTATCTCCAAACACCATCTTGGGCACCCACCGCTCAGCCCAGCCCGCAGGAGGGTCTCATCCAGACATCCCCACTGCCCTGCGGGGCACAGGCCAGAGATGCCACAGCCAGGAGAGTGCGGGGAGCACAGTGCCTGCTGCGTGCCCGTGCCGGCGCTGCCCGGCTCTGCCTGCGCACTGTCCACTGCTGCCCGGTATCAAGCAGCAGCTGAGGTTGTTCCTCTCCGGGAATGGGTCTGCCCAGGGGTTTTGCTTTACAGACCTCAGTGCCCCAGGTGGGGTCTGGGTGCCGAGTGCGGGGACAGCCTCTCCAGGCCGTCTCTTTGCTGGGATCTTGCTCTGGAGGGCCCCCAGCCCAGCCGAAGTGGGCAATGCGGGGCTCTTCCTTGCCTGATATATATTAAAATGCAGCAAACTGATGAGTCCCGGGGGAGGTGCTGGATCAATAGAGCTTGACTGCTCTCCAGCAGGGCATTTATTTGTTAACTTAATAAAAGGGAAATGGCTGTTGCTGCGCTCCAGCTGCAGCCTGAGCGCCGGAGAGCCCATCTTGCACAGGGGACATGGCAGCACAGACAGCTTTCCCCCAAGGGGATGCAGGCAATCTGCAGGGGCGGCGTAGGGGCAGCCGCTGCATCCCTTGCTCCCGCTCCACTGCCCCGGGGCAGGACGTGCCCCGCCGACACAGACGCCCAAACGCATCCATCCGCTCCTGAGGAAGGGGCACGGGGCGGTTGCCAGTGAGGCTCTGGCATCTGCTCTGCCGGGGGGACGGCAAGGATGCGCTTCGTTAGTCACAAGGTGAGCGGTGATGGTTTCCTGATGCCTTTAGTGAGGAGCAGAACGGCATGTGCCACTTTCCAAGGCAGGTGGGTGCTCACTGGGGGCTCCATGAAGGGTGACACTATGGTGGGGACATACTGCGGTGATGGGGCAGTGCCTCTGCATGCTCTCCTGGGGGCTGGGGCTGCACAGGGGCTGATTTGCCCCAAACTAGCATCTGGGGGGTCTTTCTTGAGTTGATTTCTAGATGAATTGGGGGGCAGATCTGCCTTGTGACACGGCTGGCACAAGGGTGGGAGTAGGAAGATAGGGCCAGCAACACCACGGCATGGTCACTGCCCCTCTCTGCCTGGAGCTTCGGTGGGGAAGGGTCCAGCCTCAGAAAAAATGGCAGCTCAGGGTGGGAAGTCCCCCCTGACCCAGCTGTCCTTGCAAACATGGCACCCAGGGACAAAGGAAGAGAAATGCCAGCTCCTCACATCCTTGCAGGAAAACAGACAGGCCACGTCCTGCTCATCCCTGTGATGGTGTACTGGAGCTTACCCATCCCAGCAGATGCCAAGCCAGCTCCCGCAGGGCGCAGAGCCCCGCGCACCCGGCTCCTCAGGAGGAGCACGAGCAGATGGGGGAAGGGATGGTGCTGTTGAGTTGAAGGCATCCAGACCCCAGAGCAGAGGGCAGCTGCTGGGCTCCACACTGGGCACAGCTCGGACTTCATTAGCTGTCGGCCACCAGTACTGGCGTGTCTTGGCTGTCCCAGAGCAGATGGGCATCCTCTCCCAGGACGCAGCCTGGGCTCCTCAAAGTAAACCTCAGCGTGCCTCAGTTTCCTCTCACACTCCGTTGCTGTTCACCCTGACATCCACACCGACCTGCAGAGCTGGGGTTTCCCTGTAGGTCCTACACCTGCTTCAGGCTGGGAGATGCGTTTTCTGGCCGAGCCAGAGGCTCCCCGTGGCCCTGTGCAGGCTCTGCCTGCGCTGCCAGCACAGGGCAGCACGTCCGTCTGCCATCAGCCCTGGCAACGTGAAGGCAACTGACAGGGAAGCCAGGACAGGACTCCTTCAGCTCCTCGGTGCCTGCCTGTCCCCAGTCCTGCTCCCTGATGGGCCCTGGACGTGTCCCCCTCACTAGCCTCCCGAGAGCAGGTCACAGGATGGAGCCAATCACCCCGTGGGTACCGTCCTCTGCTGCATGGGTGCCCAGGCTGCTGCTTGCCACGTGGTACGGACGGGGCACGCTGGAGGGCTGTGTCGGCACCTGGGCACCGTCCAGTCGTGCCCATGCCATCACCCTCACCCCCTGCCCTCTTGGGATGGGCTCTTGCCATGGCCTTAGGCAGCCCACAGCGTCACCAGTGCCCCAGCCCCAGTGGCTCCAGCAGGAGCACCCAGCTCACCACTGCCCTGTGCTGGCTCCTGCTGCTCAATGCTGTCGTGTCCCCGCACCGCAGAGCTCTGGGCTGGGACGAGGTGAAGCCATGGAGGTGTCTGAGTGATGGCAGCCACGTGGGGAGGAAAGCCCCGGAGGTGGTCATTCACCTCCATCCTCCTCCAGGCACTGCTGCTGGCAGGGGCAGGGACCTGCAGGGTCCCGGTCTCTGTCCCCTGTCCCAAACCGAGTCACCGCACCCCAGAGCAGGCTGCAAACATCCTTCATCGGCACCGGGGGGCTGGAGGGTTTGGTCTGGAGCCCACACGGGGCTGTCATAACGCCTCTGCGGGGAGGTGTTTCCCTCCTCAGTGCCAAGCATAATGTGGCCTCGTCGGTGGTGGGTGGCTGGGGACAGCGTGTGGGGTGACGGCTGTGCTCAGCACCCCTGCCTCCGCCTGTGGGCACACCCAGCAGCACCTGCACCCTCGTCTACACGCAGTGGTCTCTCACAGGCTGCCCAGCTCCTGCCGCTGCCCCTCGCTGCAATGCCCCCGCATTTGTCTGCTAGCGGGGAGCTGGGGGCCATCTGGGGGGGACACCAGGCCCCCTCCTTGTGTCCCACTCATGAGCTCCCATGTCGCCCCACAGCAGCACCCGAGCCACCGGGCCGGCTGTGAGCCTCTCCCATTCGCACCTGGGGACAGTGGAGCTGGGTGACGGCAGAGGCTCAGGGACAGGACAGGGCAAGAGGGCAGGCAGGAGTGGGCAGGCAGGAGAGGGTGGGCAGGAGAGGGCAGGCAGGAGAGGGCAGGCAGGAGCGGGTGGGCAGGCAGGAGCGGGTAGGCAGGAGAGGGCAGGCAGGAGCGGGCAGGCAGGAAGCCAGGGGGAACGAGATCCCATGTGGGACCCGGGTGCTCCCAAGGCCGGTGAGGGAGTCAGGTCTGGACCAGCTACACCTGGAGGCACTGGGCAGCACCAGGCTGCACTGGGATGTGCTGGGATGCACTGGGCCGAACTAGGCTACGCTAGGCTGATCCAGGGGGCACTGGGCTGCACTGGGCCGCACTGGGCTGGCAGGGAGCTGACGGCCTCCCCAGGCTCCCCCAGCCCCCGGGGTCCTCCCACACCAGGATCTGCCAGGGCCCCGCTCCTCCCCAGGGACGGGCAGCGCCCACCCCGCAGGACCCCGGGCTGCAGTCCCACCGTCCCCGCGGGGGCCGCCCCGCACAGCCCGGTACAGCCCGGTACAGCCCCGGTACATCCCCCGCACAGCCCCGGTACAGCCCCAGTACAGCCCCGCACAGCCCCAGTACAACCCCGGTACAGCCCCGCACAGCCCCAGTACAACCCCGGTACGGCCCCGCACAGCCCCGGTACAGCCCCGGTACAGCCCCACACAGCCCCTGCACAGCCCCCGCACAGCCCCGCACAGCCCGGTACAGCCCGGTACAGCCCCGGTACATCCCCCGCACAGCCCCGGTACAGCCCCAGTACAGCCCCGCACAGCCCCAGTACAACCCCGGTACAGCCCCGCACAGCCCCGGTACAGCCCCGGTACAGCCCCACACAGCCCCTGCACAGCCCCCGCACAGCCCCGCACAGCCCCGGTACAGCCCCCGCACAGCCCCCGCACAGCCCCGCACAGCCCCGGTACAGCCCCGCACAGCCCCGGTACAGCCCGGTACAGCCCCGGTACAGCCCCGCACAGCCCGGTACAGCCCGGTACAGCCCCGGTACATCCCCCGCACAGCCCCGGTACAGCCCCAGTACAGCCCCGCACAGCCCCAGTACAACCCCGGTACAGCCCCGCACAGCCCCAGTACAACCCCGGTACGGCCCCGCACAGCCCCGGTACAGCCCCGGTACAGCCCCACACAGCCCCTGCACAGCCCCCGCACAGCCCCGCACAGCCCCGGTACAGCCCCGGTACAGCCCCGCACAGCCCCGGTACAGCCCCCGCACAGCCCCCGCACAGCCCTGCACAGCCCCGGTACAGCCCCGGTACAGCCTGGTACAGCCCCCGCACAGCCCCCGCACAGCCCCGGTACAGCCCCGCACAGCCCCGCACAGCCCTGCCAGACCGGTACAGCCCCGCACAGCCCCGGTACAGCCCCGCACAGACCGGTACAGCCCCGCACAACCCCGGTACAGCCCCGGTACAGCCCCCGCACAGCCCCGCTGCAGGCGGGGGCACCGTGCGCAGGCGGGAGCGGGGCCGCCGGCCCGGCAGGGGGCAGCAGGGACCGACGGGTGTGAGTGTGAGTGTGAGTGTGTGAGTGTGAGTGTGTGTGAGCGTCTGTGAGCGTGAGTGTGAGAGTGAGTGTGTGTGTGTGAGTGTGTGAATGTGAGAGTGAGTGTGAGTGTGAGAGTGAGTGTGTGAGTGTGAGTGTGAGTGTGAGAGTGAGTGTGTGAGTGTGAGTGTGAGAGAGTGTGTGTGTGTGAGTGTCAGTGTGAGAGTGTGTGAGTGTGAGCATGCGTGTGAGTGTGAGTGTGTGTGTGTGAGTGTGTGTGAGTATGAGTGTGTGTGAGTGAGAGTATGTGAGTGTGTGAATGAGTGAGTGTGTGTGTGAGTGTATGTGAGTGTAAGTGTGTGTGTGTGTGTGAGCGTGAGCGTGTGAGTGTGTGTGTGAGTGTGAGAGCGAGCGTGTGAGTGTGAGCATGCGTGTGAGTGTGCGTGTGCGTGTGTGTGAGAGTGTGTGAATGAGTGAGTGTGTGTGTGAGAGTGTGAGTGTGAGGGTGTGTGAGTGTGAGAGTGTGAGTGTATGTGAGTGTGTGTGTGAGCGTGAGCGTGTGTGTGTGTGAGAGTGAGCGTGTGAGTGTGAGTGTGTGTGAGTGTGTGAATGAGTGTGTGTGTGTGAGAGTGTGTGAGTGTGTGAGTGTGAGAGTGTGAGAGTGACTGTGAGAGCAAGCGTGTGAGTGTGAGTGTGTGTGTGTGTGAGAGTGTGAGTGTGAGCATGCGTGTGAGTGTGCGTGTGTGTGAGTGTGTGAATGAGTGTGTGTGTGAGAGAGTGTGAGTGTGAGTGTCTGTGTGTTGACTCTCTGTGTGTACGCGAGTGTGTGCGTGTGTGTGTGTGTGTGTGTGAGAGGGAGAACGTGTCTGTGGGTGAATGCGGGTGGGGGCCGGATGCGTGTGTGCGGCGCGTGAGGGTGGCGCGGGGGGGTTACGAGTGCGTGCGTGCGTGTGAGTCTGTGCGTGTGCATGTGAGCGTGAGTCCGTGTGCGTGTGAGCGTGTGTGCGGGGGGGTGACTGGGGGGATGCGGGCGTCAGTGTGTGCGCGCGCGTGTGCGGGGGGCTGACAGCTGTGCGCGTGTGCGCGCGTGTGCACGCGTGTCCGTGCGTGTGCGCGCCCCGCGCCCGCCCGCCGGCAGCGCCGCTGGGGGCGTGGCCCCGCCCCGCCCCGCCCCGCACCTGGGGCCGCCCGCCCCCGCCCCGCCCCCGCCCGCCCCCTCCCCCCGCGGATGCTCGCGGCGGCGGCGGCGGCGGCGGCGCTGCCCGCGCGGGGGATGGCGGCCCCCGACAGCTGCGTCAAGGTGGCCGTGAGGTGAGTGCGGGGGCCCGGTGCCGCCGGGGGCCGCAGCCGCGCCGTGCTTGCGGATGCGCGGCTCGGCGCTGCCCGTCCCGGGGCTGCGGGTCCTCCCCCGAGCCGGGCTTTGCCCCCCCCCCCCCCTCCCCGCTGTCCTCCCCCCCGACTCCGCGGCGTTTCGGGGCTGCCCCCCCGCTGCCCACCTCCCCTCCGCTGCGGCCGGGGGCGCTGGGGACCCCGGGGCCTCCCCTGGCGAGCGGGCTGTCGCCCGGCCCTTGCGGCGCGGCGGCTCCCGGCTGCGCCGCGGGCGGGTTCGGCCCCCGGCGGTGTCAGGCGAGGCGCCGCCGGGGGTCCCTGCCCGCCCCCCCCCAGGCGGCGGGAGCGCTGCGGCATCTCGGGGTCCTTTGTGCCGGCTGCGGGCTGGGAACAATGCACCCTGCAGAGCGTGCGCCTCCAGGAAGGAGCCGCCGGGGGGGCTGCGGGAGCGGGGGGGCGCGGGGCTGGGCGGCAGCCGGCGGGGCAGAGCGCGCATCGTCCGCGGGGGCGGCGGGGGGCGGCGGGGCGCGGGGGGCTCTTTGTTAGCGCCGTGCCGGGCGGGGGGGGTTCCGTGCGCAGCCGCTGGGGTCCCGCCGGCGTTCGGCTTCTCCCTGCCCCGAGGGGAGGAGGGAGCCCCGCGGGAGGGGGGGGCCGTGGCCGGCTGTCACGGCCGGCGCTGCCGTCCCCCGTGGCGACCAGCGTGGGGCGGGCGGGCGCCTTCCCCCCGCTCGCCCCCCGCCTGCGCCGGCTCGGCCCGCGGCTTCCGGGCAAGTGGGAGCCCGGCCCGGCCCGCGGCGCCCCGAGCTCCGGGCAGGGGCTGGGAGCGGAGCTGCGCTCGGCGGGATCGGGCCCCCGTGGGGACGCGGCTCGGCCCAGCCCCGCGCGGGTGCCCCGCTCTGGCCGTGCCCTGCCTGGTCCCCCGGCGGGGGGCTGCGGGGTCACCGGGGGAGGGCAGGGCGTGCGGTGCCCCCTGCCCGCACCCCTGACGGTGCTGGGGGCAGCCTGCGGGGGGCTGCGTCCGTCCCCGGAGGAGGATGTGCGGAGGGCACTGCCCTGGCCGGCCCCTGCCTCCCTGGGCAGAGCCAGAGCACAAAAGATGCGGGCGCAGCATCAGTGATGGAGAGAGAGAGGATGGGTGTGGGGCTGCGCGCACTGCTGCCTGTGTGCACGGCTGCCTGCGTGTGCACGCGCGTGTGCGCACCAGGACACCTCCCGCGCTGCCTGCCCGTCCAGTCTTCTGTCTGGGAAGCAGGTGGTGGTGATTTTCTGCCCTGCTCCGGTTGAGAGGCTGAGGATCGGGGCCAGGCTGTGGTGTTCAAGGCTGGGGGAGCTGCAGGGGAGGTGACAGCATCCCGCCGGTGCGGGTGCTGCTGGAGCGCCTGAGCAGGGGCAGGGCTGAGCTGTGCCAAGGCCGGGGCGTCCGTGCCAGGACACTGACCCGGGAACCGAGTGATGCCGGTGGCTGGGGGGTGGAGATTTCCTGCTGGCCAGACTCTTCCCGTCCTCCATCCTGCATTTCTCTCGGGATGAAGCCTTTTAACAAAGGCCCGGCTCAAGGCCGGGGTCCCTTTTGCCCGGGAGATGGAGTGGGTGCTGCTGGGGATGGTGGCTGTGGAGTCATTTCTGCGGGGCTCTTCCCCCCGAATCCCTTTAGCCCCTGCCAGCGCTGGGGTCGAGGGGAGGGATCACGACTGGGAGGTGACTTGAATATGCAGCATTGCGGTGGGGCTGGGGTGTCCATGGCGAGGATCCGGGGAGCGGGGGGGGGGGTGGGGTGGGGTGTCCAACTCTCTCCCACCCCCTCCTTGAGAGAGCGAGCCAGCATCCCACTTGGTGCAGCCGGTGGGTGCCAGGCGGCTGGGGCGGTGCGGGTGGCGAAGGTGAGGCGGCAGGACAAAGGAGGAGGGCTGGGAGCAAGGAGGCTGCGAGACAAAGCAGGCAGGTCGCAGCGCCATGCGGGAAGGTGGCTCTGAGGCTGGGCCGAGTGCACAAGGGCCGAACCGCTCTCCCTGCGGACCACCCGCCTTTTCTGCCACAGCAGCCCCGGGGGGCTGGCGATGGGGCCCCTCCTGCCCTGGGCCGGGAGCAGAGCAAGGTTTTGCTTTGTGAGTGCCGTGACACCCCGCCGGTGCAGCGGCCGGGCTGCGGGGGTCTCCAAGACCCCCCCACCCTCCGAGCAAACCTGCCCACAGATCCCACCTCCCTCGGCCGTCAGAACACGGAGGAGGTTGAATGCCTCTGGGTTCCGGCAGGGCACGGACCAAAGCTCCCCTTTTGTCTCTTTGTAAATAAGATGCATGTGCCAGCTGTGCCATTTCTTCAGAGTCTCTGTGTCCATGGTGCTGGTGGGAGTGAGGTGGGACCTGGGGAAGGGCTGGGGACACTGGGAAGCGATGGGGGCTTTGGAGGAAGGTGCTGTGTGCTGCTGGGGTTAAATGGACTGGGTGGTGGGGATGGTCCAGCTGATGTCAAGAGGTGCTGCAGCCATCGGACCCATCTCTGGGGCCTCACAGAGCCTCAGGGTGGGAGGAATGGGGACAGAGGAGCAGGGGTGCTGGGGCTGTGCTGTCCTTGGGGGGACCCAGTTCTTGCTGGCCTGGCAGGAGGAGGCAGGAGAGATGCTGTGGTGTTTCACTATCAACTTCACAGGTTCCCATCTTCCTCTCGGGAGATGCTCAGCTGCCCCATTGGCACTGGGGGTCCAAAGGACCCAGGTGCCGAGCCACTGATTGGGGCACAGGGGTGTTATTTAGGCTCCCTGTGTGCCAGGAGTGAAATGGCTGGTACCTGCTGCAGCACTGCTGTCAGCAGAGGGAAATGCAGGCCCAGCGGCTGCTCCTGGCCCAGGGGCTGATTTGTACCTGCACCTCGTACCTGCAACTCAGACCTGCACCGTCTGCAAGGGCAGGGCTGGATCCTGCCCTGACTCCCGCCCTTGCCGCAGGCAGGGTCTGCTTTCACTCGCCCGTCGGCAGTAAGCCCGGCATGTCGCTCCATGGGCGCGTCCGAGCTCGCTGGCTCCAGCAGGAAGCGATGGGGCCGAGCTGCCGGCGGCAGTCAGGTTGGGCGCCCGCGCGCCCTGCGCCGCTGTAACGGTCTCAGCCGGGAAGCTGCCGCCTGCTGCGGTGGTGCTGAGCGGGGCGGCGCGCGAGCCCTCGCTCCTTGCTGCTGAGGGTGGGTTCCGCAGAGACTGGGGAAGGCAACAACTGCTGTTTCTTTCTGTAGGTGACCTTCAAATGGGTGGCTGCAACGCAGCCAGCTCGGCAGCTCCCAGCTCGTGCCCTCCATCTGGGAGCACAGCCGTGGATTTGGGGCTCACGCCTCCCCTTGAGCCTCAGCAGCACCCCTCCCTGCAGCACCCCTCCCTGCAGCACCCCAGCTCGCAGTCAGGTGCTGTCGGCTCTTGCAGCCGCAGCGAGCCAGGGGTGCAGCGGGGGAGCAGGACTCCCCGTGCCGGTTGCAGGAGGTGGAGCCCAGCCCCGTTGCGCACGGGTGGCTTTGCTGTGTCAGGAAGGGCTGATGGCGCGTATTGACCCGGAGGCCATTAAACTCCTTGGCCAGGGGAGGTCTGAGAAGCCTGGCCGGCTGCAGAAACGCTCCCCGAAGGCACTTTCAAACCACCCAGCTCATTGGACAGAAAGTGCCAGAGCTGCCCGCGGCACCCGAGCGCGCCTGGCCGGCTGCGGAGACTCAGGAAACGGAGCTTGTGAAATTGGGGAAGGAAGTTGAGTCGGATTTCAAGTTTATTTAAACCCTGCAACCTCCAGTGCTCTGCTGCTCTCGTAAACACTCCAGCCGTGATGCTCTGTGCTCCACGCGGGCAGCCTGGTGCTGGCAGTCTCCTGCCTCGGGGAGCTGCTGCCTGCTCCTCCTCGGGAAGAAGGACGGGATGTGCTGCTCGGGACGGGACAGACTTGCGCGCCCATCGCCATGTGCCCTGCAGGGCCTTGGCTCAGTGGGAGCGTGCTGGCAAAGGCCACGTGCCCAGATCAGCTGGGCTCCCGGCCCTGCCAGGGTCCTGGCATCTTTGCTGCCACGTGGCCGGGGCTCCTCTGCCTGCTGGGATGGTTTCTGCAAACCCAAAGCCTCCGGGACCAGCTGGGGTCGGTCCCTGAGGAGGTGGAGTTGTTGTAGCCCTTCCAAACCAGCTCCTGCCAGGGCAGTTTTGGGTCCGGATGGAGAGGTGGTGCGAGCCCAACTCATGCTATGTCTGTGCGCCTGCTCCCCAGGGGCTCCAGCGTGGAGAGGGGGGGAACAGCCCAGTATCCACTGCCCTCCACCACCACGGTGCTCCTGCAGCTCAGCCCCTTGCGTGGTCCCGTGGGGACATGGTGGAGTGGCTCGTGGGACACTGTCTCCTGCCAGCTCTGGCTGGTGTTGGGCTGGTTTTGCTCAGATGTCATGGGGAGAGATGAGGCAAACCCACCCCACTGCACGGGATGGGCCTGGCTCCTGTGGTGATGGGGGGACAGCCCGTCCTGGGGTGGTGGCACAGCCCAGCCCTGGGGTGCCCCGTCTCCTGTTCCCAGGGGCTGGGGGTTCCCTGGTGAGCAGCCCTCATCCCGGGAAGGAAGTATCTCAGGAGGCTGCTATAGCCTGTGGGTGCTGCGCAGGTAGAGCACCGGTGCGGGCACCCCCAGCCGCTTTCCCCATCCTTTGCCTCCACCAAGGGCAGCTCAGCCCAGGCAACGGGGGCCCCCCATGTCCTGTGACTGTTTTGCTGCTGTGCTGAACCCATCCGGGCGAGCTGCTGCTCTTCGGTTTCACTTTGGGGCTTCCCAACCCCAGCTCAACGCAGGGGTGTGCATGCTCTGGGCTCCCAGTGAGCCGGGTTAAATCGGCCTCCCTGGTCTGGAGAGAGATGTGGGGGGCTGTGGCGGGTGGGGGGCCCTTCGGGGTCGTGGAGGGAAGTGCTGAGCCCAGGTGTGTGGGCGCGAGGGGTTCTTCTGCGCCTGGCTTCAATCAGGCGCACGCTCGCCGGCTTTTGCAGCGGAAATGTTAGAATGGGGATGGAGACGGTGCCGGCGCGAGGGGTGAGCAGGACCGCGCCCTGCGGTCCCACACAGACGTGCCATCGCCTGCAGCATCGCTCGGAGCAAAGTAGCTTTAAGAGGCTTTTGATACCTGCACCCATCACCCATCAGGAAGGGATTTAAATACGTAATGCCATGAAGTCTCAGGAGCTTGGGAGGCTGGGGCTGTCTCTAAGCCAGAAGACAGAGCCAGCTGCAGCTTTCCTGTACCAGCAGTGAAATTGGGGGCAGGAGAAAATTGCAGGAGATGAAGCCCTAAACAAAGCTGTCAGGAACACGGCTCCTGGCCCCCGAGAGGGAAGGCGATACCCCCGCCGAGCCCGCTGCTAATTGAGGAGCCAGCCCTGGCCAGGCTGCTGTCGTGCTGTTCCTGCTGGCGGGGGGTGGTCCCGCGGGGCTGGTTCCTGCTGGAGGCTGTCAAAACAGTCCCTGTCCTTGGTTAAACAGCCAGCAGGTTTGGGATGTGGTGGATTGTGAGGGCAGCTGCTGCCGGGCTCTGCTACAGGAGATCAGCACGCCGCGGGGTGACTCCCCACCCTGGTTGGATGCTGCTGGGTTTCTGCTTTGGCTCGGTGGGAGGGAAGGCGACCGGCCTCCCGCCACCCCTTCCCCTCCAGGCAGACTGGGAGCTGGTCCGGTGCTGCCCTGGCACGTCCCCGTCACCCCGCTGGCTCTGCACTGCTGTGAGGGCGGGGGCGGCTGGTAGCCCCATTCCGCTTGGCATCTGCCCCTCTGCCCTGCTCCATGTGGACACAACATGGTCGTCGTCCCCATTTCCAAGTGAGGGTTAGGGGCTGAGCCCAAGGTCCCAGGGATCCCAGCGAAATCCCTTCCCCTCCTCTGCAGCTCCGTGGGGCCAGGGCGCGGTGGGGGAGGTTTCTTCTCACAGCTTGCTGTAGCCGAGCCTGGCCTCAAGCTCGCCTGTCCCATGGTCCCCCCACCCCACGTAACCCCGTGCGCCTGTGAACACCCATGCCTGGCTGTTGTTCTTGGTGGGTGCCCCTGTGGTGTCCTGGGGGGGTGGCTCAGCAGCCCCCCTCCAGGCTCTGGGTCTGTTCTCCCAGTGGCGCCAGCACCGAGGGCAAAGCCCTGGGCACTGGCACTGCGGCGGCCCAAGGAGTGTTCCTGCACCAGCCTGGCCTTCCCCAGGGCTGAAAGATTTAATAAAGGTCCTTCTGCCCCCTGCCCCTGGGCTTTGCTGCAGCCAGGGCCCCACCGGCTCTCAGCCCCCTCCCTGGAGAGCGGTGCAGCCTGACCTTTAGCACCAGGCACAAAACTGCCTCCGACTTCTTCCCCGGGCTCTTCCTTCGTCCTCGGCCACAGCCTGGGGCACGTCTGAGCACTGGAGCCCAGGGACCCAGGTATGGGTGTTCAGGGGAGAGGGATGGCGGGAGGCAGGGGGCAGGTGGGGCAGGGTGGGATGTGCCGGGTCTGTTCAGCACATTCTTCCCCAGAAGTTGCAGGAGTCCTATGAGCTTAATGCGAGCTTCTGCGCTGCTGGGTGTAATAACCCAAATAACGCATTGGCAGAACCCTGTGGGTGTGCTGGGGCTGCTTGGGTGGCGGGAGCGGGATGTCTCCATCCCTGTGCTGGTCTGGAGGGGATGAGCAACGTGGGCAAAGGAGGGAAGGCGGTGTGTTGGGAGAGAAGGGCTGGAGCTGGGCTCCTGGTCCTTGCCTTCCCCTCTGCCCTCCAGGCGCTGAGCAAGGGCCCTTCCTTGGCCCAGTGCTGCAGGGCTGGGAGGCACAACCCGGCCCCTGCCTGCATTAGGAGGGGGGTCTCTCCGGCCATGTCGCTGCGGTCTCTCCAGCCGTGTTGCTGTGGTCTCTGCACATCTATTATTTCATGCTGCACCTTCCCAAGGACGATATTAGGCCAAAACGTGCCCGTTCCCTTTCCAGCTCTGGGACCTGGTTTGCTCCTGGGTGCTTTGTAGCATTCCCCCATCCTGCTGGCCAAGGGCCTGGGATTTTTTTTTTTTTTTTTTTTTTTTGTGCCACCCGCTCTCCTGTCGTGTGGGCAAGTTGTTCCAGATGTCCCCTGTGGGCTCTGGGGTTGCAGCAGCATCTGCCAAGATCGGGTTGTTTCCCCAGTGGCAACCAGAGTGTGCCGGGGGGCTGCAGGTGTGCCTGCTTTCCAGGGCCGGGAAAGTATGTATCTCCAGTATGGATGCGCCAGTACTGGGGTGGGACTGGGACACGGGGACCTCACAGGGGCACCTGGGAAAGGGAGAGACCCTGTGGGTGATTCACTGGCTTGGGAGGGCATGGGAGCCTCAGTACCGGGGTGCAGAGTTGGGAGGGGGCATGTGTCCGTCTGTCTCCCTTGGACTTGTGGCATCTCTGTGCCCCCGCAGGGTCAGGCCGATGGCCCGTCAGGCCCAGAGGCTCCTGGGAAATGATGGTTTCCTATCACTCTCTAGTAACTGCTGACGCTGCTGCTGAGCCGGCAGTTTCGTGGCCGTTCCCGTGTGGTCGGAGGGGAGCGCGGGCCCTGCCAGGGTATGCGTTGAGTCGCGTGTGCTGCCACACGTGTGTTTCCTTGTGCTGCCCACCCTGCCTGGGGTTTTGGGGCCCCGCACCCCTTTGCGGGTGACTGTCCCAGGTTGGTCATTTGCAAACATCCTCGTGGTGTTTCCCAGCCTCTTCCCTTGGGCAGGTCCAGCACAGAGCTGATGGCATTGCCAGTCACTTAGGGGGGTGAAGGAGGAGTCCAGGGAGATCCCGAACTCGGTCCGCTCCTGCTCCCCTCTAGGCTGGGTAAAGCCTCTGCCCGCTGCCTTGGGCTGGGTGCCCCCGGGCACTGGGTCCCCGTGTAGGTAGCGCGTCGCTCGTCCCCGACCCGCGTTGGGTCTTTGTGTGGAGCAGATGGTGCAGCTCAGCGCCGGTGTGCTCCTGCCAGAGCTAATGAGCAGCACATGGCAGCTGTCAAGACCTGATTTAAAGGTTTCCCTAAGCCTGGGAAAGGAGGATTAGGGGGGGCCGGGGTGCCCTGGGGTCCAAGGCAGCGGGGTTTGCCCCGCAGGGGAGCAGGCTGGGCGGCCGGGAGCTGGGCACAGCCAGCACATCCATGCACACAATCTGTATTGGGGTTGCTTCCTTGGGAGATGGATGTGGGGTGGAAGCATGTCCCTCCACTGAGCCGTGCCCAGCACGCCTCCATGCACACCCCAGCTCTGTGGGGACCTGCCTGTCCCCAGGCTGCCCGCTGCTGCGGGGGGTGGGGACCCAGCAGCCGGGGAGCCCCGTCTTGCCCCCGGTGCTGGTCCAGCTGCGCTGGCCGTGGCACCCTCTGCTTTGGTGATGTTTGGCTGGAGCGAGCGATCGTGTGGCGTGGGCGGCTCCGCAGGCAGGCTGAGCCTGGTGCTTTCCCGTGTTGTGCTCGCTCCTGCTCGGAGGTGGCTTGCTATATCTCTTAATTGGAGCGTTTGCTGACCAGACCTGGCAGTCCCTGGGGAGCCTGATTCAATTTTCTCTGATTGCTGAGCTGCTTCTCTGCCGCGGTAATTAAATGCTTAACTTTGTCTTGATTTGGGTCCAAAGCAACCTGTGTGCAAACAGCCAGCCCTTGGCAGCCAGCCCTCTCCTGGGACCCCGTGCGCAGGGGGGAATGGGGCTGGGGGTATCCCTTCCCAGGCAATGGGGCAGATCCCCCACGGGATGAGGCCTGGGGAGCCGCTGTCTGCTGGTGAGGGTGGGCGGCCCCACGCTTGCTGCGCTGGCCTGGAGATATCGGAAAACCTGGAGCGCTTTGCTCTGATCTTACGCTGGTGATGCTGGCAGCAGCTGGCTGCCTGGGGAGCTGCTTGGTCAGGTTGAGCACCCTGCACACTGCTGTGCTGCACCCCATGTGCCACAAACGGTCTTGCCTGTTGGGTTTGCAATGCCTGGGGTGTCCTAGGGGAGCACAGGACGATGTTAGAGCTGCTCTCCTCCTGGCTGTCCTGTGCTGCTGGATGGGATCGCAGGGCAGCAGCACAGCATGGAGAGCAGGTTTGGGGCAGGGGAGAGCAAAGCAGAGGAGGCAGCAAGGCTGGCGGATGCTCCTTCAGCTCCAGTGCTGGGGAGGCTGGAGGGAGCGCGAGCAGGGCGAATGTGGGTGACGCAGAGAGTGGGGATGGGAGCAGGGCGAACGCAGGTGATGCGGGGATGGGAGCAAGGCAAACACGGGCAATGTGGGGATGGGAGTGGGGTGAACACAAGGTCATGTGGGGAAGGGGAATGGGGCAAATGCAGGCAATGTGGGCAGCAGGGCGATGTGGGAATGGAAGCGGGGTGAACACAGGTGATGCAGGGAGCGGGGATGGGAGCAGGATGAACGTGGGCAATGTGGGGAGCGAGGCCAGGCGCTGCCTGGGCTTGCCCATCCCGCCTGTCTTGGCAGGCACGCATCCACAGCAGCCGGGCTGCACGGCAGGTCGGGGTCTGCCAGCTCCGACCCCTGCCAGCCCACAGCGGCAGAGGTGCCTGCGGCCAGGTGGGGGGCAGTGCCCCAGCCCCTCACCTGGTGCCGGAGCTGCCAGCATTGCAGCGGGCAGCCTTGCCCCTCTGGAGACAGGGTGGATGAGAGCAAGTTGCTCCGAGCCTCCGGGGCCTGGCACAGGGAGGGAAAATGCTGTGGAGCTCTTCCACCCGCCGCTCCCCGGCTCTCTGGCTCGGCTCCCTGGGAAAGCAGCCCTGCCTGGCTGGGCAGCCTGCTTGGCTCCGGCCTCGGGAGGGGAGAGGACCGGCTCCTTGCAGGGGGTCTGCAGGCAGCCACCCTCCTTTCCAGAGTGGTCGCGGAGGGACAGGAGCTCCCTGCTGCAGCAGGGGCAGGCTCTGCCCATCCGCAATTGCAAGGTTATAAAAGGCAGTGAAAGGCAGCTGCAGCTGAGGGGTCACCTGCACCCCCAGTCTGGAGCGGCTGCCCCGCAGCCCCCGCAAGCACTGAGAAATGGCGAGTGGGTGAGTGCTCGGCCTCCCTGGGCAGCTGGGACAGCCCCTGTTTGAGCTGGACGCTGCTGGGTGAGGGTCTGGGGGAGGCTGGATCCCCTCTGCCCCCATGCCCATCCTCTCCTGCCGGGCTGTGCCCGGTGGGGTGGCCAGCCTGCCCCGGGGGGGGCTGTGTCCCAGCAGGGTGGCGCGGCCTGCAGGGGCTTGGTGTCTGCCTGGCTGCGGGTGCAGGTGTTTTGGTGTGTGAGGGTGTCGTGGCTCTCACCGTGGGCAGGAGGGTTATGGGAGTGTGCTGCCACAGCTTTGGCAAAGAGCTGGGGGCCAAAGGATGCTCTGGAGCCCCTTGGGGTTGCCATAGCGGTGAGCTGGGAGGGGGGAACTGAGGCAGTCGGGTGAGGAGGCAGGGGGACACAAGGACATGAACCCAGCAGTCCTTGTCAGCCGAGTTGTGCCTTCCTGTGCAAGGAAACAGCCTCCCTTTGGTGCACCGGGGAAGCTGGGTGGTGTCTGCTGGTGGGCGCAGCCCTGACATGGGAATACTGGTTGTGCTCAGTGTGGTGAACCCCATCCCCTCCACTGGTTGCAGGCCCTGAGATGCTGGGACGGGCATGTCTCTCCTGCCGGGGTGGAGGGACCCCCAAGCCAACCCTACGAGGGCTGCCTGTGGGAGCTGGCTGCCCTGCAGTGCCCATCCAGCACTTGGCTCCCAGCCTTGCTCGGCTTCCCCCTGGCCAAACGCTGGCATAGGGCAGCGGCGCTGAACAACTTGGCCTTTGTGCTTGCCGCCGAGCGCGCCCGTGTGCACGCTGAAGCTCCCTGCCCCTCGGGGTGCAGGACCCGCTCCCCCCTTCCTCCCAGATGCTCAGTCGCCCTGGCAGCCCAGCCGTGGAGACGGCACTTTCATGGCTTGCCAGCCTGGCAGGGAAGGGAAGGAGAGCGATGGAGAGGCTCCCAGCTGAGGTCCCCTTTGTGTCCCTGTGCGGCTGCGGGCTTTCCCTGGCACACACACTGCTCGTGCTGCCGGGTTTGGATGCTGATGCTGGAGCAGGCAGGCTCCTGCCATGCCACCCGTCATCGCCCCAGCGAGAGCTGCCGGTTTGGGAAGGAGCAGTCTCCACCCCTGCCTGCGCCTCTGTCTCTGTCTGTGCGTCCGTCTGCCTCCCAACCCTGTGTGTCGGGTGCCCGGGGCTGGGAAGAGGCCAGGTTTGCTTGGCAGGAGCGCTCAGCCGGGACTGTGCAGCTCTGTCCTGGGCGCTCAGTCCCTTGTCACCGTCCCTTTGCAGTGAGCTGAGCATGGCGGGGCTGGAGGTGGTGGCCGGGCTCATGCTGCCGCTGTGGTCCTGCCGGCGCTCTCCTCCCTGGGTGTGTTGCCTGTGCCGAGGCTGGTTTATCAGCATGGGTGGGAGGGAGACGGGGCTGGCACTGATCGTCTTGCTGGCCCCAGGGCAGCTTGCGTCCTCCCCGAGCCAGCTTTGAGCAGGAGAAGCAGTCACCTGTGCCAGCGTGGGGACGGCCGGACGCAGGCTGCCCGGTGGAGCTGGGGCTGCGTTCTGCTCCTGCCCGAGCTGAGGGGTGGCGAGGCAGCACCCCACTGGTTAAGTGCTGGTTTATTTTGGTTGCTGCTTAGCAGATAAGTCTCTAATAACCATAGGAGCCTGTGCCATGGGCTCCCAGGGGATCAGCCGGGCTCTCTGTGGGTGTCCCAGCCCTTTCAGACAGGGCACCCTGGCGTGTTTGGCTCTGCAATGGGTCCTGGTGCTGGGCACAAGCTGTCCTTCTGGCTGGTGGCCCAGAACCAGGTGCAGAGCAGGTTGGCTGGCTGTGTCCAGATGCAGGTGAGGGAAAAGCTCCATCATCCCGCAGGTTGGGCCCTGACAGCATCACACCCAGTTCTTGCAGACCCATGGACAGACAGGACATGGCCAGCATCTTTTTTGGTAGAGACTGGGACAAGGAGTGCCAGAACTTACCCAGACGGTGACTTTATGACCACCAAAGTTACTGATCTCTGTTACAGAGCAGGGAAACTGAGGCAGAGCATGGCAAGCGCTGCCAGCTCCCCCAGCGTCACCTGGTGGGGTTGAGGACAGGGCCAAGGAGAGGGCCCGCGCTGGCTCCGCAGATGCTTGTGTCATGTTTGGAAGTGGTATCGTGGTGCCTAGGCATGACTTGAACTACACGTGAATGCCTACCTGGCCCGACCAGGGTCTGACGTTGCCCGGTGCCTGGCATGGTGATGTTCCTCTTGGGAGGGCAGGGATGGGACCTCCCGGTGTTGGAGAGCTGGGACAGTTGGACATTGGGGAGCAGGAGGAGCAGCTGCACTGGCCTAGGGGAACCCTCTGCGATGTCTCTTGGTGGCCATGTAAATCTCCTGTGATGCTGGGTGGCATCTCTGTACTGTCCCATGCAGGGCTGTGGCTGCTGGCACTTGTCCTTGCCTTCCTGCTCCACTTGTCCTGCTCTTGTAGTGGGGGTCTGTAGTATTCACACACCAGCTGGCAGCAGCTCCCAAGGACATCCCCCGGTGATGCTTGGCTGATTGCTGGGAGAGCAGGACCCTCCCGGGGCATTTCTGTGTCTCAAGTCACCCTGGGGAGATGGGACAGCGTGTTGAGGGCTGCCACCTGGATCCCCTGCAGCCCCCGCAGGTCCCCTGGCTGTGAGAGCCAGGGCGAGCAATGGGGTCCCTCGGGTGCTTGGAGCTGGCTGGGCAGCGAGGTCTGGGGAGAGGGACTGGGGGAGACAGCGGTGTTGGCGTGTGGACGTCTGGCACAGCCCAGCGTGGGCAGGCTTGCGGTGGGTCCCCAAATGCCCAATGGAAAATTCATGTGCGCACATCCCTCCAACACTGCCGCTCATCCTCTCTTCTAAACCCCCGTGCACATATTTAATCACCTGGGGGGAGGCGGGGGGGGAAAGACAGAAAGAAATCTTTTGCCGAAAACCCTGTTCTCATTTTTCTTGAGAGGAAAACAAAATTTCCAAAAATGCCCTGGTTCCAGTTTGTTCATCTGCCCGTTCCCCTGGGACACTGTCCCTGCGCATGTCTGGGGTGGGGAGGGGGAGAAGCGCATCATGCTGGTCAAAAAGTAATTAAAGCTGGGGTTAATTTTCCTAGAGGAGGGTGGGACCCTGGGAAGGCGATGGGAGCGAGTCTAAAGCTGAGCACATCAGAAGCTGCTTTCTATTGTGGCTGCTGAGCTAAATATACCCACGGACGCACAGAGCTGTTCCCACACGTCTGCTGCTCAGGCTCCCGGCGGGGTGAGCGGGGTGCTCGCGCTGCCTCCCGCCCCACTGGGGACACCCTGGCCCCCCAAACACGGTGGGGTTTGGCCCTCCCAGGCTTTGCCTGCCGCCAACCAGGCTGGCGAGGAGCGGTGGCTTGTGCAGAGCCCCAATCCGCAAAGCGTCTGCTGCGGTCGCTGCGCCGGCTTGCCAGCGATGCGGCTTCGGAGGAATTAATAGCTGTGTTTATGAAGCACCCAGGGAGGGGAGATGTGCAGTCATTAGCTCTAATGAGAGCTGTTTGCCATGGCGCTTGGCTCCGCACTCCCTCTTTCTCCACGAGTCCCCCAGGACCAGCCAGCTTCCCGCAGCTGGCACATCCAACGAAACCCGGAGCTGCTGCAACCCTAACACAGGCCAGTGCCTGCACCGAAGCAGAGCCGTGCCTGCATGGGTCCGGCCGTTCTGCACCCAGATTTCTTGGGGAGGGGTTGAGCGCGGTGGGTGGGGATGCGGCGGGTTGGTGGTGCATGCCGCCAGAGCCAGGAGCCCAGCACAGCCTCGCCTGTCCCCTTCCCATCTGCCGAGTCCACGGCTGGGGACAGCCGTCGGGCTGGGCGGTGGTTTGGATTAGGCGGTTGTTTTGGTGTTGGGACTGTCTCGTCGTGTTTTTGCATTTTGTATTTCAAGCCTTTGTAACTGCAGTTTGATCTCGCTGCCTCTCAGGCGAGCATGGCTGGCTGCAGCGCATCCTGGCTGCCCGCCCGTACCCTGGCAGTCCCCGTCAGGGCTGCTTCGATGTATTGATCGGTGTCTACGTGCAGCCCAGAGCTCGCTGCGGGGCCGGGGGCATCGCGGTGAATGAGCCAGCAGGGGCGTGGGGAGGTGCGCTGGGCCGTATTCAGCTGTTGGTGCGAGGGCAGTTTTAAGTGCAGGCTGCGTGTCGTTACCGGGTCTGCCTGGGCCATGGTACCCAGCCCTGCCTGTCACCTCCGCTGCGGAGGTGGCTGGTGGCATCGCTGGGATGCACCAACTTCTTTTCTCAGCCACAAATGGATCAAGGTTGTCGCTGGGTGAAGCACCCCCTGCACTGTTTGCTCCACACCGCAGGCAGAGGTGCTGCTGGTCCCCTGCCCGCAGCAGCCACGGTTCCAGCATGGGCCACGGTCGCGTCCTCAGGACCAGGCTCGTGTCCCCTATGACGGGGGTGAGCCCTGAGGCTGCCCTCAGCCCGCTTCTCTTCCCGCAGGATCCGTCCCCAACTGTCCAAAGAGAAAATAGAGGGATGTCACATCTGCACCTCGGTGACACCTGGCGAGCCTCAGGTGCTGCTGGGGAAGGACAAAGCCTTCACCTACGACTTTGTCTTTGACCTGGACACATGGCAGGAGCAGATCTACACGACGTGCGTGGGCAAGCTCATCGAAGGCTGCTTCGAGGGCTACAATGCCACCGTGCTGGCATACGGCCAGGTACGTGCCCTGCCTTCTCCTTGGGCTCTGGCATGGGCATTGGGCTCTTCTGCAGTGCTGGGGATGCTGAGGTGGCACCTGCAGAGGTTAGGGAAGGTGGGGGGTGTACGAGCTCCTGGGGATGGAGGGGACGGAGAGTTGTCCCTGGGCTGGGTGAGAGCTGGGGCAGGGGCTGGCCTTGGGTGGGAGGAGGGAGAGGCAGGGCTGGGTGGGTCATGGGAGCCCGTGTGGTGGTGGGGATCAGAGGGGCTCAGCAGAGGCGTTTGGGGAGCCTGGGGTGGCAGGGGGAGGTGTGGGGCGCAGTGGACAGAGCTGAGCCTGGGAGGGCCCAGCCAGCTCCCCCCTCGCTGCCTCCTTGCAGACTGGCGCGGGGAAGACGTACACCATGGGCACTGGCTTCGACATGAACATCTCTGAGGATGAGCAGGGCATCATCCCGCGGGCCATCGGCCACCTCTTCAGCGGCATCGAGGAGCGCAAGCGGGCGGCGCAGAGTCAGGGAGTGGCAGCACCCGAGTTCAAAGTCAGCGCCCAGTTCCTGGAGGTGGGTGACAGCAGGTCTGGGTGACGCTGTGGCCCTGCCCTGTCCTTTGCTCAGCTCCCATGTCCTAGGCAGCTTGAGTCCTCCCTGTCCTGGCTGCTCCCCGGCTGAGCTGGACCCTACAGCAGGCATGTGGCCGGGGATGCCAGGGCAGAGGAGACTCAAAGCACGTGAATGTTGTTGACCTCGTGATGGCCCCAAACTGGGGTGGCACTTTCTGGGCTGCAGGGAGCATCTGCCATGGGGAAGGGGCTTATGCCTTGGTCCCCTGGCGATTCGGGGGGCTCTGGGCTCACTTACTCCTGTTTGAAGTCGAGGATAGCAGCATACCTGCTCCCCTGGGACTGGACCAGCGTTCCCAGTGAAAGAAGGAGAGGAAAAAGTGCCATTCTTGTGGGGATTTGAGGAAGGGCTGTGTTATTTCCCATGTCCTTTGCTGCGTCTTTGACCTCGAGAATGCTTCATTGCATCCTCTCCCGCCTCTGCTTTGGCCTCTCCATTTGAAAAGCCTCTCCTTTTAACTGCTTCTTTCCCTGGAAAAGTTTGTCCCACAAAGCCTGTGGCCCTTGCGTGTCTGCAGCAGTTCCCCTGGGGGCTGGTCCTGGGGTGAAAGTGCAAAGAAGTTCAGGATGGGAACTGGTTTAAGGCCCTGGTGAGAAAACATAGGGGGGTGGTGGTGGTGAGCAAAGCTGAGCTCCTGAACAAACTTAATCTGGTTGGTGTCCCGATCTGGGGTACAGCCCAGAGGAGACAGGCAGGCAGAGGGAGAGGCCCCGTGCTGTGATCTTGCCTCCACGTGGCTTTGGTGGCCATCGCATCTGGGTTCCTCCAGATGTCGATGGCCTGGAGATGGGAAGCAGTGCCCAAAGTCACCTCCTAGCCCGGAGGGCCTCTCCTTGCTGGAGAAATCCTTCCCAATCCGCTTTCCATCTGCAGAGCCCTTGTTAGCTCCCATGGTGCTGTTGTGTCCGGCCACCTCCTTCTCTCCCCACCGCTCAGCCTGTCCGAACTGCTGGCTGCCTTTCCACGCATCCTTGGCCCGTGGGGCTCCGCTCTGGGGAACCTGTGGGCTGGGATGGAAATGGGGACAATATCCTGCCTGTTCTGAAGTCCTGGGGGATGAACCTTGTCAGGCTTTCTCTCTGCTGGAGAGTCCCCTAATCCTGTTGGGGCCAGGGCACAGCCCTGCCTTCCCAGGGCTATAGGATCGGATACTGGCCTTCATCCCAGTGTGTATCCCCTCACCCTATGCGACACACTTTCCCTTCCCTCTCAGCCCCCGTATCTGCCCTCTAGGAGATCCTCTGCTGTCCAGCTATAGTTTTCCTTGCCTCAGTTTCTCCCACTCAGTTTGGGATGACCCGGCACTGCCCCAGGGAGCTGGGTGACCTGGTAGCTGGGGCTGGGACGTGTGAAGGATGAATGCTGGGGAGGGGACACCTGTGCTGCCTCTGTCCCCGGCCATCCTAGGAAGCATCTCTGCAGACCAAGAGGTCCAGCACAACCCCAGGGGCACCTGGGGGTGACGGAGCCGTGGCCCTGCATGGGGTCACACCAGCCGCCGTGGGGATTTCCTGCAGCCTTCCTCTCTCTTCACCCCCTCTGACCCCTGGTGGTTTTGGTTCTCAAAATAGCCTCAAAGATGTTTGCTCGGTGGCTGTGGTGGAGGATGGGAACAAGGCTTCCTCTGCTGTGTTTCAAAGCCGCTCATGGTCACGCTCCCCAGGCCAGCCGTGCCCGTGGGATACTGGCAGCCCGAGGGTGGGGGGCCCATCTACCAGCTGGGGGGGGCTTGAAGGCTTTCCAAGGGCCCTGTTACATGTGGGGAGAGTAAAAGCCCGTTGCCTGATGGGCCAGTGACCAAGGCTGTTGGAGCCTGTCGAGGGCTTTGCCCACTGGTCCACCCTGCAGGCACAGACATCAAACCAGGAGCTCTTGTGCCACTGCGCCGAGACCTGTCCCACAGCCACCCTTATCCAGGCAACCCAGGGAGGGTTTTGTGGTGATAATGGCTCTCCCGTGCCAGCGTGGGCACGTGGCTGCATCAGACGCTGGTTACCAACCCTGCTGTCCCGGCAGTGGTACAGGATTTGGCCCCGCTGATCGCTGTCCTGTGACTCTCCTCCTGGGAGCAGGCTGTCAGAGCGGGGTTTAAACCCTCGGGGAGCCTGTTTGCACCTGGGGCGGCCAGGGACGGATTAACCTGATCCGCTCCGCTGGCCAGGAGCCTGCGGTCCTCGAGTGACCCCGCTCTCTGCAGTGGGACGTGGGCGCGAGAGGGTGACATGTGGCCTTCAGTGGTGGTGGTGGGGGGGCAGACGGGCAGGTGTCCCTCCACCCCAGGGCGAGAGAGGATGCTGCAGGGTCAAGATATGGATGGGGACATCCTCTGTCAGCTCTGGGTCCTCAGGGTTTTCCCTGCTTGTCCAGCGCTCCCTGGTCCCCCTTGTCCCTTCTCCACCCGGCAGAGGTGACCTCAGGGAGCTGTGGTGGGAGAGGGGCTCGGGTGGCCGGGGGCTGCCCAGGTGAGCAGGGAAGGCTGGAGGGGGATGCGTAGCTCCCAGGTGTCCACTCAGGCTCTGGGGACAGGGCTCTGAAAGCGTCCTGGTTCCCACACAGCTGCTCGTGTGGGCCAGGGACAGGACAGGGTCGGGCAGCTGGAACCAACCCAGCCTGCAGCTCAGAGCTCAGCGGGGCAGACAGGCCCATGTATGCACGCCTGCGTGCACACGTGCACGCACGCACCGCTCCTTCTGGGCACCCTGTCCTACCTGGGTACCCGTGCATGCAGGTCAGAGCTTGCCTGCGCATCATGTCCTATCTGCACGCATGTGCTTGTGCATCCTCTCCTACGCTTGCACGCGCACCGGCTCACCTGGTCAGCCTTGCCTAAGCACACACATGGGCACGTACGTGTAAGCGCACGTGCGCCCCGAGGTGCGCGGCCTGTCCTGGCTCTCAGGACTGCAGGATGGCAGAGGGCAGCTCCTGTCAGTCCCGCTGTGCTGGGCTCTGCTCACTGCTACTCACCCCACACCCCCTTCCACCCCGCTCAGCTCTACAACGAGGAGATCCTGGACCTCTTTGACAGCGCCCGCGACCCTGACGCACGCCACCGCAAATCCAACATCAAAATCCATGAGGATGCCAGTGGGAGCATCTATACCACAGGGGTCACGTCGCGCCTCATCAGCTCGCAGGACGAGGTGGGTGCGGGATGGGGCAGACGTGGAGGAAGGATGGCAGCTGGGTGCCCACCGGCCAGGGACGTGCTACACGGGGACAGCCAGGCAAGGGGGGAATCTCCCTTGGGATGGGACAGAGCAGCCCCGGGGTGATGCAGGGAGAGGTCAGTTGCCCACGGGGCTGCGGCAGGGTGCTGTCCTGACTCCCGAGCAGGGTGCTTCAAGGTTTCGTTCTTGCCTGCTCCATGTCGTTGCAGCTGATCCAGTGCCTAAAGCAGGGGGCTCTTTCCCGCACCACTGCCAGCACCCAAATGAACGTGCAGAGCTCCCGGTCCCATGCCATCTTCACCATTCACCTGTGCCAGATGAGAGTGTGCGCCCGCCCGGAGCTGGTGAGATGTGCTCCTGCCCCATGGCTGGGCCTTTCCGGGGTCTGACACCCAGGCAATGTGGGGGGGTCCCTTGGAAAGGGTAGAGGGTTTGAAGTCTTGCAAAGAGAGGCAGGGCTTTGTCTTGCTTCTTTCCAGTCATAGCCAGCGTTAGCACTTAATGGGAGCTAAGGTCTGCCCTGGAGTAGGCCTGTCCAAGGCAGGGATGGTCTGGCCCAAGGGATGGCCCAGAGCAAGCTGCTGTTGGGATCCTCTCCCCCATCCTTGAGGGGCTGGACGTGGAGGGTGAATGCTCAGGCTTTTGCTGACGTCTGAGTGCGGCCAGGGGAGCTCCTGCCTGCTCCAGGTCCGTGGTGGTGACCCTTTCCATGTGTGCCTGGCCGCAGGTGAACGGGGAGGTGACCAGCCTCCTGGACGGAGCCCAGCCCACCACCGAGTACGAGACCCTCACAGCCAAGTTTCACTTCGTAGACCTGGCGGGCTCAGAGAGGCTGAAGCGAACGGGTGCTACTGGCGAGAGAGCAAAGGAAGGCATCTCTATCAACTGTGGGCTGGTATGGCCCTGGGCACCATCATGCGAGGGGAGAGGGGAGGCAGGGCCTGCCTGGGGGAGCCTGGGACACCTTTGGGTCCTGCTTGGAGCTGCTCTGGGCTGTTGGGGTTGCTGCTGTCTCTGCTGGGTTTATGCTGCCTGGCCCTGTAGGCAGGAATATGCATAATCCAAAATGCCAGTGGGGAGGGTTCAGCTCTGCTGCTGAGGGCAGGACATTGGGGAGGGGTACAGCTGGGCACAAGGGTGCAAGTCCCCAAAAGGTCAAGGTCTTCTAACTTGAGCTTAAGAAAATTCCAGGGCTCGATGCTGCTCCTCAGTGGCAGTGGGAGAGAGGCGCAGCCCAGGGAAGGAGGGCGAATGCTGAGGCTGGCAAGGGAAGCCCCATGCCTCCACCTCTTGCACCCCAAACCCGTGCCGCAGCACACGCCGCAGGCCTGACGTGCTGGCTACATGAGAGCTGTATTCTCAGCAGGAGCTGAATTTGGGGGGGCCTTTCCTTTGTGTTGGTAGCTGGCCTTGGGGAACGTCATTAGTGCCCTCGGAGACCAGAGCAAGAAAGTTGTGCACGTGCCCTACCGCGACTCCAAGCTCACCCGCCTGCTGCAGGATTCCCTCGGGGGCAACAGGTAAGGGGGTCCCAGGCCGGGGCTGAGCCCTGGGAGAGGACGGCAGGGGCTGTCCCCCTGCAAATAGGGCCGAGGGTCCGTGGAGCCATGAAGGAGCTATTTCAGGACTCAAATGCCTCGTGGGTTGCCTGCTGGGGACACGATGCCTCCTGGCAGGCAGTGCATAACTTTGCCGATGTAAAGACCTTGGCTCCTCATGAGTCCCAGGTGCAATTAGCCAGCTTTGGCAGAATTAGCTGGTGCAAAACACTCCAGAGCCCTTGCAGATCTGGGACTTGGCAGGTGGTGTTGCCCAGCATGGGATGGATTGCATTCCCTACCTGCTTTGGGGTACTTCTCCAAAGAGTCCGTTCTTCCCCAGCAATCCTGACGTTTGTGCGCTGGCTGGCAGAGGTTGGCTTTGCTCAGTGCTGTGTGATGTGTTGCTCATGGGGTCTTGCCGGTGCTCCGGCTATGGGAGGGACTGAACCCAGTTTATACCTTGGTTATAAAACGCAGAAGAGCCCAGGATGGCTGGCAGGGGACCTGTGGCCTGTGCTGGGTCCCAGGTTTCCAGGTGCCAAGTTGGCGCAGGGCGGGGGAAACTGTCCTTTCACCCTGACCTTCACCTCCCCAAGCCAAACCATCATGATCGCCTGCGTGAGCCCATCTGACCGGGACTTCATGGAGACCCTGAACACTCTCAAGTATGCCAACCGGGCTCGCAACATCAAGAACAAGGTGGTGGTGAACCAGGACAAGACAAGTCAGCAGATCAGTGCCCTGCGGGCCGAGATCGCCCGCCTGCAGATGGAGTTGATGGAGTACAAGGCGGTGAGTGGCTGAGTGAGCCCACAGAGGTGGGATGGAGGCAGGAGCAGAAAGCCTCCTCCTCGTGTTTGAACTGGGGTGGTTTTAGTGGGAAAGACCCTCCTGCCTACCGCACTCTGCCCCTATTGATAGGGGTGATTGCTAGGAGAGGTCGGGAGGTTTAAGAGACGGGCTCAGCTCCTGCCCTGCCACAGGCAGGACCTTGGGCAAGTCTCTTTGGGATGCTGAGGCAGGGAGAAGCTTTGAAATGTCTCTCACCCTCTGCCTGTTGAGCTCAGGCCTTCCTGGTCCTTAGATTTGTCCCTGGTCCTTAGATTTGTCCCTGCCCCTGCTTTGGTGGCTGGGGCTGCCCCAGCTCGCCCTGCGCTCAGGGACTCCCCTCCCGTCCCCACAGGGCAAGCGGGTCATTGGGGAGGATGGCTCGGAGGGCTACAGTGACCTTTTCCACGAGAACGCCATGCTGCAGAAGGAGAACAGCGCCCTGCGCATGCGGGTGAAGGCCATGCAGGAAGCCATCGATGCGATCAACAGCAGGGTCACCCAACTCATGAGCCAGGAGGCCAATCTGATGCTGGCCAAGGCAGGTGAGGCTGGGCTAGTGTGTGGCGTGGTGGGTCAGCCCAGCCAGCCTAGCTGGGATGGGTGCTGCGGTCTTGCCTTGATCCACCAGTGCCTCTGCTCCTCCAGGTGACGGTAATGAAGCCATCGGTGCCCTCATCCAGAACTACATCCGGGAGATTGAAGAGCTGAGGTGAGCCGGGCATGGGGGCTGGTGCAGCACCTGGGTCCCCGGGCCGGTGGGTGCCGTGGTGGTGTCTGAGCCTAGGTGCAGCTCACAGCTCCGTGCCTCCAGCGTCACTGGGGTGAGTTGTAAGCCCTGATGGAGTAGCAGCTCACTATGCTGCTGCTACACTGGGGCTGTAGGAGTCCCAGCCTTGGTGCCGGGCCGTGCTTTGGCCATTGTCATCCTTTATGTGGCCACTGATGGAGGGGGAGATCCTGGCGGGAGTGCCTGGTGTCTCCCAGGGACTGCTGGCCCCCCTAAGCTGGGTCCCTCCCAGTCTCTTGCCCAATCCTGGGACCCCGTCTTGCAGCATCCTGACCTTCTGACCCAATATGAATGGGAATGGCTTTGTGGTGTCCCTGGCTCACACCATCCTAAAACCAGGCAAGATCCCCTCCTCCGGGGACAGTGGGATGTCCCCTCTTTGACCACATCCCGTCTCCACTCCCTAGGACAAAGCTCCTGGAGAGCGAGTCCATGAACGAGTCGCTGCGTCGCAGCCTCTCACGTGTCTCTGCCCGGCCCCCCTACTCCATGGGCTCATCCCCAGCGTCCGGCTTGGCTGGCCTGTGCAGCCCCGCTGCTCCGGTGGAGACGGAAGCATCCGACGTCCTCCGACGGGCCAAGCAGGACCTGGAGCGCCTGAAAAAGAAAGAGAGGAGGCAGCGCAGGAAAAGGTGAAGGCAGCTGCTGTGTGATGTTGGGAAGGGGGAGGCTGCGTGTCAGTCCCTGTCTGTCCTTGTGAGCTCGGGTATCCTGCTGCCCCCATCCGTGCTAGAGCCAGAGCACCGAGATGGAGCCCAGATGCCTGGGTTCCCCTCCCAGCACTGCCTTGCCCTTGGTCCCCTCTTCACCCACCATGTGATCCCGGAGGCTGTTTTCCCCAAAGGGTCCAAAAGCAGGAGGCGAGGGGGACCCCAGAAGGACCTGTCCCCGGGCTCCCCGGTGCTGGGACTCACCAGCCCCTCTCTGCTCTCCCCCAGCCCGGAGAAGGAAGCATTTAAGAAGCGGCAGAAACTGCAGCAGGACAACGGGGAGGAGACAGATGAGAACGAGGGGGAAGAGGTGAGCAGGCTCTGTGCTCATACCGAGGGCGGGTGTTTGGGTGCGGAGCGTTGTCATCGCCCCATGTGGGAGAGGGACCAAGCCCAGCCTGGCCCTGCAGGCAGGGTGGAGGGGTCAGGGAGCCAAGGACTCCATGCCGGAGTAGTGGGGAGCTGGATGCTCCCCAGCCAGCCCTGCTGCGGAGTGAGGAGCCCCCATCTTTTTGGGCTTGGTTTCAATAAGCGTAGGTGAAGAGAGGCTGGGCGATGCAGTGCTGCTCCTCTTGGAAGGGATGGGTGCAAGGATGGAGGGGGCATAGAGCTGCTCTTTTCAGCAGTGTACGCTGGGGGTCCAGAAATGGTGCTGCTGCCCCTGGGCACCCTGTGTGGGAGGGTGAGTCCCGTTGTGGGGGCTGCAGCCCATCGCTGTGGGGTGAGCTCAGGTTTGGAGGAGGGAAGAGCTGCAGAGAGAAGGGCAAGGCCATGCTGCAAGCTGAGGTTAGGCACTCATCCCTTAGGAGGAGGAGGAACAGGACGAGAGCGGCTGTGAGGAAGAGGATGGACGTGAGGATGAAGATGAGGACTCGGGCAGTGAAGAGAGCCTGGTGGACTCAGACTCGGATGCGGAGGAGAAGGGTAAAGTGCAGAGCCACGCGTGCGGCCCCGGGCATGGGGGTGCATTTGCTGGTGTCTCCTGGCGCTGAGCTCTGGTCCTGGGAAGGGAGAGTCCGCGGGGGTGCCCTGGCCACATCTCCGCTGGGGGGCTTGGAAAAGCACCAAGGTTGTTGCCGGGAGTCTCCAACGCTCTTTGGGGTGCTGCCACTCCCCAGCGATGCGGGTTCCCATCGGCTCCCTCTGCCTTCTACTTGTGCTGTGGCTCAGTGGGGCCGTGGGAGCGATGCTCCCCCATCCCTCCCAGCCTGACTATCCCCCACCGGCCTCCAGCCGTGAATTTCCAGGCCGACCTGGCGGATCTGACTTGCGAGATAGAGATCAAGCAGAAGCTGATTGATGAGCTGGAGAACAGCCAGCGGCGCCTGCAGACCCTCAAGCACCAGTACGAGGAGAAGCTGATCCTGCTGCAGAACAAGATTCGGGACACACAGCTGGAGCGGGACCGGGTCCTGCAGAACCTCAGTGAGAACCACCTTGCCCACGGGATCCCATCCCCGCAGCATCAGGCCCCAGTCCCCGCTCCTGCCCAGCTGACTCAGAGCCAAAGCATCCACCCCCTGCATGCAACGCTGGCTCTGGTAGAGCTTTGCCATCCCCCTGCCTCTGCTTGAGCCCCTGGGACCCCTAAGACCCTGCTTGTCTCGCTGTGGGAGTGGGACTGGTCAACTGAAGAGCCCCTGACCCCAACGCTGCTGGAGAGGTGGCTGGAAAGGATGGCAAGGCAAAGGCTCTTCTAGCCTTGAACACTGCTTCAGGAGATGTGGGAACACTTGGGGAAACTGAGGTGCTGAGGGGTACATGAAGACCCCAAAGACCGAGCGGGGCTGAGCAGGGCAGGACCACCCACGCACATGGCTGTAGGTCTGCAGCTCCTCAGCCCAGTGACTGTGCTGTAACCCACTGTCCGCACCCTGTGCTGAGCCCTAACCCACCACTTCCCACCAGTGCCCCCAGACAGAGCCCAGCCTGCGATGGGGCCAGAGCAGAGGGGGGAGGGGGGAGGGAGCAGTGCCCGGTGCCTCCAGGCAGGGTGTGTAGGTGCAGGAGGAGCCCCGGGTGCGTGGCCATTGCAAGCCCTCTCCTCGCTCCCCCAGGCACCATGGAGTGCTACACAGAGGAGAAAGCCAACAAGATCAAAGCAGACTACGAGAAGCGGCTGAAGGAGATGAACCGGGACCTGCAGAAGCTCCAGGCAGCCCAAAAGGAGCACGCTCGCCTGCTCAAGAACCAGTCCCGCTATGAGCGGGAGCTGAGGAAGCTGCAGGCGGAGGTGGCAGAGATGAAGAAGGCAAAGGTACCTGGACATGCCAGAGCAGGGAGGGCATCCCTGGTCAAGTCTGGCTCCCTGCTCAGAAATGATGTTTTCCACTCCTGGTGGCAGGTGCAGGACATCTGTCTGTCTGTCTGGTGGGTGGGTGGGTGCCCTGGGACAGTCGGGTGCCTGCACCAACACGTCGTACCTTCGCTTTCCAGGTTGCGCTGATGAAGCAGATGCGGGAGGAGCAGCAGCGGAGGCGGCTGGCAGAGACGAAGAGGAATCGGGAGATCGCACAGCTCAAGAAGGAGCAGCGCCGGCAGGAGGTGAGAGAGGGAACTGAGCTGGCCGGGGGTGGATGTTTGTCCTGCTCTGACACTTCAAGGCGCTGAAGCTTGGGGCCCTGCTGGACCCATGGCCTCGCCAGGGGCTGCGCAGCCCCAGCAGAGCACACCTGGCTGAGTGTTCTCCCAAGGGCTTCCCGCAGCTCCCAGTGTGGTTGTGGGAGGTGCTGTGAGCTCCCTGCCATGCTTGGGGGCAATGTGCCATCGGGGCCAGCCTCAAGGCTGGAAACCTGCTGGCTGTTAAAATCAGAAGCAGAGACTGTTCCTGCCAAAGTAACTGCCCCAAGCTTCAGTGGTGGGAGCCCCGGGACTGCGACCATCGCTGGGGTGTCTGGGCCAGGACCCCAGGGTCTCTCTTTCTCTCTCTCGTGCAGTTTCAGATCCGGGCTCTGGAGTCTCAGAAGCGGCAGCAGGAAATAGTGCTGCGGAGGAAAACCCAGGAGGTGAGGGAGAGGGGTTGCCTCCACATAGCCCCCAGCCCCCATGGGGCTTCTGGCCCCAGCGCTTGGCTCAGAGACGCCCCATCCTCCAGACTGTGCTGGCTCGGAGAGCGGGTTTCCCAAAAGGGTGGGAGGAGTTGTATGGCTCAGTAACGAGGTGCGAGATGGTTGCAGGCAGCAGAGGAATTGCCCATCTCCTGGGGCAGCTGAGCCCAGCGGCAGGGGATGGGCTACGAGGGAGAAGGGGAAAACCTGTGGGGCAAAACGGCCCCAGGGCTTTGGGTCTCCAGAGCTGCCGCTCTTGGTCCCGTGAGGACCTGGGGGTGGCAGCGACAGGTTTGGGCTGGGGACGCCCGTCTGACCCCCTCTCCTCCACCCCTCCTATGGGCAGGTCTCGGCACTGCGCCGTCTCGCCAAGCCCATGTCAGACCGGGTCGCCGGCAGGACGAGCCAGAAGCCAGCCATGCTGGACTCGGGGGCGGAGGTCTCGGCCAGCACCACCTCCTCTGAGCCCGAGTCCGGTGCTCGCTCAGTCTCCAGCATCGTGCGCCAGTGGAACAGGAAAATCAACAACTTCCTGGGAGACCCCTCGTCCTCCGTGAATGGGGCTCGGCCCGCCAGGTCAGGGCAGGGGCTGCGTGGACGGGTGATGAGGCATCCCAGGACCCCCACATCGGCTTTTGGCTGGTGGCAGAGGTTGAACACCAGCTTCTTATTGTGCATTTGGCCCATGTTAAACCACTGACCCAGCGACAGGCTGTGCTGGCAGCACGTGACTGGCTGTCGCCTGGGCTTGCGCCCAGTGCTGGCCTTCCACGAGCATTGAACGCCACGGCACAAACCCTGCTGGGCTCTTCTCTTGTCCCTCTCTTTGCTAAGGGGCGATAGAAAAGTTGGGCAATCCAGAAACAACACAGATGCCTCCTCTGCTCCTGGCCAGCCAGAGCCCAGGCATCCTTTTGGGGCAAGCACAGCTTTCCAGGCCGGTCGCCCATGTGCCTCTTCTCCCCTCCGGCTGTAGGAAGAAGTTCCCCAAGAAGGGGGCGAGCCAGACCTTCAGCAAAGCCGCCCGCCTCAAGTGGCAGTCGCTGGAGCGGCGCATCTTCGACATTGTCATGCAGAGGATGACCATCGTCAACCTGGAGGCTGACATGGAGCGGCTCATCAAGGTGACGGTGGTGCTGGGGACAGAGAGGGCTGGGTGGTGGGTGTGGGGCAGGGGGGCAGCCATGTCGACAGTGCCAATCCCTCTCCCTTTTCCCCCAGAAACGCGAGGAGCTGGCACTGCTGCAGGAAGCATTGCTGGGTAAGAGGGCGAAGCTGCAGGCAGAGAGCCCCAAGGAGCAGAAGGGGCTGCAGGAGCTGAATGAGGAGATCGAGGTGCTGGGGGCCAACATCGACTACATCAACGACAGCATTTCCGACTGCCAGGCCACCATCATGCAGATTGAGGAGACCAAGGTGGGCGGCTGGACTGGGCCCAGCTGGCAGGGAGAGAGCCGGAGCATGCCTGGGAGGCGAGGGTGTCCTTGGGCACAGCCAAGCTGGGCATCCCAGAGTCCTCATCTGAGCCATGTCGCACACTCAGTGGGGCTGCACCCACGCAGTCACTTCTCGTTAGGTGGTTAATTGTGGAGGGGAACGCTGCCAGGTCCTTGCACATCCATGAACAGGTTGCCAGTGCCCCCATGCCCCACCGCCCCGGGATGCAGGGAAGCTGGAGCTCCCGTCCTGCCCATGGGACTGGTGGTCATTTGTCCCCATGGGAGTTTCATGTGCTGGTAACATCCCGGGGAGTTTGGCACTGAAGATGCCCTTTTTTCCAGCAGAAACCCTGGAGGTTTTGTGTCTGGTTTTGACACTGGGCATGCTGCAGAGATGCTGCGTGGATCCTGGCTCCCCTCTGCTGGCTGCAGCCTGGGCTGGAGGCTGTGTGCTGTTCCCGGCTGTCACCTAGGTTGCTGGGGAAGAAGGGGCTGTTGTTAATTCACACTAGCCTTTGGGCTGGTGGCCTGATCTGCTATGGGTTTGGGTGAGGCTGGTGTCTGCAGATTAGGGCCTAATTAAGTGCTGGCACCAGGATTCCTGTAGCAACACAGAAGCCTTTCAGGTTGCGTTGGCCATTTCCATGGCCGGATCTCCCCAGTCCACTTGGGCAGACTGAGGAGAGCAAGTGTCGGGACTGGGCAGTGCTGGCAGGGCGGTGGAGGTGCTGTGCTGGCTGCGGTGCCCGTTCTGCCCGTCCCATGCCCAGCGGCAAAGCTCCCCCGCTGCATCCAACGCCCGTCTCCACGTTTCAGGAGGAGCTGGACTCCACGGACACCTCGGTGGTGATCAGCTCCTGCTCCCTGGCCGAAGCCCGGCTCCTGCTGGACAACTTCCTGAAGGCCTCCATTGACAAGGTGCGGGGCCAAGCTGGGACTGGGATGGATGATGGGGTTTCCAGCAGCTGGGGAGAGGAGCAGGGTGCCAGGGTGGGGACCCGAGACACCTGCCTGAGGCCCAGCGTGGCTGTCCTTCCCCAGGGGCTGCAGGTGGCACAGAAGGAGGCCCAGATCCGCCTGCTGGAGGGGCGCCTGCGGCAGACGGACGTGACCAGCTCCTCTCAGAACCACGCCATCCTGGACGCCCTGCGGGAGAAGGCTGAGTCACACCCCGAGCTGCAGGCCCTGATCCACAATGTCCAGCAAGGTGGGACCCAGGGCTGGCGCATCCCCGGGCCAGGCACACTGCCTGTGGGGCGAGGTGCCCACCTGCGCCAGCCCCCCAAGAAACACCTAGAGGTGCCACGGCTGGGAGCAGCGTGCCCAGGGCTGCCCTGAGGGCAATGCTGGGTGGGGACCTGTGCTCCAGCCACCACACAACTGGGATGAGGACTGGGTCCCTGCCCCCAGCTGCCCAGGCTGTCCCCTGCGCTGCATGGTTCAGACGGGGCTTGGGACGATGGGGTCCCCTCTGCACTGCTGATGTGCTGTCTCCCTCCTGCACAGAGAATGGCTACACCAGCACGGACGAGGAGGTCTCAGAGTTCAGCCTGGCTTCAGATGGGAGGTGAGCACCCAGCCCTGCCCTGCCCAAGCTGGTGGTGGCCAGGGAGGCCAGGAGTGGGGTAGGATGTCCTGGTGCCACACATGGGACCTTGCAGATGGACATGGATGAACAAAGCCCCACCTAAGCTTTCCTGTGGTGCCCAGCCCTTGGCAAGGGGAGCAGAGATGCCACTTAGACACCAGCAGGGAGTGAAGACTAGGTCATCCCTTGGAGAAAGAGTGCTGGGGAGCAGGGGGTGACCCAAGGAGTCTGGAGGGCCGGTGGCAGCTGGCTCTCTGAAAGGAGTTTGGCACTGAAGATCCATCTTTGCTCCTTTCTCCTTGCAGCATCTCCCAGTCTTTCACCATGAAGGGCTCAGCAAGCCAGGATGACTTCAAGTTCAAGGTTAGTTGACCTTTCTGTGTGGCCCTGTCACAGGGAATGGGAGTAGGGATGGAGGGGCATGTTGCTCAGTGATGCTCCAGGCAGTCTGACCTTTGGAGAGCCAGGCTTGGCATAAGGCAGTACGGCTGGTCTCTGGGTGGGGTCAGCTCTAGGCAAGGGGGAACCCAGGCCTCCTGGTCCTGTGGTTCTCTGAAGCACCAGAGACTTGGGAAACATCCACCGCATCAGCCAATGCCCTCCAGATTTGAGTGGGCACCAAGGAGGTCCCTGTGCAGCACTGCATCCATTGTGGGCAAAGGTGGAGGATAGCGCCCGTTGTTCTGCACAGGCTGTCACATTTGCTTAGAGGATGGAGAGTCAGCACTGTGATGGGCATCCCAGCATGATGCAGGGGGAACTCAGCCTCCTGTGGCCAGAGAGCATGAGCTGCTCCATCCCACAGCTCTCTGGCTGCTCCCGCTGTCCTCCCCCCATGCTGCCTGTGCCTGAGCCCTCTGCCCTGCTCTAGGGAGAGCCCAAGCTCTCGGGGCAGATGAAGGCAGTGTCAGCTGAGTGTCTAGGACCCACGCTGGATGTCTCCACCAAGAACATCACCAAGTCCTTGGCATCCCTCATGGAGATCAAAGAAGATGGGATCAGCTTCTCCATCCGAGACCCCTATTACAAGGAGAAGGTGTCGCGCACCATCAGCCTACCCACACGAGGAAGCACCTTGTGAGCACGGGGTGATGGGTCTCTGGGCACCGGGAGGCTCATGGAGGCATGGGCCAGCAGATGGGAAGCTGTGCCTGGCTGTGGAGTTGCGGAGCGGTGGGTGAGCCTGGTTCTGCATCTACCCAGGCTTGTCTGCAGCAAGCAGTGGTGTATTTCTCCAGTGGGACTTGGAGAGTGTCTAGGACCACATTGGTATCCTCTGCAGATGGAGAGAAGGGCACTCCAGGAGGAGGGAAAGAAGCTGGGGACGTGCGAGGGTCTCTGACTCACTGCCCTGGGTTATCAGCCTCTGTGGAGGCTTCTTGGGTTGCCAAAAGCCTCCGCTCTCATGGGATGACTCGAGGCATCCTCTGATCTTGTGATTGTGACTCCAGGGCAGCCCAAGTTCTCCACTTGCTCTGCTGGGGAAGGACGTGGGTGTTCAGCATGGAGGGAGCCCAGCAGGGGGGGCAGGCACCCACTATGCTCTGTTTCACTTGCTTTAGTCCCAGGCAATCCCGTGGCTCGGACACTTCACCTCTGACAAGGAGGAAATCCTATGACCGTGGACAACCTGCCAGGTGAGCTTGGGAGCTGGAGAAATGGCAACATGGGCAGGGAGAGGCTGGGTGGCCCAGACAAGTGGGGAGAGATGCTGACTGGGGCTGCTCTTGCTGGGCCCTGGTGTGCCAGGCAGCTTCCAGGTGAGCAATTCCCGAGTCATGTGTCCCTCTAATCCTTCCTGGCTCAGGCCTCCAGATGTTGGCTTCACGCCTCCCTCATCCCCACCCACCCGTCCACGCAACGACCGCAATGTCTTCTCTCGTCTCACGAGCAACCAGAGCCAGGGTTCTGCCTTGGATAAGTAAGTCCTGGTGGGGTGGGAGGGTCCGAGTGAGGGCGACCCATACCGTAACAGCAAATGGCACGTACCAGGTCCCACGGTGGGGTGTAGGAGCACAGGACCTGGGTCGGCTCCAGCCAGCCTCCTGCCACCATTTTCACTCCCTGCTCCTCTCCACGAGGGAGCAGATGCTCTGCAATGGCCATGCTGGACCCTTGCCCTCTCCCGCCTGCTGTGTGTCTCCTCCAAGCTGGCCGCTTGCAGGAGCTCGCAGTCCTGGCCTCTGGCTATGCCTTACTTGGAGACACAGCAGTGCCAGACTTGGACCACTGGAAAAGGCTCTGGAGCAGGACAGGGTGAGGCGGGATGGGGGCTCACAGGAAGCTGAAGGACTGGCACCGACACACAAACGCTGCTCCAGCCTCCCAGCCTCCCGCTGCAGCAGGCTGGGCAGCTGCCCTCATCTTGGAGCATTGCTAGCAGCGCTGACATTCCCTGATGGAGACCTGCTGTCTGATCCTCACATGCCCTCCTGCTCCTCTGCCCTCTCCCCTGGTTCTTCGTGTGTGCTTCTCTTTCTCCCTCCCTCCCCTCCTCCTTCTCTCTGTCCTACACTGGCTTGGATGCAATAACAATCCTCCATCTCTGACTCCTCTGCTGCCTCTTCTAGTCTGGGTTTTCTCTCCCATAATCCTGCTAATTTTCTGCCCCTAGGTCTGATGACAGCGATTCCTCTGTCTCGGAGGTGCTGAGGTATAGACAACTTTCTATTTATTATCCCTTCCTCCTCTCCTCTTTCTCTCTGTCTCATGAGTCTGCTCTCCCTCATCCCTGCATGCTCCACCTGCACCTTGCTGCTCTCCCCTGCCTGCCAGCTTGCATGTGCTGTCCCCTCCTGGCATGCCACCTCCAGTAGCTGACACTGTCCCCTCGGCTGCGAGTTCAAACCGTTCCTGCTCTGATCAGCCCTTGGAAACGTAGCACTGGGCTCACCTATGGGCACTGGCTGGTTTGGGGTGGCAGCATGTTCTCCTCCATCTCTGATGGGCTCTCATCAGCATGATGCCACCATGTCCCATCCCGTCCCCCAGCTCTCCAGCAGGACGGTGTGATGCTGGGGAAGGGGGCAAGCAACCCTGGGTGCTCCCAGCGTGTCCTTCTTGCAAGCATCTTCCAGGCAAATATCTCCAGGTGCTCTCCACACCTGGTGTGCTTCCCTGGTGCTGGGTTGTGGGTGGGTAGATCACCCAAAGAAACCAAGTCAGATCGTGGTGCAGAGCTCAGCCTTGGGGTTAAGGTGCTCCTGGGCTTGTCCCACTGCACCCTCCTGCCTATGGAGGTTTCCCAACATGAGGGCTGCCTTTCCCTCATCCTTTAGGAACGTCAGCCCTCCAGCACCCGGGTGTCCCCTCACGTTGCCCATGCCCTGGGTTCCCGCAGTCCCTGGGGAGGTGGCACCAGATGTGGCTGTGCCGGGCAGTTTGCTGTCAGGCAGCAAGGCGACGCCATCGGTAACACCTCACCCCGGGGAGCCGGGATTTCCATTTAGATTCAGCGTCACCTCGCGACTGGTAGAAACACTAGGGATCAGGGGAGGGCTGCTGCGTTTGAGTTTGTCAGTGCAGCTGCTAACTGAGAAAGAAAGATCACATGCGTGCGATTTCCAAACCCAAATTAACGAGCCTGTGTTTGTTGTTTGTCCTCATGTCTAATGCAAACCTTACGTGGCCTCGGGCCTGCCCTTCTCCAGCCGTGTGCCTCAGTTTCCCTGCCTATAAGAAGAGACTAGCACAACCCTGGGCCCCACGGCCGCGGGAAAGCTGTGCTTTGGGATGCCAGCCGGGAAGAGCTGTTGGTGGCCATGCACACTTGGGTCTGGAAGGGTAGAGCTCTTGGTCCTCAGCGCCCTGAGCACCGCTAAAGTGGAGGGGATTGGCAGATGCTGTGTCCAGAGGGACAGGCAGCAGGTGTCCCTTGGGGGAAGGTTTGACAGGGATAGGTCCTTTCCTGCCCAGAGCCAGCGGTGGGCGCAGGGCTTCCACAGCCATGGTGGCAGGGACATGGGGTGGAAATGCTGGTGCTGTCCTTTTGTCACCCTTGTGGCCTTATGTAAAGGAGCGGGGCCCTGTCTCCAAATGCCACCAGCCACAGGCTGACAGCCTCCAAGGAACTGGAGTGCTGGATATTGGTACCCTGAAACATTTATCCCAGCAGAGCTTCAGGCTGGAGAAGTCTGTTCCAAACTGACCTGAGGACCGATGAGCTGGGTCTTCTGGCTCCTTGGGTCTGTGCTGGCCAGGCGTGAGAGGTTCAGCAGGAGCGCAGAGGCCACTGGGCAGCCCCCCTTTCCCAGTCTGTATTGCTGGGACAGAGGCAGTAGGCAGGGGCTGCTCCTGGGGAGATTCCTGGGGTTTCCACAAAGACCCTTGCCCAGACGTGCCGGGTTCAGATGGAGGGGCCCATCGCACTGCCAGGTGGTGGAAGATGCTTGGGGTGAGGCAGCTCTTGCTCTCCCATGCCCCTGGGACTGCGTAGCGCAGTGCCTTTCCACACACCCCCCACCATGCTTGTTCTTTCTTTCCCATGCAAGGGGCATCATTAACCCGGTGGGTGGCACCAAGAACGCCCGGACAGCCCCGCTGCAGTGCGTCTCCATGGCAGAAGGACACACCAAGCCTGTGCTCTGCCTGGATGCCACCGACGAGCTGCTTTTCACTGGGTCCAAAGGTGCGTGATGGACAGAGAGGGTATGGGGGTTGCTGGCCTGCAGACATTATGGGAGCAGGTCGGCATGGGGGAGTACGTGAAGTGCCGGGCACCATGGGGATGGTTCCTCCTGGGCCTCTCTCCTGTCCTCAGTGTTCTGCCTTGCCCTGCACTGCCTCGGTGCTGGGGCTGGCTGGCTCCTTTCCTCTGGCCCTGTGGGTGGGGGGAGGCAATGCTCAGAAGGGGTATTGCCCCCACACCACCAGGCCCTCAGAGGGACCCCTCCCAGCCCGACACTTGGGCACATTCCTCCTCCTGCAGACCGGAGCTGCAAAATGTGGAACCTGGTGACGGGCCAAGAAATTGCTTCCCTCAAGGGTCACCCAAACAACGTGGTTTCCATCAAGTACTGTAGCCACACGGGCCTGGTGTTCACCGTGTCCACGTCATACATCAAAGTGTGGGACATCCGGGACTCAGCCCGGTGCATCCGCACCCTCACGTACGTGGCAGGCGGTAACAAGTGTGGGGGGACCCTGGGCACTCTGGGCATCTCTGGCTTTGCAGAAGCCAGTCCTGGGACCTGCTGGAGCTGGGGACAGGGCCAAGTACCAGCTGCTTTAGTGCCCGTTTGCAGTGCTGCATCCTTAGGGAACAGGGAGGTTGGGAGAGAGCTTGGGGTGAGGTGACCTGTGTGGACCTCCTGCAGCAAAGGCTCAGGGTACAGAGCTTTGAAGAGATTTGCAGCCATGTCGGGGGATGGCCGAGAGAGCCAGCAGCTCCGTAGAGGAGGCGCAGCCCCCCACAGCATCGTGGCTGAGTAAATTACAGGCTCACCAGTGGGAAACTCAGATCTTTATGAGGAGTTTGAGGACTGGAAAGGAGCATGGGGCAGGCTGTAGCAGTGGTCTGCTGGTCATGCACATGCCCAACATCCTTGGCTCCCTCTGCAAGCAGGGCACTGGCCTAGGGGACAGAGGTCTTGTTGATCCCATTGTGGCCAGAGAGATGGTGATACCTCTAAGGCCTTCCCCCGATGTAGGACCCACCCGTGCCAGCCTGGAGCCAGCAGCCCCATGCGGTTCCTCAGTGAGGCCTCGGTGGCTCTGATCTCTGCTCATCCTCCCGCCTTGACCACTCTCTCCCTTAGGTCTTCTGGACAGGTGATCTCTGGGGACGCGTGTGCTGGGACCACCACCCGCACTGTCGCCAGTGTGCAGGGGGAGCACCAGATCAACCAGATTGCTCTCAACCCCACTGGCACCATGCTCTATGCTGCCACTGGTAACTCCGTCCGCATCTGGGAGCTGAGCAGGTGAGGGGGTGGTGCTGGGGCAGGCAGGACATCTTACAGATGCTGAGGGGACACTGTCTGCTCAGAAGGGCCTGAAATGACTCCCCCCAGGGAAAGTGAAAGCCTTTTTAGCAATGGAAGTTGCCTGGAATAAGGATTTTTCAGGACCCTTTCCTATGGGACCTAAGGGGTGATAAGCAGCAATGGGGCTACTTGGAGTGGGGGTTTTGTCCATGAGCTGGGCAGAGTTTAGGAGAAGGGGAAGGATGTGGGATGGGCAGCAGTGACCCCCTGGGTTTGCCCTTGCCCCCCTCCCTGCCAGGTGGGCACTGGGCTGCTGACCCCGTGCTGCAGCCTAGGCTCTGTCGCCAGACGTTGGCGTGCCCCGAGGCTGCCCTCCTCCCCTGGCATCACTAGGAAGAGGGGTGTCCCTGCTCGCAGTCCCCCAAAGGGAACAACCCTACTGGGGGGGCTCCAGGGCTCTGGGGGGTCCCTGCCTGGGAGAGCCCCTTGGAGGAGCTTCGGCACTTGGGAAGGGGCTGGCTGATCCATGTTATTGAACTCAGGTTGCAGCCCATCGGGAAGCTGAGTGGCCACATCGGGCCTGTGATGTGTCTGACGGTAAACCAGACAGCGAGCAACCATGACCTGGTGGTCACAGGCTCCAAAGATCACTACGTCAAGGTACTCTCCTCCTTGGCGAGCAGAGCCCTGTGTCCCATAGGGAAGCCCAGATGTTGGCAACCCTAAGGTCTCTTCTCTCCTCCTGAGATCTGAGCCCAGATTGTTTTCACCTCTGCATGTGAGTTTTTTGCGTATCTCCTCAACCCAAATCTTGCCTTTTGCTTGGTCCACAATACAAATGCACCTTTGGAGGTGGATTTGCGTTTCTCTTATCCTTAGGGCTCTATGGCTGGTACTTGCATGTTGTGGCTGACCCAGATTAGCAGCTCGCCCTGTTCTGCTCGATTCTCCCCTATACAGATGCTTTGTGCCTGCTCGATCACAGCTCCAGCACAGCAAGAGCTTGCCCCTCCCTTTTAGGTTTTCGCTGGTTTTTAGCAGGTCAAATTGGAGCTGGCACCAGGGGAGTGAAGAAGGATGGTGAGATGATGAGGGAGGCAGAATCCCACTCTTCTGACAGCTGCAAGCTGTCAGCTTGGCTCACGGAGGTGTGTGAAGGCTCACCATGAGTAAAATGCAGCAGAATGGGGGCTGTGTCTGGTGGCAGACCTCCCCTGATGGTGGCAGGACCCCTGGGGAGACCTCAGCCCCAAAAAAGCCTCCACTGGCCAATGCCCACTCCCCTTTCCAGCATCGCTCTGGGTGCCCTGAGCCTAGAAAACAGAGGGTGATGGCCAAGTTCTCCAAGAGAGGGTCAACTCTGTTTCCAGTGCCATCTGGGGTCTTTCACCCACTGTTTTTCCCCCAGGTGTTTGAGATTGCTGAGGGCATGGTGGGCAATATTGGCCCCACTCACAATTTTGAGCCCCCTCACTACGACGGCATCGAGTGCCTGGCCATCCAGGGAGACGTCCTCTTCAGCGGTTCCAGGGACAACGGCATAAAGAAGTGGGATCTGGAGCAGCAGGAACTTATCCAGGTCTGGAGGGGAGCATACGGCACAGGTCCTTGGGGTAACGTGGGGCAGAGGAGCATTTGCTGCTGGGGGTCTGGGGGGGACCTTTGTTCAGGGACCTGGTGCCAGTGTCCTGCGCTGAGCTGACCAGAGAGGGAACTCCCATTCCTGGGAATCTGGCAGTGCATGTGCGAGGTGGCTCCGTACCCCTGTGAGTTTCTGCTGTAAGGCACTCGGGATGTACCCCTGGTGCACAGGCTGCCAGGTGTTGTGGTCCTCTCTGAAGACAGGATTGTTGTCTCCTGCCCAGGGGACAAACCAAGCCCTGCCTTTTAAGTCCATCCCCTTGGCCTCCTAACTTTGCATCACTAGCCCCACGATCCAGATCAGCCCCAGGGCAACAGTGAGGATCTGAGCCTCCCACTTTGGGTGCTGGTGGTGCTGAAATGAGGCTGGTCATGATCTCCGCTCTGTGCCCGTCCCTACAGCAAATCCCCAATGCCCACAAAGACTGGGTCTGTGCCCTGGCCTTCATCCCCGGCCGCCCCATGGTGCTGAGTGCCTGCCGAGGAGGCATGATCAAGGTCTGGAACGTGGACACCTTCACCCCAGTTGGGGAGATCAAAGGGCACGACAGCCCCATCAATGCCATCTGCACCAACTCAAAGCACATCTTCACCGCCTCCAGGTGAGCCCTGGGCTTGCTGCTCCCCAGAGCCCCTGGGAAGTGGGAGACCCCTGGGTTGAGCTGTCATCCCCGGGCCTGGGTGGGTTTGCACTGAGTGGATGGGGAGCAGGGAGGGAGGGAAGGGGGGAGTCTCGCAGCTTTCTAGTCCCTCCACTGCTTCATCTCGTCTTGCCCGCCTTAGCCTGCCCCATGACGCGGCCTGCCCACTGCAGTGCCAAGAGCTATTCCCCCAGCCGTCCCCTGCCCTCGCTCCGGTGACGCCCCGGGTTATCCCCCATGCAGGGACCCTTCTCCCCCGGGGCTGGGCATCCTCTGCTGCTCTCGGGGAGCTCTTTGGCAGCAAGACTCTGATATCTTCTTTTCGACCATGTCCCTTTTCTCCCTTCCTTTTTCTCTGTCTCTCTCTCTGTCTCTCCTCCTCCCCACCTCCCATCTGTGCCACAGTGACTGCCGGGTAAAGTTATGGAATTACGTGCCTGGGCTCACCCCTTGCCTTCCACGACGCGTCCTTGCCATAAAGGGCCGTGCTACTAGTCTGCCTTGACCCTCCTGCTCTTTCTGACTCTCTTGCTCATGCACTCTCCTTCTGTCTTTTCTTTCCTTTTCTCTTTCTCTCCATCTCTTTCTCCCTCTGTCTTTCTCTCTGTTGCTTGCTTTTGCTCCTCCGTCTCTCTTTTTCTTTCTTTCTCTCTGGTCTGAGCTGCTTCTTCACGGTATGAAACTATTTTGCGTTTTTCCCCACTTGATAAATCTTTGCTAGAAGTGACTTGCCCCTCTGTCCCAGCCATAGCCCCGCGTTCCTTTGTTTGCTTTTTTTTTTTTTTTTTTTACCTTGCCGAGTGCCCACATCTTCTGTGGCAGCTCCGTGGAAACTGTGGCTTGCATGGATGGTGGGGCGGGAGTCGGCAGCCGCCCCCAAAGCAGCCCATGTCCTGGGGAGACCAAGCGCAGCAGCTCCCTGCGGTGTCACTGCTTTGACCTGATTAGAGCTCATTCACGGGGTGCAGGAGTCCTCTTGTCGGGGTCAGCCCTGGAGGTCACCATTTCCCTTTGTCCCCAGTTGCTGCCAGTGGGGTGAGCTGGAGGCTGAGCCCCACTGGGCCTGCCTGCTCCCTAAAACAGATTGGGCAACCTCCTGCTGAGAGAAAAGAGCCTGGAAGTCTTGTGGGCTGCATGCTGCCATGGGCTGGGGGTGGGGAGTGTTTCTGCTCGCAGTGCCTCTGTGCAGCACGTCTGCGGGGCTCCCGCGGGAACCCTGGGGTCACGCCGTCCCTCTCACCTTTGTTTCTCAGCGACTTGACAGTGAAGCTCTGGAGCGGGAGGAGGTTACCTGCAGGGTCGAACTAGGAACTGCAAAAACTGGAAGACGTGACAGGAGGGTGAAGGTCGGGGTACCTCTCCCTTGCTATCAAGACCCTGTCATCTACAGGAGCTTAGCCCAGGGACAGGGATTTCTTTGTGCCTGACCCAACAGGGTAGACGATGTCCCATCTGGTACTTTGAGCACTGCCAGCTCCTGTGAGGAGGCAGCTCCGTGGGGCACTGTCGGCTCCATCTTCCCTCCTGCTGAGGTTTCGTGATGGTTTTCCAGTGACCAGGAAATGTTTCGTCTCTCTTCTCACCCACCCTGCTGCAACACCTGCCAGGACTTCTGGGGGTCAGAGTTCCTTGGCTCCTTCTCGGAGACACCCAATTCCCTCCTGCCACTGTGGGCTCGTGTGGCCTCCACCGTGATATGCTGCTTCTGTCCCTTTTGGCTCCGGGGCCGGTTCCTGCAGGAGTCTTTCTCCACTCCACGGCCATGAGGACATTTGGTGTTTGCTGGCCAGGACCACAGCATAGAGGGGCTGCTTCTTTGGAGACGTTACTTGTGGGACAGCCTCTCTGCTGTGGGGGGTCTGCAGAAGGATTTCTAGGTAGTCCCATCATTCCCCATCCTCCGTCTACCCGTCCCCAGCAGTTGGAGGTGTGCACCTCTGAGCTCCTTTGCCACATCCCAAACGTGGAGGCATGGCAAGCCTGGGAAGATCTCCGTCGGGCAACTTCCAGAGAAACCCTCTGCAGTTCCCTTCGATGTTCTCCAAACCCCCGTCGTAAATTCAGCTGACGCACTGCTCTTGGGCTCTTCCCCATGTGCCCGCCCTACTCTGCACTAGGGAAGGGCTGCTTAGCCCTGCTCTTGACACCCTGGCCCTCAGCAGGGGTTTTGTGGTGAGTTCCTGCAGTGTGTTAACCCCCTTGAGATGGAGAAGTGAAACAAGAACGGAGGTTACAGGGCAAAGAAGCCAAGGCTGGATTTTTCTCTCCCACCCCTGTGGCCCATCTTGGTTTGCCATCACTGGGAGCTGGAAGCTGTAACTCCTTCCCCCAAGCTCTGCTCTCAGCCTTCTACCAGGGAGGGGGCTAGCTCAGGGCTGGCCCCTTGGGAGCCGGAGGGGGCCCAGCGAGGCACGGAGCAGCCGAAGTTCGGGCCAGGATGGAGTAGGCTGTGCCGGGTGTGGGGTGAGGAAGGGGTTGCACACACTGGTCTCGCACAAGTCCCCTGCTTCACCCCACGCTTGAAGGACAATCCTGCAGTGGATGATCTTGCACAATCCAACCTCCATGAAAGGCTGGGGGCTCCGTCCAGGAGTGCGTCCCCAAGGACACAGCTTCTCCAGGCTTTTCTCCTCCCTCTCCTGTGCAAGGGGCTGGCAAGGCCCTAGTCTCACACTGGAGCTTTCCTCCATCTCTCCCATGGCTCGTTGGACCATCCCCTGCTCTGTCCTGCCCTGGCCCAGGCAGGGCTTGTTGCGGGATGGCTGAGGAGACCCCAGGAGTGATGCTCTTGTCTCACGTGCTCTCACTTCCCCTCTGTCACAGAAGAAGCAGCGTTTGAACTCAAATTTAAGGCCTTCTCCACGTGATCCCACCAGCACTGAACTGGGATCTCAGAGGCCAGGGGCTCCAGGACCTGCCCTGTAAAGCACAGACTGTTTTCCCTCTGCTTTGTCCAACCATGGTGACTCATGGCCAGGCCCCAGGTCATTTGCCACCAGCCCTTGTTAAAACCGTTCCAGGTGGAGCATGGGAATTCCCCTGCATCTTGAAAGGCAGGAGCATCTCTATTGATTTGATAGGGTTTTTTTGCCTTTTGAGGGGAGAAAAGCCATCCTGCTGCCTTGCCTTGGTGGATGGTGTGATGGCCTCTGTGGGTGTGACCCTGCCCAGGACCGTGACCGGGCCCTCATGATCGTGGCGGAGCCCTGCACAGCCCGGGACCAGCAGCTGCATCGAGGCGAGGAGCCCTCCTGCCGTGGCTGGTGGAGAAGCGGTGCCAGCGCCGGCAGCTCTGGGCCGTGCACCCTGCGGGACTGGAGGAGGCAAACAAAAACGCACGGGGCACCACGGCCGCCAGAGTAACGCACAGATGTGGGGGGCTGGTGGAGCTGTTCCCCTCCAAGCCTGTCTTGGAGAGGGTTTCCCTGCTCATTCCTTAGCCAGTTCAACCTTTGCTTGGCTGGGGGACGGTGGGTGGGTGGGTGTGACTGTAGCCAGCTGTACCATGTGCATTGGTGTCTGCGCCGAGATCTGCCAGTGCCTGGCCTGAAACCTCTCGCTGCTCCCTGCTGGAGTTGGTAAAGGGACCTGCTCCTGGGGGGCCTGGGGTCAGACCTGCCTTGCCTTTCACCGCCAGCTTCCTCCTGTGTGTAGGCTGCAAGTGTCTGCTTAATTTCCCAGGGCTGAGTGGCCAATCCTGGATGATGCTGAGCATCCACCTCGCTGCTATGTCCAGCCGCACGTAGGAGGGAGCTGGGTACTGCGGCACAGCAGCAAGCGTCCGGAGAGGGGGGGTGTTTTTGAAGCGAGGGGTGACTGTGATCCCATAGCTCTGTGTGTGTGTGTGTGTGTACGTCTTAGTATCTGTGTGGGTTGGTGTTTCCCATGCAGGAGAGTGTTTCTTGGGCGTTGATCTGGTTTAGCTACCTCACGGTGCAAGCTGGGTGCTGTCATTGGGTTTCATTTTGGGGATAAGGGAGTTTGTGGTTTTAGTTTTTTCTTCTCTTAAGTATTGTTATTGTTATGGTTTTGACACTTGAATTCGTCCTGGGGACACGTGGCCTCACCCCCACCCCGCTGCATGTCTGAGCCGCCCCTCGTGTCCCCCTCCCTGCCTCCTCCCGGCAGCGCGGCAGCACCCGCGTCCTGCTGTCCCCTGTGCTCCCAGTGCTCGCCTTCGCGGTGGCATCCCCCAGCTGCGTCGCAACACTGAGATTTTGCTCCCGTTGCTGGTGGGATGCCTGGACCGAGGCTCAGCATTGCTGCTGTTAGTTACTGGGTTGATTTGCAGCCTGGAAGTGGTCCCTCTTGTCCCTGAGAAGGATGGAAAGGGACCTCTGACAGGCTCAGCTCAGCCTGTATTCCTGCCTCTGCTCTCACAGATATTCGCTGTGGATGCAATGAAGCCCTTCTTGTCTGGGAAAATGTCCATGCAAAGCACATGGCTGGAACAGGCTGGTCCTAGTCCCCATTTTCCAGAGCCTGCTGTAATTTGGTGGCAGCCTGGAGCAGCAGGGAACTGGTGCTGCAGAAGCCTCTGTCTGGGGGGTGGGGGGGGGGTTGTCTGTGAGAGAAGCTGATTCTTGTGTGTGATGTTTGATTTTTTCACCCCCAAAACATAGTTGAATCTCGATCCTGTCCCAGGCACTGAACGTAAACCAGGGTAACCCTGGAGACCCCAGCCTACCCCCTGCTCAGGGCTGGGGAGCCGACCCAGGGCCATGCCCCGCTCCCCTGGCCCAGTGGGGTTCGGGAAGGGGCTCGCAGCTCTGAGCTGCACTGTCAGTTCAGGGGGGCAGGTTCCCCCAAACACTAAAGCACAAGGTCCCAAGATGCAGGTGGTCTAGCAAGGGTGGCCCCTTGGACTCTGGTCCTTCAGAGCTCAGACTGGGGCCGTGGGCTTGGACAGCCAAGGTGGAGGTGGGGCTCGGGGTGACGGTGAGGGCTGTTGGCCTGCCGGAGGAAGCAGGGGGGCTGTTTCATCCTTTTGCACTGTGCTGGGTGCTCCCCTGGGGCTCAGGACTTGCCCTGCTGCGTAGCTTAAGTCCCTTCTTGTGGTCTCTGAGCCCCTCTGCCTGTCCCTCCATTGCAGGGACACTTTGGAGCTGCCTTCGCACCGTGCACCTCATTTTGCTTCACCCATGGGTGCCTTGGTTTGTGCCAAGGGTGTGATGATACCTGCAGTCCAGGGAGGACCTTCCCTTCCTCAAATAGCTGGGTGATGCTGTTGTCCCCGGGCCCTGACTCCGGCTCTGTAGATCTCCTCCCTCCAGCACACAGGGGCCAGCTCCAGCCTCGGCTGCGGGTGTAATGCGGGCCCAGAGCTGAGCTTTGCACACGAGGGGTGGAGATGACTCTGGAGCCCAAAAGCACTGGGCCCCCAAACCACTGTGAGCTCCCCCAGGGAGCCTGGGTGCTGCCCCCTCCCTGGCACCCACAGCTCTTTAAGGCACAAAAGGACAGGCTGGCGGTGCGTCTCCCAGCCTGGCCAGCTGCGAGGAGCTGGAGAACCAGGGTTCCGTCCCCCCAGGTACATTGTTCCTCCCCAGCACCTCCCAGCACAGCTGCTCTGGGGTCCCGGCTGCTGCCTCCCGCCTTGGTGCTGCAGAACCAGTGCCTGCTCCCCGGGGTGCTCTCCCAGTGGCCCTATCCCAGTCCTTCCCCTGTCCCATGCTGGACGGGGTCCAGGTACGATCCCTGCAGAGCACAGGGCTCCCGCTTGCTTTTCAGCAGGCTCACTGGAGCTTTGCTCTGTCCTGCAGGCTGCACACCCTCCCTGAGCCCCCTTCGCCCTCCTGGGGAGGGAAGGGGAGCCCTGGCCCCTCCGCCTGCGCATGGTGCTCCAGCTGTAACTGGGAGGGAGCCCAGCACAGCCCCGACCCCCCAGGCCCTGTCCTGGCCTCCTGGGCCTCACCCCCAAAAAAGCACAGCCCTGCGCCTGCCTCCTGCCCCCAGGGGCTTCTCCCCTGGTCCGTAACAGCTCTGCCCCGGTACCTGCCAGCCGTTCTGCATCCCCCACGTCCTGGGCCCACCCAGTACCCCCCGCTCCGGCCCTGCTGCGGGGCTCGGGCAGCTGCAGCGTCGCGTCGCCTGCTCCGTCACTCCTTCCCGCTGCGCAAGTATCACAAATAGCAGGTGCCTTTTCTTGCTCCGAGCTGTTTTCTAGAGACCAGCTCTTGTGAAGGCTTTTTTTTTTTTTTTTTTTTTTCTGCTGGGTCGTGCAGCCCAGCCCAGTGGTCTGGGTTTGTCAGAGGACAAGGCGTGTACATATATTTTATACCTCGATGTGTTCTTGTAAATAGTGTAAGTTATTTTGGTCTCATGATGTACATGTTTTTTCAATGGTTGTGTTTGTTCCTTGCCTTTTTGTCTTCACAAATAAAATGTACCGAAATGAAGCGATGGGGTAGAGGTGCCTTTGAAGAGGGGAAGAGCCCGGCCGGGAACCGCCCGTCCCATCCCCGTGCACCTGGCAAAGGGGCTGGGGGCAATGCTGGGAGAACTGGTGCTGCCATGGCCCTCCAGGCCCTGCCGTGCGCTGAGAGAGGGCGACCTGCGTCCCTGCGGGCACCGGGTCCCCGGCAGACGGGGCAGGGGTGATTGCGCTGGGGGAGGAGGCACAGACCCAGCCGGGCCGGCTCTGCCCCGTTCTCCTGGCGAGGAGGAGGAGGGGAGGAAGGGGTCCAAGCCCGCAGCCCCCCCCCCCCAGCGTGGCAGCCGGCCCCCACGGGAGTCAGAGCATCCCCAGCCCCGCAGCATCGCATCACCCCCCGAGGGTCCCCGGGCCGGCAGGGCCCTGGGGCTGCGGGAAGGTGCTGGGGGCAGGGGCTACCCGCGCCCCTGGCCGGTCGCCCCTCCGGGCAGCAGCCCGGCCGGCCGAGGGGAGCGGTGGCCTTGGGGACAGCCGGCAGGTGGCAGCGCCGGCCGCGGGACCGCCGTGCCCGGGGCTTGGCAGAGCCGGGGCCGCCGGGGAGGGTGCTGGGGGGAGGATGCTAGGGGGGGGAGGGATACTGGGGGGGGGATGCTGGGGGGGGGGGGGGATGCGGAGGGGGGGATGCGGGGGGGGATGCTGGGGGAGACCCCGGTGCCAGCGGGTGGTGCCCGCCGAGCGCCCAGAGGTGACCGGTGCTGGCACCGGCCTGTGCCCGGGCGCTGCGGGGCGCGGAGGGGGGCAGCGAGCTGTACCCCAGCTCCGCAGGGCAGGGCCTCAGCCCCAGCAACCTTCACTTTCTCTTTCCCAGCCAGCTAGCACTGGTTAAACTGGTCGGACGGAGCAGCTAAGCAGGGAGCTGCCAGCCACGGGCTGCGCCCGCACCAACTACCCCGGATGCGGTTCCTCCTGGCGCGCACCCCGCTCCCCGCGTGGGGCACCCCACACCCTGCCGCCGCCGCAGGGTGAGAGCTGGGGGCCCCCGGCCCTGGGCTCACAACGCACCTTGCAGTGCTCGTCCTGAGAGCGGTGCCAGTCCGGCCCTAACAGTGTCTCTGGAGGCCTGGCGGTGCCCAGAGCCATACCAGTCCCCAGCGCCCTGTCCTGCATCACCCTCAGCCTGTGTGGTGGCTTAGCTTGGTGTGAGCCTCCGTACCCACAGCCACACCACAGCGCTGCCAGGGCCAACGGGACCTGTGGGGTGACGAATGTGGGGGTATCATGGGCCCAACTCCTGGCAGGGCAGGTGACATCAGTAGCATCTCCCTCCCACCTGGTGTCCCAGCCACTCACTGCACCACAAGCACCTTGTCTTGCTGGCCCTCATGTCACCAACTCACCCCAAATTCATGACCGCCTCTTTCTCGCTGCAGCAAGATGCCAAGCCTGGGCTGGCAGCACCCTGTGCCATGCTCCCCACATGCCTGAAGGTGCCCTGGGAGCTCGGACCAGCAGCAAGGGGACAGCAGGGACACATCCCTGGGAACCACTGGCTCTGGCGATGAGATTGTGGCAGCCCTCTGCCACCCATCCCCAGGCCCAAGAAGGGGTTGCCCTGAGCCCATCAGTGCTGCGGCTGCTCCTTGGCAGTGGAGGGTCCCATGGGCACCATCCAGCAGCTTGCCGCTGCCCTGTGGCTCTAGGGAGGGCATGGAGACACCCCAGAAGAGGCTTATGCTCTCCCATGCTCCCGGCACAGTGTCTCAGCATCTCCAGGGAGTGTCCCCCACTGTGATCTTCTCCCCACAGCCCATTATAGGGCCTGGGTTGTGGCACATCGGTCGGGCAGATGGGCAGGAAGGCCATTTCTCCAGGTCAGCAAAGCAGGAGTGTTGGGGAGGATCGCTCGGGTCCGCCGGCCTCCTGGCTCCCAAACACAAGGGGAAGGAAGGGGGCAAGCTGGGCCCCAGGCGGACCCAGAGGGTTCCTGGCATGTCAGGCACAAGTAGGGGGATGGGGGGTGTCACCCACTGAGGGCACCTCTCCCATCGGTGGCATAGCCCAGGTGCATGGACTGACCGCAGCACTTCCCCGGGGTCTGCTGTGGGTCTGCAGGGAAGGGAGACCTGGGAAAGGGGATGCTCAACGTGATCCATGCCAGAGCGCCCCATCAGGTACCCGATCAGATCCCCCAGGGTGGGAGAGAGCCATGGGTGGGCTGGGCAGGGCTGGGGCAGGAGACTCCTAAACACTGCATGCCCTCCCCATCATCCCACGGGCTGTGGCCCAGCGCAGAGCTGTCATGTCCCACTGCTCCAGAGATACCTGCATTTCAGCAGTGGGTGGAAAAGGCTTCCCCAGGGGCAGGTTTCTAACCACAAGCACTGGAAGCCCAGCTGGGCAGGCAGGTCCCCGGGCACAGTGGAGCCCTGGGCTCAGCTCTCAGCTGAATGCAGGCTTAAGGCTCTGTGTTCGCCCAGCACCGGTGTTTTCCACTGTGTTCTTGGCTTGCCCCGTGGCAGCAACGGCAGGGGCTGCTCCCAGGCGTGGGGACATCGCTGTGGGATGCTGTGCTCAGGAAACAAAGGGGCCTGGCAGCACCCAGCACTCGTGACTGTGCCGCAGAGGAATGAAGCTGGAGCAGGTGATCAGCTACCATGACCTGGTGCCTCCTGGCTGGCACGCTGGCCCTGCCTGCCCTGGGGCCACAGCACAGCATGGCAGGCCAGGGTGACGTGACAAGGGGGATGGGGCACACAGCTGCCCTGCCCTTGCTGGCCCCTGGGCCGAGGCAAAGCATCCATGTTTGGGACGGTCTGTCACCACCTTGTCACATGAGATGGTTGGCTGCCAGGCACCGGTTTGAAGTGACAAGGACCTAGCGGTGGCTGTGGGATGCCAGGGTCTGCCCTGCTCACACAGTGCCCTGGGTTTGCACCAGCCCATGTGTGGCATGGATGTGGCTGGCTCAGCAAAGTACTAGCACCAGGCAAATGGGTGCCAAGTTGTTTGCTTGGACTGGGGCTCCTCTGCCAGCACAGGGCTAAAACCAGCATGAACATATCCAGACAGGGTCCCAAGTGCCCCTGCCCGAGAGCCAGAGGGGCAAGAACCACCAGAAGGTAATCCAGCAAATGCAACCCACAACCCTGCCTTGCCCCTTGGCATGTGTCCTGGTGAGCGTACGTGCGTGCCCGTGCCAGGCACTTGTGAAATGGCAGGGACAGGGTCGTCACAGCTCTGCAGCCTGTCCCAGACCTCCCCCAGGCAAAAACTGACCCATCCTAACAGAGAGAGCAGCAATACTCAGGCACCTGCCTGGCCTCTGCTCCATCCCCACACAGACCACCCATCCCACCTCCGCTCCCAGCGCCTGCCCGGCTTGGTCACTGGGTCCTTCCTCCCACTCTGCGAGAAGCTGTGCCTGTGCCAGACTGGGGAGAGAGCGAGCCTGTGCTCCAAACCCAGCCAAGGCACCCATGCAAGCACCCGCTCGGTCCAAGGGCTGGGCTGCCCTCCGGAGCAGGGGGATGCCACAGGGCGGGGTGGGCACCCAGGGCAGCGTTCCCAGCCCCTTTGCCAGGGGCAGAGCCCCAGGGAGGGATGCGCAGCCCCCGGGGTCCGCTCCGGCCCTGCTGGGTGTGTTTGCTTGGCAGCAGGAGGTGAGTGAACCTGCTGCTGCGAGCAAACAAACACGAGCCAGGTAAATGGCAGTGAAGAAAACACCCCGCGAAGCCGGTGTGGGTGAAACTCCGGGCACCAGCAGGGCAAGGGCTCTGACAATGATTAAACTGGCCAACCCAGATTTCCCGGCAAGGCAGCGCTGGGCTGGGACCCGGTGGTTCATATTATGCAAATCACCTGGATCTGGGAGCATGAACGTTTCAGGCTGGAATTCCCCTCGGGCTGCCAGATCGCGTTACGCCGTCCCTGCTATAAAAGAGGAGACGCAGGCAGGGCTTGCCCATCGGCACCAGCCTCCCCAGGCCCATGAGCAGTGGCTAGCGGCCGGGCAGGGCACCCTCCATCTCCCCTCACTGCTCTCTGGATTAGCTGCCGCTCCTGGCTCCTGGGATTGCCATCGCAGAAGGTACCAAAGTTTTTCATCCGGGGCCTGTTGATGTCCCCCAGCTCGGGACGGCCGCTTTGCTCCCCTCCCTGTGCATCTTCGCTCTCGCCGGGGGATTGCGCTTGGTCTTTTTTCGCTGCACGCCTGTTCTCCCACCACAGCTGCCAACCCTTTCAAGGGGCCAGCAAGACAGCGGTCTGGCGGGGACCCCCTCCGGCCCCCGGGTTTTGTCAAGCGAACAGCAAGATTTGGCTCTTCCACAAGGGCCAGGCAGGGGCTTGGTTCCCTCCTGGCTGCAGTTACCGGGATGTGCTTCTTGCGACTGGTTGAGAGGACGAGCTGCCGGCACTGGAGACCTTGCAGCAGGCAGTGGGGCAGCGGGCTGTGGCAGCCCGAGCACTGCTGTGCTGTGGGGCTGGGGGAGCGCTCGGCGGCTGAGTGCCCTGCAACGCCTGTCCCCACGGAGGGGCTGGGCAACACCATTCTCTGCCAGTCACCTGCTTGCTGTCCCTTTGCGCTGGCTGCCAGTGGGGCTGGTGAGGCCAGGCTGCTGGGGACGGGGCTCTACTGCAGGCACGGTGACGCCATGTCCCCGGTTTGCTCCGGCTCAGCCTCCCTCACTCCCGGCCCCCGGGGCGGTGGTGAGTCAGGCCCCAGCCCCAGCCGGCGGGTGCTGGGCGGGTGTTTCTGCAGAAGTGACCCGAGAGGTGACGATGGGTGGAGAGAGGGGGAGCCCGGCCTCACCCAGTCTGGTCCCAGGGGTGCTGCGGCTGCTGCGGGCTCGGGTCCCCCTGCCTCCACGGGGTCGTGGCTCACTGTCATCTCTCGGCACAGAGCTTGATGGCGGGATCTTGCGAGATCAGCAACATCTTCTCTAACTACATCAGTGCCATGTACCAGCCAGACGAGGTGCAGCCAACCTTGGACATGCTGGGACACCTTGGGGATGACAGCACCCTGGGGCTGAGCCTTCCCACCAGCCAGCCCCCGGCACAGAGCACAGGTAGGACTGGGGAGCAGTGGTGGCTGCACAGGGGAGCCAGCACGCAAGGCAGCAGCGAGGCAATGCAGCTGGCTTGGAAGAGCATTGCAAGGTCCTTGAACCACTGAGGCAGGTCAACAGCTTCCATCATGCCTCAGTTTCCCCAGGGGTGTGTTGGCTAAAAGGTTGCTGTAGGAGACCCTGGGTGGCACAAGATGCGGCTGCTTGGAGCACATCACATACATAGGGGGAACGAGGGAATTGTTGCCCTCCTCCCCAGCACATCCCAGGGGACGGGCTGCCAGGGATCACCAGGAGAGCAGTTTGGAAGTACAGTCCTGGTGATGGGGGTCCCACTGCACCAGTGGAACCATCATGGGGGGAGGCACAGGGAACACACCAGCAGGGCAGGGCAGATACCAGCATAGACGGGACAAATGGCACCGAAACCAGCTGTGGAGGGAGCATCAGATCATTGGTGTCCCCCAGGACAGGAGCAGGACAGGGCGAGGTCACCCTGGAGCAGGCACTAAGCGCCTGTTAGTCCCATAACCCTCCAAGCACAGGGCCCGCTGTGCCCCGCATGATCACCACGGGACCGGACCCGGTGCCCAGCTGCAGCACGGACGCCCTGCCCCTGAGCCCCGCTCTCCGTCCCTTGCAGACAAGCCGGAGTGGTTCAGCGAGCTCCCTTACTTCTGGACGAAAGTGCAGGTGCTGGAGTGGATCAGCTACCACGTAGAGAAGAACAAGTACGACGCCAGCTCCATCGACTTCTCCTGCTGCAACATGGATGGGCACGCGCTCTGCCACTGCACCAGGGACCAGATGCGCCTCATCTTTGGGCCCCTGGGGGACGAGCTCTATGACCGCCTGCACGAGATCAGTGAGTGTCCCAATGTCCCCTTCATCCCCAGGCCTGGCAGCTTGCAGCATGAGGCTGAGACCCCCGCACCAGCCCAGGACCCCCTGCACCCCGGGCACTGCAGAGGGTGCCTGGGGGAGGTTGCACGGGGGAGGCTGTGCAGGGGGAGGTGGGGGCACAGACCAGAGTCCAGGCAGGGCTGGGCTCAGCTCCCAACATGCACCATTCCCCTCCACACCGAACAGGCATCGCTAATCCCAGTCCCCCCACCCCTGTAGCCTCCGACGAGCTGAACTGGATCATTGACTTGCTGGAAAAAGAGGATGCGACTTCCCAAGAGACCTTCCTGAACTCCAGCCACCTGGGTAAGAGAGGGGCCCCAGCCAAGCCTTTTCCCCAGGGACCACGTGCTGATGCAGGCAGGTCTAACCCTTTCTTCCCTTCTCTGCCCCTTCCAGAGCTGGGAAATCCCTGTGCCAAGGACTCCCTGGAGGACATGAGGCCCACAAACCCTTTCCTATCCACAGACTTCACCTGCTTGCCTGGTGCCATGTCCCCAGGCAGCTCCGATGTCTCAGGTCAGTGTTTTGCCCAGCGAAAATCTCCCTTCACTTGTGCTAATCTGGGAGATCAGTGGGGAGCTGCCCCACCACCAAGGGCGGGTTTGGGTCTTGCACCAGGCTGTCTGCAGGGGCCTGGGGTGGGGGAAGCCAGGTGGAAGCATCTCCAGATGCCAGCAGTTGACGGTCTGAGCCCTGTCTCTTTGCCTCTCAGGGCCTGTGATGTCCCACAGCCCCAACTCCCAGGACTCCGGTGGAAGTGACCTTGACCTCGACCCCGCGGATGCAAAGCTCTTCCCTGACGGTGAGTTGTTTGCTTCCCGCCAGGAGCTGGGAGAGGAGGGCTTGCTCCCGGGCACTTCCAGCAGCTGCAGAGCACATCCCATCAGGCAATGATTTAGGGACAACACCTGAACATCCATCTTCACACTGGGAAGGAGGGAGTGGGCTGGTTTTCTATGAGCCCTGGGTCTGTTTCTCTCCATTGAGCATGGTGATGTGCAGGCTCTGGGGCAGAGCTGGGACAGCCAGGGCAGCAGTGAGCTTGGTGGCAAGGGGTAGGTGGTGGCAGCTGGGTAAAGGCTGCAGCGAGAGATCCTGGGCACTGAAAGCTGTGTTCAGTGTTGATCCCAGCTGGTGATGATACTGGGAATACCTGGGATGCAAGGAAGCAGCAAGGTTTGGGGAGCAAACAGCATGCTGCCCTACGCGTGGTGGCACGGGTGCGGGTGGGACGAGGCCGGAGGGAATGGGGAGACCTTGCTCTCAGGGGGATCGTTCCCTAGTACCTGGGCCTGAAAAGAGGGTGCAGCCCCTGATCTCTCCCCCCCCACCCCCAACCAGCTCTCCCCTGTGCTTCTGCTCCTGAGGAGGACATCTCTGTGCCCAGGGAGGGGGGAGCTGCAACCCAGCCGGCTCTGCAGAGCGTAATGTGTCCCTTGTCTGTATGCACAGGTGGCTTTGCAGGGAGCAAGAAAGGGGACAGCAAACACGGCAAGCGGAAACGGGGACGGCCCCGAAAACTCAGCAAGGAGAGCAGAGACTGCCTGGAGAGCCGGAAGAGCAAGCACTGTACGTGGACCCTCCAGCCCGGGAGCTCGGACTGCCTCCCCCAGCTCGGCTCCATGGGGGGGAGACGGGAGGAAGGGCCATGTCCGCTGGCCATGCCCCTTGGCAGGGGGGTTTAGGGAGATCCGAAGCGCAGGGACCCGCAGGATCTTGTCCTCTACAGCTTGCTCTCCTCTTCCAGCCCCAAGAGGTACCCACCTGTGGGAGTTCATCCGGGACATCCTGATCCACCCCGAGCTGAACGAGGGGCTGATGAAGTGGGAGGACCGGCGGGAGGGCGTCTTCAAGTTCCTGCGCTCAGAAGCGGTGGCTCAGCTCTGGGGCCAGAAGAAGAAAAACAACAGCATGACCTACGAGAAGCTGAGCAGAGCCATGCGGTGAGTGCCCTCCCCTGTCCCTGGGGGGGATCGGCCCTACAGGGCTGGGTCAGACCCACCAGGGCTCAGCCTTGATCCCCCACTGCAGCTCCCCAGCACACGGGGCTGCTTCCAGAGCCCTGATTCCACCTCCATCTCCTCCAGATATTACTACAAACGAGAAATCCTGGAGAGAGTCGATGGGCGACGGCTGGTGTATAAGTTTGGGAAGAACTCCAGCGGCTGGAAGGAGGAGGAGGTGCTCAACAGGAACAAGGAGCTGTAGGAGTCCTGGATGAGCCGGGGTCTGACAAGCCCCTCAGGGCCAGCCCCGAGCTGGGCTCCTTGGCAGGAAACTTTGCCTGCAGCCGCATCTGGAAGCTGCTGCCTGTGCAGCATGTGAAAGTCCGACCTTTGCATGGGCACGCCTGTGCGTGCTGGTGACTGCTGGCACTGAGGTGTTTAAAGCTAATATTTTGGCTCCAGTAGGTTATTGTAAACCGTTATTTCCCTCGCTGGATTTGTAGCTCCAACTGGAGTCACAGCGACTTTGGCTGTTTCAAAGCCTGGACAAACGTAAAGGGGAAGAGAAGTTTGAGTGGCAGCTGGCACCGCAGTGAGCCCAGCAGGTCTCCTGCTGTCACCCACCTCCTGCCCGGGCAGAGGGGCAGCACCGCTGTCTCACCTGGGATCCGACAGACCTTGTCCCAGCTATGGGGTCCTCCCTCATCCCTGCTCCCGCCGTGCTGAAGGTGCCCACCACCCTGTTTGCTCCGCGTGGGATGGGTGAGACCCCCCTGTGCAGCAGCTTCTCAGTGTGGCACCTGCTGAGAGAAGATGGGAGCATTGTGGAGCTTCACCTGGCCCTGGAGAGCCTTCAGAGGGGAGAGGACTTGGGACAGCAGGGCCACTCTGCATTTCCAGCCTGGCTGCCTGTATCTAGAAACAGGCCTTTTCCCCAAAAGTAGCTTCTAATTTATGTAAGACCAAAAAAAAAAAAAAAAAGCACAGAATGAATGTACAGATATATTTTTTCATGAGTAAGATGTTCCCGTGTGAGAGTGTGCATTGTAGGGCACGCACGTGTCTCGTGGCAAGTGGTGATGCTCAGCTGGACTGAAGCAATGTCACGGGGGCACAGACTGGCTCTGTGTCAGCCACAGGAGGGGGACACAGGCCCAGCTGGGCACCCAGCAGGTGCATGTGGTTTCCTCCTTTTTAAATGGGAACATAAGACGAATAAATTGTTTGGTTGGGTTTTTTTGTACCTCCCTGTCATTTTGCTTGTTTTTCTTAAAGACATGGTGGCGACCAGACTCATGTTACCTGGGATGTGCCATTGCATCAACCCCATCTGCCACCACCCCTCCTGCCTGCTGTGGCCTGGACTTGCCTGGTCATCCTGGCACAGGGTCACAGGGTCTTCCTTAGGGTGAGGTGGGCTGCTTGTCCCTAGGCTGGTGGGAGTGAGATCTGGAGGCCTTGACTCAAAGCCAGCCATGCAGGGGCATCTTACACCCACTCCCAAACCTTGGCCCTTCTGAGGACCCTCCAGAAATTCAGCCCTGGCACTCACCTTTGCAGGAGGACTTTCCCGGAGCACTGGCTCCAAACCAGAGTTTGCCAGTCGCAGGCTGCTGGGAAGCAAATTCCTGGGTGGTCTGGTGCGGGGGGTCTCTCTCAGCTCCCTCTGCATTAAGGTCCCCAGCCTGGCTGGGGGTCACAGGCTGCGGGAGGACCTCCAGCCCCTCTCTGGCCAGCGCTCTCTTCTAAGACATGAAGGGACATCAAGAAGAAGCACAAACACTGTATTATGTTTAAGGCTTGCTCATCTTCCAGTCTGGCTATTTGGGAGCCTCTCCTAGGACCTGAGTGCCTCTCAAGGACCACATGTTCAGGAGGAGACCACCAAGGCCTGGCAGCATGGACAGCCCAAACACATCATCTGTCCCTTCTTGCTCAATGGCAACACCAGCCTTCCCCAGCTAGCCCAGCCATGAGGAGGCAGAGAGGGTGCCCCACAGGTGCTGGGAGGATCTCTCTGACCCACAGGATACGTCTGTGGGGCAGCAAGAAGGAATTCATGGGGTTGGAGGCCAAGAAGACTCTCAGATATGTCTCTACCACAAGTTTGGCAAACAGTGGTCCATGCATCGTTCCCGGTTGGTGTGCGTTGCCTGCATTTCATGACAAGTCTTTCTGAATACTGCTGGGCACCAGAGGGTCTTGTTGCCATGAGCTCTTGCTGGTGTACAAGACCCTGCTGAATGTGGGCATGCAGGGGCTAACACTGCTTAGCTCCTGTTCACCCTCAAGGGGAAAGGCCCTGGGACCCCTCCTCTGAGCTTGGAGCTTGGCTAGGTCTGGGACGTCCAGGCAAAAGCAATGCCACATCCTTCTGAAAGGTTTCAGCCAGTGCTTGGAGTGACTAAGGAGGGGAGCCAGCCCACCAGTGGCAGGGTGAGGGGAGGTTTTGGGATGCTCCTAGGCAGTAAGGGTGCCTTGCAAAGCCTGAGATGCCTTTTTGGCAGGAGGACCCAGCCATTCGTTGTTCCCTGACTGCCCTTCATTACTGCTGGAGACATGGTACAGTTAAAAATCACCCATCCCGCCCTTGCAAGAGTGCGACCCGATGCAAAAGAGAAAGAAATAAGTCCTTCAAAGCAAGGTCTCACATGGACCATCTGTGCTGTCTCCCCTGGGGTCTCCTGGCTGCAGCAGCTGAAATGGCTCCCAGTCTGCCCAGCCTCACTTCAAGTGAGGCCGGTGGCTGAGAGCATCCCCACTGCCGAGCCACTGTGCTGCCTGGGGAAGCCCAGGCCCCTGCTTCACCAGGACATGGATAACGAGATGGGTCCAAGGGCTGGGGAAACCACAGGCCCTGCTGCAAGTCTCCTGTTTCACTTCCAAACTCCTGGTGACCATGGCCCTTGGTGCCCTCCTTCTCTGCTGGCAGCCCCCAGGTTGTGGGCTCAGTGACAGCTGAAGGACCTCCTGGAGATGCTGCAGTGGCATCAAAGGCATGACCCATCTTCTTTTCCAGGGGCAGGAGGTGCCCATGGGCCAGATCCAACCTCTTTTGGGTGGGTTCAACTGCTGTTTACATGAGGAGTTGCCTTGCTGGTCCAGCTGGGATGTCTGGTCGCCTGTGGCCATGCAATGACATGCCATGCCCACCCTTGCAGTTTGGCAAGACATAAGAGGGGGTCTGCAGTCATGCAAAATCCCAGGGATGACAAAATCATATGGAAGACCTCCATCCCTCACCTTCTAGTGTGCTGGACTGACGTCGTACTGCTCCCAGATCCACACACTGAGATAAGGCCATCAGGGTTGCCCTGTGGTGCCAGAAGAGGTTCCAGTCCCTGGGTGTGAACCAGGAGCCAGTCCATGGTCTGGGCTGCAGCCAGACCTCTGTCACGTTCCTTGCGTAACCTTCCCCAGGGAACAGGTTTTCCCGGCTGGTGTCTGCTGGCTCCAGCAAGCGGAGGGTGCTCCAGGCCCATCCCTGACCTCCTGGAGGTGCCACAAGGAGCAGGCTGGATGGGGTGGCAGGAGGGACAATGCCGAGATGCTCGGGCTGCCCACACAAGCAGCATACGTGGGAGGGGGCCAGGATGGTGCTTGGTGGCAATCAGCATGTCCAGGGAGGGGACACAGCGAGCAGGGCAAGCCCAGCACCAGGCCAGGTCTCGCAGAAGCCGTCTGTGCTCCTGGCTGCTGTCCCTCCGAGTCTGGGGTTGTGGGCGAGGTGTTTATTCTCCGTCAATAGATAACCCTGGCAGGTTGGCAGGGAGAGGGGAGTACTTTGTCACGCAGCCTGTTGGCCTGCCAAGCGCACCTTGTTTGCTCAAGCAGTTTCATTTCTTTCCCGCTGCGGTTTGTGTTACCTAACTGGCCTGGGACAATGTTTAACCAGATCCCGCAGCAGCGGGGAGCCTGCCTGCCTCGCCTCCCGTGCCCCCGCTGTCCCCACCACCCACCACCGCTACCCCACTGCCATCACCAAGCGGAGGGGCACGCCGGCCGGGAGGCTTGGGGCAGAGGCAGGGGGTCCATAGATCCCTCAGCTGGATGGGCACCCTGTGCCAGAGGAGAAGAAGAGGCAGGGGTGTCCGGGCACAGGCTGGGGAACCAGATCCTGCAGCCTCCCATGAAGTCTGCATGGGTCTGTGGGGTGAAGAGCCAGGGAGGACTGGAGAAGGGCGAGCAAGGCCAGACACGCACACACCAACAAGTGTCCACATACCATCGCACACTCAGGGTAACCCCTCCAGTGGCCTCCAAGCCCATATTAAGCCAACCCAGCAGATCCTCCCAGCAAACTGGCACGAGAAAGAGATGATTTATTTGGTTTTTTTAATCTCCTAGGGGGTGCCTGGATTTTATGGCTGTGGCAAGTATGGCAGAAAATGGAGGAAAAGAGGATTTTTCCTCCAAAACAGCCTCCTCTCACACATTTACATTGTGGCCTGCTGGAAGACCTTTCCCACCAGGTGGTCCTAGGTTGAACATGTTTCTGGCACACAGTTCCCATGGAAATATCTTGGTCACCCTTCAAGTCTGAGCATTAAAGTGGGTTTTCTCTCTCCCAAGATCCCTGCCAAAGGGACACAGGGGCCATTGCTGATCCCTGTTCCCAGTTAGGGAAGAGGAGGGCAGTTTGCCCTGGCCAAGCGCTTGCCTGGGACCTATGAACCCAAAGCAGGCTGCTGTGGCTGAAACGTGGCAAATGGGAGCAGATAAATGGTTTGAGGGGAGAGGTTTCGGCAGGACCAGCAAGAAGGTGTCCAATACCCCACATGCCAGACCATGAACTGCCCCTGAGCACAATGACATGACCTGATTTTCCAGCCGAGCCGGAGTGTGGCCATCCTTGCAGCGGATCAGGGTAGATGGGAATGTGGTGGGGACGGGGACAGCCTGTGGGAGGCAGAGACCATGTCCCTGGGACCCCCTGCTCTCCCTCCCACTCCCATTGCCTTTTCTTCAAGCTCCCTGCAGTCCCTACTGGCTTTCACCCTTTCTTTACCCTCCTGCCTCTGGCTCAGCATGGTCAGGGAGCAAGACTGAACCCCATACTGGGAGTGACTGGGGGTGTGGGGTCCCAGCTGCCTTCCCATTGCCATGTGCAAGGGAGCTCCCAGTAGCACAAAGATGGAGACTGGCCCCAACTCAGAGAGGGCAGGAGGAGAGCCCAGGTCTGGGGCCAGGGCAGCACCTGACCCAAAAGGAAGGTTGGCTCAAAATATCCAATATCTTCTTTCCTCAGGGGAAACACTTCTTTGGAGGGGCATTTCTTTGGTGTGTTTCTCCCTGGGGTACCTGGTCCAGGTGGGAATCAGCCCTTCAGACTCTGGGAACAAGCTTGCAGAAAGAAAGGTGTGTAAATTGTTGGGTCTGGTCTTCCTAAAAACATCCAGGGGAAAAAATCCTTGGAAACCTGTGGGAGACGTTTATTGCAGCTGGACTTCTGCAGCTGTGACAAGAAACCCTCTCCCAGCTGGTTTTCAGCTGGCACTGCCCTTGCCAGTCCCTGACCAGCCCCAGGTTTGCTTCATGCCACCCAGGCTAATATCTCCCAGGTTTCAGGACTGGCTGTACCTGGAGGAGGAGTGCAGGACTCGGCGTGGACAGAACCAGGCTCCAGGGTACCCAGCCTCTGCCACAGAAATTGTTAGAGAGCAAGAGTGTCAAGCAGTTTGGGCTGCCCAGCTGTTTTTGGTGCTTTTCCAGCAGTGGGCCAGGTTAACAATCACCTGGCATAAATATGCCACGAGAAGCATCCTCCTGATGGGGTACCCCATCTGCATACCCCTGAGCTGACCTGGGAGCAGCCGAGGTTAGGGCACAGGGGGGGCAGAGAAGGGGAGCCACCATCGCAGGAGTGGCTGTGCTCTGGGGACAGACATCCACTGAGCTGGGAACCGAGTACGCCTCGGGGTCCAAGGGCATTGCACGGGAGGGGATCTCTATGCTGCACGGGAGGGTGAAGGGTGTGGGGCAGGTTGCAGAGCGGCAGGTTGCAGTCCTGGGAGAGGTCTCGTGGATGGAGCTTTAGGGGCTGTGCTGGGGGCAGGAGGGCGAATGCTGCTGCGGGATACGCTGTAAGGGATGGGGGTGTTGTACCTGCCCTTCTGGGATTTGAATTATATGAGGGGAGGGTTGTTGCTCAGATGTGCTATGGAGGGTAGAGTTATTGCCCAGGGGATATATATCACATAGGAGCTGGGAAGGACAGAGCTGACGGGGATTTCTGGTGCTGCAGGGTGCTGCCACGGCAGGCTCAAACCCAGCCCGGTTTCAGGGCTGGGCTGGCATGCCTGGGGCTGGGCAGGCCCCCCAGGGCTGCGTCCCTCTTCCCCGGGGTAACAGCAGTTACCCGGGCTCCCAGACAACGCTCCCCCCTGCCTCGCAGCCCAACAGTTTCTTTGATAATTGCTTCCAGTAGTAGCTGCCCCGGGGGTGTCTGGCTTGTCCAGGAGAGCTACCTGCTGATGGTAACTCATCTGTTAAAACCCTGGGCTGTTTGGTTGTTAAACAAGAGAGCGGCTGTTCCCACTGTAGGAACGGGGAAGCCGCTGCAGTGGCTGCCTGGAACCAGAGACAGCAGGCAGCCAGCAGGCTGGGCATGCCAGGGAGCACCCCCAGGGCATGGGGGTACCACCCTGGGGCACCCTGCCCATCTTCCCCTTTCCCTGTGGTCAGCCTTGCATTCAAGCTTCTGCATCCCACCCATGCCTTTCCTCCAGCCAGAGCTCCTAGAGGTCTGGACTAGGAGGCCCTCTGCTTGCCTCCCTGGCATGCCAGCACATCCAGGTCGGGGCTGGAGGGTTCAGGCTCCCCAAAGAGTTGGCTCCTGGTTGCCACCATGGTGATTCAGCACCAGGCATTTTCCCCGCAGCCTGGGAGCAAAGCAGGGGCTGCTCTGTCACCTGTGAGGAGGGATTGCACCAGCCCCATCTGTCCTGTGCTGTGCTTGCTGCTTCTCTGGGACCAGGGTTCTGCAAGCGGCTTGGCCATGCTGCATACGTGTGGCTCCTGCTGGCCGCATTAGCTGGTCCCCACTTCTCAGGAACAGACTTGGGGACCTGCTCCCAGGCCAAAGCTTTATTCCCACCCAGGTCTGACAAAGCTGCACCTCTGCATCCTCCTGCGCAGATGCTTCCCCTCCTGCAGAAAATGCCAGATCCCAGACTGCCCAGGTCAGGATAGATGTTCAGCCCTTGGTCTCTGGCATCTTCAAAAGGGTGACACTGGTGGGTCTTCTTGGGTGGATGTCTCCCAGCTTCCTCCCTTCCCCTCCCTCCACTACTGCCACCAAAAACCCCAGTCCTGTTTCATTGTGAAACAAAAAGAAATGTTCATCACATTCTTGTTTCCTGGCCAACTCTACCCTTTGTTATCCACCAAACACAGCATGGAGCCTGGCACTGCACCAGCTTGCAAACGGAGTCGCTGGGCAGAGAGCACGAGCTGGAAAGTCCAGGAGCGAGGGAGCACGAACCGAAGGTCCCAACCGAGCTCACAGCATCAGCAGCAGGTTGGCAGATGCCGAAGAGGCTGCCCAGGGTTACTGCAGCCCAACTCCCACCACACATACATTTCACTTCAACGGACCAACACCTCCTGAGATCTCCTACCTTCTCACGGGCAATCACACACCTCTAGGTCTTCTCCCTGCTTCCTGCTGAGCAGACCATGTGGAAACAAACCCAGAAACCCTCTGTCAAACCATCAGGATGTGTGGTCCTGAAAGCCCTGTGTCCTGGAAAGGCTTCCTCCAGGCTCATTGATGAGAGGATGGGGACAACAGACACTGCAGCTGTGGGATGTGGGGGACAGAGCTGTGTTAACTCATGGGCTGCACCTCCCAGCTGGTATTTTCTTTCCTCCAGCTTGTGCAGATTCATTTCACAGTGAGGTCTCCAGTAGCCCTGATCTCTTCCATTTGTTGCTCCCCTTCCCATCCAGCCGTGCTCACGTGCTCATCTTTAAGTTTTCAGCTGAGAATCCAGGTAGTAAATTAAGGTGTATGAGCCCACCAAACCATTTTGGGTACATTCTGGCCCCAGTTCAGCAAGGCACTGGTCATTGAGCTACTCTTTGAAAGCCATGGTTTTGAAAGCCAGTGTGACCAGGACACTCCTCCTGGCCTGACCTGCCTTGCTGCAGCATGGAGGTGTATGAGCAAGGCTGTCCCAGCTCCCTGCCTTCCCCTGCTGAAGCACCCCTGCACCCTGTGACAGAGCACATGAACACATGCAGCCAGAGAGGAAGGAAGAGGTGAACGAGGTGGTGGAGAGGGAAGGAAGATGAGGAGCACTGGTACGCTTGAGAGAAGATGCAAGGGGTGGTGGGAGCTGGAAGACAGAAGCTGACCACCCTGCTGCAATGCCACGTTCCTGGGTGCCTAAAAAGGACAGACACATGGGGAAACATTTGCTGAGCATTTTATTGTGTCCATCGGGCCTGGATGGAGAGTGCAATCTCTCTCTGGGTGTTCTAAGAAGAACTCTGGGGGGTTCCTGACCTCCAGCACCAGGTATGGCATGAGGGCTGCCGATGGCCAGCGATGTTACAAGAGCACTTGGGGGGGGCATGGAAACCATCACACAGTCAGCCTGTCACTCTGCGGTGGGCCAAGGAGGTCAGGACTGTCATGGCAATGGACGGGAGCGTCACACCCCTTCTCTGTCTACTTCTGGCAGGGCTCAAGGGGTCGGTGAGCAGAGATGGAAGACGTATAATGAAATGTCTAGCCTGCTGTACCGTATGGTATGGTATGGTATGGTATGGTATGGTATGGTATGGTATGGTATGGTATGGTATTTGCCAGCTTTCCCTGCCTGCTGGCCCCTGAAGTTGATGGCTGGGCCAATGGGGACATCCCCCAGCTCAACCTCTTCCAAAGCTCCTAGAAAAGTACAGCACCAGAGAGCATAGCTGTGCTCCAGGGCAGGGTGACCCCCCCCAGCCCCAGTGATGTATCCTGCCATTGGCGACGAACAACAGAAACCTCCAGCTGCCTGGTGTGTCCGTACCGCAGAGACAGGGATGGCGGTGCCCTGCTGAACTGCGGGCACACCCGCTGAGCACAAGACATGCTCTTGCATCAGCTGTGCTCTCCTCCAGAGCCCCGGGGCAAAGGTCTGCTTGGGGTGGAGGTGGCAGAGTTCCCTCCGTCTCCAAAGGATGGGGTGAGACAGGGAGACGAAGATCTTGGCTGAGATGAGCTGAGGATCTAGTCCTGGTTATCCCAACACAAAGCTTTTGAGGATGTCCCTTCACATTGATCTGGCTGGGGGGCAAATCCCCTTGACTAGGCTTTCTTCACTCAGGGGACCGATCCCTAGGGCAGCAGGGTCTTTGCTGTCACAACACATCCCAGGGCGAGGTGACCCCTATCTGCTGGCAAGCTCCAGTGGCCACAGTGTCCAGGCCACAGACGCCAGTCTCAGCTGGGGCACATCCAGCTGGCTGAGGTGCTGTCATCATGGATTAATGTGGTGGCAGCTCCTGTGGGATATTCAGGCTCCCCAGAGAGCTGGCGCTCCTCTAGTTTTTGCCTTCAGGAGTGCAAGCGAGCAAGTCCAGACCTGAACCTGCTTTCAGGCGAAGGGTGGGTCCTACAAGAGGATCTCATTGCTCCAGGCCTTTCTAAAATGAGCCGAGTTCCAGAGCATGCTTTGTGGGAGCCACCTCCACCACTGCCATTACATAAGACATGTTTTAGGGGCCCAGCAGGCTGAACTGATAAGAAGCCCAGTGTCTGAGCCATAGGGAGGTCTTGCTGAGCTTGAGGGGGGACGGGAACTTTGGGGCCAGGTCCTGCAGGATGAGACCATAGAGCATGTTCACCATCCCAATGAGATCTGCATGCTGCAGAGCTGTACCCCACCAGGACAATCTCTGCACCTGCACTAAGGACAGCCTCTGCGTTAGTGGCACCAAGCACATTCTGGTGCCTGAGCAACATCTGATACAGTGGCCGCTGCATGGCTAGTGCCCATCAGGAGATCTATACAGGCTTCCAGATGTGGAGGTGCCCGAGCTGGTGGGTGTCCCAGTTTTCTTCCCTGTAAATTCCCAGTGTACCCAGCTGAGCACAGCAAGACGTGGCTCTGTCTGGCACCAGCTCCAACTGGTGCCTTTCTGGGGTGCTGGCCTTAGGAGCCAGGGTCGGAGCAGGCAGCAGGTCCACCAGGATGGACAGAAAGTGTCAGCTTCTGCCAGTGGCCAGGATGGCCTGGGCAGGATCTATAGGTGCAGATGGGCACTGACTTCCCTGGGGCACGCAGGGGAAGCCCTTCACCTTCCTCACCCCAACAGGGTGGTGGGACCCAAGTGCAGGAGACCCTACTCCAGACATGGGACTGGGAGGGAGCAGGTCTCGGGCTGTGCCTCAGGTGTTCTTTGAGCACAGCAGGAGAGGAGATGGGCACACGGAGGGGCTGCGTGTCTGGGGGCTGCAGTCCCCTCTCCTTGGGCACACTCCATCCCTGAGGATTTCCAGGGTCCCTGGTGCTGGGACCCCTTCCCAAGCCATCCCAGGGAGCAGGTCCCAAGGGTCGCTCTAGCTGCGGGCAGGTCCCCAGCCTTTGTGCTGAGACCCATCCCTCCCGCATCCTCCCTTCCCAGAAGTGACGGTGGCAGGCGGTGGCAGGCGGCCAGCCCCACCTGTCTGACAGGTAGAGCAAGGGTGGGGGCAACTGCTGGCACCCGCTGCCTGTGCGCCTGCCCCAACCTGCCGCGGCCCTGCCAGGGATCGCCCTGCTGCAGCAGGCCGGAGGAGCGGTGCTCCTGGCCGGCAGTGCCACCCTGCAGGAACAGCACAGCTCTGCCCCTGGCACAGAGGGAAATCAGGAGGCAACACGCTGCTGGGTGGGGATATCCTGCACCGTGGCACGTTACCCACAAGCACACTCAGTTATGTGTGTGTGACCGCACACGGAGTGGGTCACACGGGGACAGACACACTTGCAGACAAACAGTTACAGATGCATACAGATGCATGCAGAGCGTGTTACACTGGTAAACAGTCACAAACGCAGATATACAACAGATGCATGCATGGCATGACGGTTATGGACACACTTCATTGCACACAGATAGGCACAGTGTGTTGCATGCACACAGATACATGTGCAGTGCATGGGCTGTAGGCATACGACACACGTAGGGTTACACACTGCATTACTCGGGCATGTAAGCAGTTACACACATGGTTACTCGCATGCAGTTACTCACACAAGCTCCCACACAACTCTTCACCTGTGGGCACACACACCCCCTCAGACAGGTTGCACCCAGCATGGTGGTAGCCCAAGTCACACTCGTGTCCCATTCCCACCCCTCACAGAAAAACCCCAGGTGCCCGCCAGCCCCCAGCCCCACTGTGGCCAGCTGCTCACTCCCCAGCCTGCCTTCTTGCTCCCAGCTCCCCGGGTTGGGAAGGGCTTTGGGATGGGCAGAAATCCCTGCGGGGTGCTGATGGGGTCAAGGAATCACAGTGGTGTGTCATGCCTTGCTCCGTCCCTGGGCCAGCTGGAAGCAACAGGCAAGGGCACCTGAGGACACAGGGTGAACACTCCGTTTTGGGGCAGCAGGAACCCCCAACAGTCAGGAGCTGACCCCCAGCCCTGCCTGGTGAAGGTGCAAGCAGACCACGGGTGGACTCTCACCCCTGGTATTTCGACAAGAGGTGGCAATGCCAGGCCTGTACCTGTGGGAGTGCTGCCCAGCACCCTGCCTGCTCTGCCACCCACCCACCCACCCAGTGTGTCCCCAGCAGGGACTGCGAGGGCCCTTTCAGGGCACAGCTGGACAGTGTCCAAGGGCTGTGTGATCGCACACTGTTCATTTTCCTAGTTTCAGTCACCAGGGACCTATTGGTGACCGGAGCTCAGAGCTGCAGGGACAGACTTGCCTGGGGTAGGAGACCTCCAGCACTCACAGCATCTCAGCAGGTAACTGAGGGTCACAAACAGCCTCCAGAATCCAGCCAGGCTACTCCAGCCCCAGGCAACGAGCCTCAGCATCTTGCCCAGCCACTTGCAAACAAGCCAAACAGCTCAAGGTCTCCCAGACTGGCTGCAGATAATCTCGACCCCCTTGCAAACAAAGCAGAGGTGTGGGCTGTGCCGCTCTCCTCCAGGCAGAAGGAGGGTCCTGCGTCCTCTTGTTGCTCCTGCCTATGAGATGCAACCCAAAGATCCCACGGGGCCCTTCCCTGACACACCAACACTGCACCTCCCCTGCCCATGGGGTGCTGCCGAGGCCATTCCAGCTCCCTGGGTGCCCCACAGGCTGGGGTGAGAGCGCCGTGCAGCTCCCCAGACCAAGAGGTAGGTGGGCACCCCTCTGCCCTGGCAAGCCGACCACAGTGGGTCGTTCATACACCAGACCAACCAATTGGTATCTATCTCAGCTTGCCCAGGCAAAGACCACCAAGCATCCCTGGGGCTGTGGGGTGAGCAAGACACATGCGTCCCAGAAAGCAGGGCTAGGATGATGGAGCTCACTTGGATGAAAGCAGCAATCAGGTTTCCCATGAGGCAGACACGCTGGCCAGGGTTCAAAGCAAATGACTGCAGTTGAGAGGTGGGGAAGGCTGAGGGTGCAAAGTAGCTAGAAGTGACTTGGCACCGTACAGACACCCAGGCTACACTGCTGATGCACAGGGCAGCGGAGAAACCAGATGCTCACCCTGGATCTACAACAGCACTTTGGGAATCTAGATGCAGAGCCTACAACAGTCTCTAGCTTGGTGTCCCCTGTCCCCAAACAGTGAGAGCAAATCCCATTTATCCTGAGGAAACAGGCACCTAACACAGGGTGTGCCAGAGAGAAATCTGGATGGGGAAGGGGCCCTTGGCTGCAGCTCCCATGACCCCACGATTGTCCCACAGTCCCACACTGTCCCTGGGGTGGCGATGATCTCATTTCACTGTGATTACCCTCCTTGCTGCATGCCAGGTGCTTTGTCACGAGGCAAGAGGAGTGGGAACAGGTTATTCAAGGTCTGCAGGGCCCGGGGTGAGCACAGGCGAGCACGGGAGCTGGGGGTGTCTGGGGGGCTGAGAGCAGGGCAGCCAGGCAGGGTGCAGCCCCCTCCTCTTCCCACCGGAGCTGCGGGGAGGTGGGGGCTCAGGAGCCCAGCGCCAGGCACTGCGCTATAGCCACAGGGCACGGATGGGGGGAGTGGTAGACTTTGCCCCCGCCTACAAGGTGCGGCAGAGAGGCTGAACAGTCTGCAGGGCATAATTATCAGCAAGGCCGGAAAAGGTGGGTTGGGGTCAGGACAGGTCACATTTGGGTCAGATCAGGAGACCTGACCTGGATGAGATCAACAGAAACCCCCTCTGATGGGTTTGCAGCATGAAAGCATCCCTCCGCTGCTTGGGACAGGACCTCCTTCCTTGGCAGTCGGTGTGTCCCTCACTGTCATCTTCCCAGCCTGAGAACCTGTGGGTTACATGTCCCCAGATGGACCAGAACATTTTCCACAGCCCCAGGAGCCCCCTCCTGCCCTCCCCAGGTTCTCCTTTGCCACCTGATCACCAAACTGGGCAAACTTCTTTTGGTGGGGCCACAACCCTGCAGGGCACAGGGACCAGACACAGCAGCCCTCCTGGTCTGCCATCCCAAGGCGTTGGACCCCCTGGGCACCTTGGAGACCTGGCGATGCTTCACAGGAAGCTGTTCCTCCTCTTCCTCTCCAACAGCTGCTTTTCCCGCTGGGATGAGCCACAGCCACAGTCCCTGAGGACCCCGTGCCCACCCCACGTGCCACTGGGGAGGCTGCGGTGCTGCCCCCTTTTCCCCTGCACGATGCACCCCCCTCTCCCCACACAGACCCCTTGCTCCTCTCATGCACACACACAGGTGCCAGCCCCTGGGACTGTCTGGTTCTTCTCCCCTTTTTGCTTTTGGGATCCCATAAACACTGCGAACCTGCAAAAACCCATCTTCTCTCCCCTGAGAGCGTTGGTGGTGGGATCCAGCCCTAGGCAGGGTAGCTCAAAGCACATGTCTGCAGGTTTCAGCAAGCCCGAAGCTTGTCTCTGGAAACAAAACCTAAAGGAAAAAGAGGGAAGGAGCATCACAGGTACCACAACACCCCCCCATCCATGTCCCTCCCTGTTCCTTGAGCTGGTGGTTCGGGTGTTGGAGGTGATCCAGAAGATCCCCTTGGAACAGTCAGGGCTGGAAACCTGGTACCACATGTGGTCTGTACAGAGAAGACTTGGCCTTGGCCAAGGCCTCCAGAAAACAGAGGAGGGGCCAGGGAAGCACTGTGAGAGCTGAGGATGCTCCCGGGGTCCACCGACCCCGCGCTGCCCCAGGCCTCCCCCGTGGCTGCAGAGCCAGCCCTGCCGCCAGCACGCAGCCAGATGCCAGTGAAGGGCCGGTCTGGCCACGCTGCTCTTGGCTCCATCCCCAGCCCAGGGCAGGGGGCCAGCAGGAATGTCTGCCACCGGGAGCTGAGGGACCCCATGGGTCCCCCTTCTTGTGGACAGGTCAAGCATTGCCATAACACCATGTCTGGTCCTTGCTCCAGCCACTTGCCTGGGAAATGATTGCAGCTCCTTCCTGCCCTGACGATGGTTGGCAATTTTCTCTTTTCCATCTGAAATATGGCCACAGACACCGTTCTACATTCACTTCTCCTTGTGTGACCTTTGCCCATAGCCAAAAATGCTGTCCCCCACTCCTGTGAGCCTGTGTGAGTCCATCAGACAGGGCTGCACCCAGACCCCAACATCTGGGGATGGGGGGGAGAGCAGAGCCTGGGGTCACCTGCCCTGGCTGGGGGCAGCGGGATGCCCTGGGGAGAGGTGACCCCATACAGAGAGCTCGCAGGGCACCAGCCCAGTCAGGTGGGCATGTAAGCAGTGCGAAGGAGCGAGGGTTTGGGAGAGCTGCAAAACTGACCTCCTGCCAAGGGCACAGCCAGGCTAAGCTGCATGATGCCGCATGGAGCCAGCGCCTGAGTGGGTCCCTGGGTCCCTCCCTGCCTGACCTGCCGCCTCATACCACCACTGCTGATGCAGGGCCAGTGTAACCCAAGCGCTGTTTGTGTTGTGGGAGGTTTGTGTGTGTGCGTGCACGCGCGGGTACGTGTGGGCAGGGCCCCTGAGCATGGAGCTGGGCAAGGACGTCATCTCAGCCAGGGGTGCGGCACCACCCAGACATTCATTTTGCAAACAGACGTGGGGTCATGAACTACATAAAGGGCAGATGTGGGTTCTGCCAGGACCTGGGCTGAACCGCACCTCCCTTGTCCAGGTCACCACGGGAGAGCAGAGCGGCATTGGGGCACAGGGGGAGGATGGGAGGACACAGCAGAACCCTTTGCCCTGGGATAAATAAAGCACACCACCAGCTCATGTGAAACTGAAACGTTTTGGGACTGAGGATTCCCCCCAGCCAAGTTTTGTTTTGGCTGGTTTGTAACAGCGGGGACTCCATTCCTTCTCACCTCCCCCAGCAATGGGCACGTGGACCTGGGGTTCACCCCCTTCTGGCTGGATGCCCAGTGGAGATGCGGGAAGCCAGGAGGTTCCTGGCACCCACCCAGATCTCCAGGGCAGCTGGAGACCCTGCAATCTTGCTGGGTCTCCCAGGGCTGCTGAGGGCAGCCAGGCTTTTAGCTCAGCTTAGCCATAGTGGTCCCCAGCACCACTTACTGGTCCTTGGTGCAGCAACAAAAGCCAGAGGCTGGATGTCCTGGTTGTCTGGATGTCCTGCCCCTGCCTGTCCTGGTTTTAGGAGCACAGCTCCCTCGCTGCCCTTGCCACAGCCCATGGCCACAGGGGCTGGGGACCCCACTCTCTGCTATTCTGCCTTCCCATCCCAGCCGTCTTGCAGCAGGGGACATCAGGGTACAGCACGGGAAGACCCCAGGCCACCTCGTCAGCCTGAGCAGGCAGCTCCCCAGGACAGAAGCGATGCATTCAGGTCAGGCATGGCCCAGCCTCCCACCCTGCGGGGATGTGTCAGCCCCGCCGCGGCCCCACTCCCCCGGCAGCTCTCGAGGTCTCTTGGCTGCAGAGGGCATTTGGGGTACAGAGGTGGCTGCGGCTCCGGTCTGCCACAGGGACGGGACCCTGCGGACCTGGGGCAGCCCCCTGCCAGCAGCACAGCTGTGGGGCTGGGGCTGCAGGCTCTGGGGAGCTCTGTTCTGGCTCAGGTATGCGCTGTTCCTGAAACTAATTTGCCTGCCAATCTTTTGCTCACAGATATAAAAAGCAACACTGAGGTGGCAGTGGATACCCCAAACCAAACCCCATTTCAAAAACCCTCTTCCCCCGAGCCTCGAGCCCTGTGGTCCTGCTCTTGCACTGTGCTCATCTGCCTTCTGCCCTTGACCTGGCTGTGGCACAGAGCCTGTGCATCCCCCTGACAGCTGATCTGGGACTTAGCAAGTGTGGCAGAGCTGCTTACTCTTTTGAACACAGGATTGGATGAGATATCCACCCTGGATGAAGGGAGCACTTTGCCCCCATTCCCCAGAGAAAGGACAGGCTTGCAGGGAGGGGAAGGGCTGCAGGACCCCTTGAACTTCACTCCTGTCTTCTCGGAAACAGGGTGGTTCATATGGCACCCTTGGGCAGGAGCCCTGCAGCCTTGCAGGCTTTGTCTGATGCTGCTACACGTGCCATGGAGTTCATAAGCTTGTCCCCAGCCCTGCACCTTGCTACCCATGCCGCTGACTCATAGCCCGACCTTGGGTTGGCTACCGCGTCTTTCTGTGTCATTGGGCTTCCCGAGGAGCGGGCTCGGCTCCACTGCTGGCCACTCGGCCATGGAAATTCCCCACCTCCCTCTCGTCCCCAGGACCTGCTCTGCCTCGGCACCCGGGCATGCCAAAGGCTCTGCCCCTGGCTGGCCCCGCACGCTCTCCCTAGCGGATCTCGCGCCCTGGAGAACAGCCCACGTCCTGACTTTGCAAAACCCCGGCGGCCCCGGGGATGAGCAAGCCCTGAGAGCGATGGAGGAGGAGCCTGGCTGCAAACACTGGCCTCTTTGTAATGGCTGGGAGCAGGCGAGTGCCAGGCTCCTGGTATTTATTTATTTATGGAGGTGAATGCTAACAGCTTGTTTGAAAGGAAAACGTGCATCTCGGCACCCTGTGGCAGCTGTCCCTCTCCTGTGCCTGCGCCCCTGGCCCGTGCTATGGCCAAACCCAGGCAGCCCATGCTGTGCCCCCCAGCAGGGGCCCTGGGAGGTGGGAAGGGCTCAGAGCATCCAAGTCTCACCCAGTCACCAGCCCATAGCTGGTAGCCCACCCCAGCCCCCCTGCAGGCTGTTGGGGAAGGGTGAGACTGCAGCAAGAAGTGAAGGATAGCAAAAGCCTTGAGCCCAGGGTCCATGCAGCGCTGTCCCGTGGCCAGGACCTGATGGAGACACCACATCCAGCCCTTCAGGGCTTGTCTGGATCTGCTCCAGCCCTGGCACGAGTTCATCCCACATCTGGGCTAGCCCATGGAGTGCTGCGCCCACAGTGGGCAGCTCCTCCCTGCCTTTGGTTCATGACCATGACAAAGGTACCGCTGGGCTGCAGCAAAAAGGTTTGCGTGGCACCTGAAGCGATGTTTCCCAGCATCCCTCTGCCCCTGGGACTGGGGAAGTGGGCAGGGAAGGAGAATGGGAGCCAAAACAAGTGAGGCCACAGTTTGGAAAAGGAAGGGTCTTGGTCAGCTTTGGGCTATCCTACGGCGAGAGGAGCTTTATGTCTACCTAAGGCCCAGACTACAGGTCTTGGCTGCCATGAGACTTCACTCCCACCAGCTTGGCAGCAGCAGAGCTTTTCATGGCATGAGCCTGGCTGGCCAAATCCACTCCCCACCCAAAGTACAGCTTGCTCGCCTGTGAAGCCTGGCTGCGGAATATCTGTGTGTTTTGGGGGGCAGGCCAGGTGGAAAGCTGGTGGGTTTGCTCGAGGGAACTGGATCCCGCTGCATAACTTGGGGCTGTGGAGGGAAGCTGAGATGTTCATATTTATCCTCCATCAGTGAGTGTCACCCCACTAACCACAACGTCACCCTGGCTCCTGCCTTGGCTGCCCCATGCCTGGGCCACCTGGGCACCTTCTTCCCCAGCAGTGGGGATGGGACAGAAGTCCTGCCTCTCCTCCACCAAGAAGCATCATCAGATCCTTGTGGGAGTTTCTGGCAGAGGAATGCCAGGTGGCCCCGTGCTGATCACGGCCGCAGATACGACTCCATCCAGGAAGCGCGGTACTTTCAAGTCCACACCAGGGAACTGGTGCTGCCTCTCCAGTGCCACAGGAAGCCCGAGGTGTTTCGGCAGCAGGTGCTCATTCTTCACTGCTAGTGACCTGCAGAGAGGAATGTGTGCTTCTGGGGACACTCCAACTCTCCAACCGCTTGGTGTCCTGTGGGACAAGCTGATGAGTAGCAGGATGTGATGGTGTGAGTGCGTGTGGTCGTGCCCATAGGTCCTGCTGCAGCTTGGCTGGTGGTCTACCAACAGCACACTGTCATGGCCCTTGTGTCTAGCAAGGCTGGGACAGGTTCAGTGGGAGCAGGTGAGATTTAAGCTAGTCGCCAGGAGAAGCTGATCACCAGCAGTGCTTTAGGATCGGGTCCAGCAAAGCAGGGGAGGGCTGTAGGAGCACCCCGATCTACTGCAGCTGCTTCTCTGAGCACAGCTCATGCTGTGATGGGGTGATGGGGTGGCCCAAGCCAGCCTGGACCACCTCCAGCCTTGTCCACACACACAGTGCTGGACTTGGCTGGCCTGGAAATGGCCACAGGAGGGCAATGACCACACGGGACACCCAGACAGTGCTTGTAACAAACTGTCTATCGATTGAGACCCCTCCTGTGCAGAGCTGGTGAGCCCACGTAACCCTGTGGGTCATCCTCCAAGCAAAGATCTGGGCTGTTTGTTCTTTTGCTGATATAGCACTGGCTTTCTTCCAGTTTGGCTTAAAACAGTTCACAAGTGACATAAATGAGCACATCGACTGTCCCATTTCTGCTGAGAAAAGACACCAGTACCAACTAGTATAACTTTACTGCCTTGAATTCACCCCAGACTGAGGCTGGAGTGGTTTTGCTCTGTCATCAGCAGAGTTTGGTCTGTAGATATCTTCATGTTATCCTTCTGGACTTGGAGAAATCAGTTCAAACCAGCCCATCCATTAGATCAGTGCAGTTTCCCAGCGGGGACCTGCCTCAGAGAAGCCTGATGAGTCTGTCGCTGGCTGAGCCGGAGCGCCAGGGACGTGGGGTTGAGTCCTGGGGTGCTTGTGAGCTCTCCTCGGCTATTAGCCCTAGCTAGCTGTGAGCCTGCAGCCACCAAACAGGAGATAACAAACCCTAACAGCAAAAAGCAGAGTTCAGATTCCTGCCATGTCTGAGACCTTGTCCCGGGACAACGATGGCATGGAGGAGGGATGGTACAGGTTCAGGACTCATGAATAGACTGCTACAGACCCAGGGTGCACCCCCCTCTCCCGGCACCCACCCTGTCACGGCAAGTTGCCTTTTCCATGTAGAAATTCTTGTGTCATCACCACCACGATCGTATAGGGGCAACAGCATCCGCGGGGTAAAGCAGATCTGTTCGCCCCTGAAAGCAAGGCTGGTGAATCTCTCCCACACCCTGCAACCACCCTTCTTGCTCCAGCAGTCGTGGCTCGCCAGGTCTCCCCACCCTGCAGCCTCCCAGCTCAAACTGGATCTGCATTTTTATTGCAAAGCCTGCAACGGGGGGAGCACGGGGAGGCAGCAGTGGGGACACAGCCAGCACTGGCCCTCCCTGCCAGCTGCTCGTCTCTCCCCATGCGCTGTTTGCTCAGCGCCGGGTGCCATGTGAAGGCAAACACGGCTGTGCCGGAAGGAGCAGAAACGAGGGCAAACAGAGGCTGGCACGGCCCCGCAGCCTCCTGCCGCGGTGAGTGGCATTTGGGGGGTTCCCAGGGCACAGCCGGAGCCAACAGCACCCCAGGGTCCCGGCAGCCCCTAACGTCTTCCCTGAGACAGCTCAGAGCACAGCGAACAGGAACCACCGCTTAAGGGTCCCTTGTTCCAAGAGGAGAGCTGCACGACCCGCAGCGGGGAGGTCTCAGCCCTGGGGCCCTGGCTGCCACAGCCCCAGCAGCGTCCCCCCACTCGGCCCCGAGCCGCGTTCACAGAGTGCAGATTTAAAACTGTGCCACGTGAGCCAGGCAGACCAAGCTCCCAGGGACAGAGAGATTGGTGTCTCCTGAGGACAGAGGGACAGTCCCCAGCGGGGTTGATGCCGTCACACTACATTTGCCATCTTCATGCGCTGTCCTGAGGAGCAAAACCTGGACCGGTCGGTCCCGCTGTGGAGGAGTGACCCTGTGCTCCACTGGCAGTGTCCCCGCACCTCCATGCAGTGCCCTGCCCTCCTCTTTAAGGCCCAGGCGTGTCCTGTGCTGGTGCCACATCTGCAGCCAGAGGTGCTGCGGTGATGCACCCCTGGCCCCCTCTGCTCGCAGCTCTCAGGCTGCCCCGATGGAGGGGAGGGAAGAGAAAGGTTGAAGCATCTCCCCAGCGCTGCCTGGTCCAAACCAGGGGCAGCAGCAGTGGGGTCTCATGTCCCCATCGGAGATTGACGTGTGTTGGCCTGGCCTTGTGGGTGAGCTGTCTAGGGCTCTGTCTGGCAGGGCGGCCTTCACCAAGGCAGCAGCACGTGGGGGAGGCAAGGTGCCCATTTGACCTGAGCAGCGCCATGCTGGGACTGTGCACACCCGGCTCCTCGGGAACCTGCAGCCCACGGTCAGAGCTGACCCCGTGCCAGGCCAGGACCTGGCTGACCCTTGGCCATAGGGGCCTCTGAGCCAATATAAATCACCTCCTCCTCCTATAATTAGCACAACAATTTGCTGGGGAGCTGTGCTAATTTCTCATATGACCTCCCAGGTCTGAGACAGTCCTAGTTTTCCTCCTAACACCTGCTGAGAACACACCCCACTCGTCACTCATGTGCCACAGCAGGCTTTGCTCCCTGCTGGACCCGCAGGCCGGTGGGTGCCTGGCCTTGCACTTTGGAAGCCATTCACACCTCTTGAAGGGGAGCCCAAAATAGCTTCTCACACCTCCCTGATCTACCCCGTAGGTACCAGCCAAGGGGACTCAGTGTCCCTGCCATGCCAGCAGCCATGCTGACCCAGACCAGAGGGATGTGGCCCTGGAGAGTGTGGCCTGGTTGCATAAGAGCACTGGCATCTCCAGGGGCACCTCTGCCAGTTTAAAGCAGAGAGAGAAATACAGTGTTCACAGGCTGATAGCTGCATGCACGAGGTGTGTCTGCAGATAATGACGGCAGGGTCTGAAGTCCAGGAGATAAGATGCTGGGGAAAGCAGTCTGGGGAGCTGCCGCCAGGAGAGATTTCAGGGTCCAGCAGAGGGAGCGGAGCAGGTTCGCAGCGCACAGCGCTGGGGCTGCCAGGTCGTGCCAGGACAGGTCAGGTCCGCACTAGCCACCGGTCCAGCATGGCTCTGGTTGCCTCCACCCTGCTCAGCTGTGCAGCCCCAGAGCACAGCCCTGGCAGAGGGGCAGGGGGACATCACTGGGGGATGTGCTGGGATCAGTGGAGGTGCCAGGCCAGGGATGGTGGGAGGTGGGAGAGGCTCAGGGGCACGGCTGGGGCTCATGGCAGGCAGAGGGGGTCGAACACTGCTCTGCCAAAGCTCCCCGTGTCCGCCCTTTCCTGCACAACAGCCCTTTGTCCATGCCCGTCACAGCGGGGACGACATCCCCGCCGCTGCCACTGCTCCCTGAGCGAGCGCTGAGCCCCACGGCCCCAGTGGCTGTCACAGGCAAAATAGGAATAATTAGAAGGAGTTGCCTTTTATTACAGGTGTCTCTGAAGGCCTGGCAGAGTCCGACCCTGGGGGGCCCTTTGATCTCAGCCTTTGAAACCCTATAGCTTTGCTGACAGAGCTGCTCTGTGTTTCCAGGTCACCAGGATGATCATTTCCATCTGGGAACAATGAGCTCTTTATGCCGCCCTGAGCGCTGGACCCTCCCTGTGCTGAGCGGACTGGCACACAGGGAGGATGCGCCGCCGCACAAGCCCTCATCAGGGTCGTCTCCTTCTCCGGGTGGATGATGCTGAGAGGGACAGCAGCAGGAGGAGCCCACCCAGCTCAGCATCCTCATTCCCCATGGGAAACGGGAGGCTTTTAGTGCCGGGAGGCCAAATTCCCCCAATGCATAGCCCTGGGAAAGAGCCCTTCGTCCCCAGGATGTACCACAAAACCTTCCTGCTCCCCTGGGGGAAACCCCTGCACATCCCCAGCCCCAGTGGCTAACCCAAAACCCAGCCTCTGGGATGGGCCAAGCAGGCACATGGTGGGGTTCTGCACATGGGGGTTTTCTGCACACAGGTAATTTCTGCACCTCCCAGTGCATCGCACCCAGCACCTCACTGCAGGGAGCAGGGGACGTCAGGGCTCCCAGAGCAGGTCCCCAAGCCAGGGCACTGCTGGGTGGGCACCTCATCTGCGTGCTGCCATTAGAGGGGAAGGCTCCTGGTGTCCCTGAAACAGCAGCTCCCCGGGCACTGTCCTGGGGCCCCTCACTGCTCCAGACTCTACCTGCTCAGCCCCCTGTGCTTTGCTGGTGCCCGGACAGCAGAAGAAAGCCCTAAGCCTGTATTTCTCAGGGCAATACCAATGCTGCTGGTTGGACAGCCCTGCTACAGAGCCTGGGAGCTGGTCACCTGGGGACAAGCCCAAGAACAGAGAAGGACTTGGGAAGGAGAAGCCCCTCAGCACCCTGTTGGCCCTTGTCCCCCTTTGGGACTTTGTGTGAACTGAAAAAACATCATCTGAAAAAAACAGTGTCTCCATGGTCTGTCGCTGTGCCTTTTCCAGCTCCGCAGCCTTCCCCAGGCCTGCAGGCTGCAGGGACACCTTCCTCTCCCCTTCCTCTCCCCGCTGCAGCCTGCCCGGCTCCCTTGCCTGCCTGGGGGATCTGTACCTCCACCCTTCTGTGGGTCCCAGCTTGGCATGGGGCTGCTGAAGACTGTGGTTTGCATTTACCTTTGTCAAAACAACACATTGTTCTCCAGCAGCAGGCACAGGGACCGGTTGTGCAAGTTCCCTTGATTGTGACAGTCAGTTTTTCCTGGGATACGAGGCAAGATTTTGACTAGATGAGCTCCAAGGTCTGGTCCCTGGGAAACAGGGTGTCCCCACAAGTGCTCTGGGGACACGCACTGGGGACGTGTCTGGGTCCAGTCTGACTCCTTTGGGCTGTGCTTGGGTGATGCTTATCATCCCCATGCACCATGATGGAGCCAAGTATCTCATGGTTTTTCTCAGCCTGAGGAGCGAAATGAGTTGTCCCTGGGGAAGCCAGCGGCCTTAGCCACTGTCTTCCATGTTCCAGCAGCAACTGGCTCCGCTGTCATACACCAGCCCCCCTCTTACCTGTACCTACGGAGGCTTGGCAGACCCTGTGGGATAGGGCATGCCGAAGCCAGAGCACAGATCCTACGGCAGCAGCTGCTGTGGAGACTGTGGTTGCGGTGACTGACTGGCTAATCGATTAATGGATAATATGAACAAAGCCAGCAGTGTCCTTGTGTGCGGTTTCTGGGTGCGTTTGTTGCCCTCTCCTTGTGCTGGATGTCACCTTCTGGTTTTGCAAAGCAAATACCAGCTGTGCAGGGGTGGTGGAGCAGGGACACCTGCTCATTTGCCAGGTAAATTCCCCAGGGAGCAGAGCACGAGCTAAGGCCAGCGGCCAACCTCTTGACTTGGCCCCACGATGCTGTTGTCGTCAGTGGAGCGCGGGATGTGGGGCCCCATCTCCGCACCACCCCTCCTGCTCCCTTTCCCCACCATGCTCCAGCAGAGCTATCTCCAGGCAACCCAGCCAGAGCAAAGAAGCGTCTCTCCCCTGCCGAGCCTGGTGTGCTTGTGCCAGCACATACCTTGCATACCTGGATGCAAGCATCACCAGGAACGCTAACCCTTTCCTACTCTCCAGACAGCAACACTCACCTGGGCGCTGGCCTCCCATGGGTGCTGCTGGCCTCCTGACCCAGTCCCAGTACCCTGAGGATGCAGCACTGTGTAGGCACCACTGGCACCCACCTGGGCAAGGAGCCAAGAGCCTCTGTGGTGCCAAAACTTGTGCTTTGCTGTCTCTGCATGTGTCCTTGCTGCCTGAGAGCTGATTTACTCCATAAGCGAGCTGCCCTGTTTAAACCCCGCCACCCATACACTTCTACAACCCCTCTTGCATTTTGATTGCACCTCCCTTCGGTGGCAAGGATGCTCCCAGCTGTCCCAGCAAAACAGAAGTCATGATGTGTAGAGAGTCCACTGTAGGTGGGGGGCTTCTCAGCAGCTCTTTGCCTCCCCTAAGCAGTGCTGAGATGGATCAGACTGGATCCCTGCATATCTCCAGGATGGTAAAAGGTCCACGATGCTCCCTGCAGCATCTTCCACTCATAGCTGCAGCCTGGCCAGAGATGCACTGGCTCCGGTGGCTGCTCCCGGCTGGTACCCATGCTGTGCTCGGGCCATGGTGATCTGACACACGTCCTGCACCCAAACCTGGTACATGCAGGGGTGTAAGGGAGCCTGGGAACAAATCAACCTGAGCCACATGTGACACTTTACACTGGGTAATTGCTCTTCTGGTTCAGTACAGGCATCCCAACCCACACTTCACATGGAACATCCCTGGAGGAGGAGGGTGTCTTCTCTGCTAGAGGCTGAGATCCAGCTGAGACCGTGTCAGAGCAGACATGAAGCTGCCCATGCATGTCTGGCGCTGCAGGTGCTGCGTGTCCATTTTGGCATGCATGTGGATGCGTGTGCCTCTGTGTACATGCCTTAATGGGTGGGAGTCTGCATGCAACTGGGTCCTCAAGTTGCTTGCCGGTGTTTGCATGTTCTCCTGGCTCTGTGTGATCTCTGCAGGGATGGATGCATGGAGAAGGGGATTAGCTTATGCCTGCCCAGGAGCTGCAAGTCCTACTCTTTCTGCATAGGTTCTCATTGCAAGGACACCATAAGATCTCCTCACTCTTCTCTCTGCCAGGTCTTGCTTAACTCACCCTAAGAGCTCCTCCTGCATCCTCCTTCAATCTGCTGCCTGGCTGGCTTCAGGCAAGCCCATGCTGCAGGGTCTGAGACCTGGATGTAGCAGACGGCCTGGGACTGCCTGAAGTAAATCTGTCCCCTGAGCCAGCCTGCCTAGCCTGACCATGTCCAGAGACTCACATAATCCAGGTCCAAGCTCCCAAGAGCCCTCTATCCGAAGGACAGACTTCAGAGGGGTGTGTGGGTGGTCTGGACACCCTCAGCCACGTAGGCTGCCCAGCCTCGCTGCTGCAGCTCCAACTCCCCACAGACCTCCACACCAGTGGAGCAGGAGGTCTACAGGTTGGGGCAAAACTGTGAGTGGGATTTTTTTGTGCCTGAGACCAGGGGAGCTTGTGCCTCCATGGTCCCAAGGCTTGAGCAATGTATTAGAAGTAGATGAAGCATGGAAGAGCACAGAGATAGCCCAAGCAGTGGCATTAGGACAGGCGTGGCTGTTAGGGATCCTGGGGGTTACATTCATATCATAGGCAGTGCCATTTTGAAGCCCCAGTAAGTGGTCCAAAGAAGAAAAGGGGCAGGACAACCTTGAAGCATGGCATGGGATCATGCAGGTGTCTCTGGAGGACACTAAGGGTGAGCTATAGGTACAGGCAGTACCTGGTGCACACTGTACTCCAGGCCCTTTGCTAGGCAGAAGTCTAAGCTGCGCAGGGGGGCAAGGAGATTTTTGGCTCTTTCCTGGAGAGATGGATCCCAGGAGACTTGAGGAACTGCTAGCCCAGGCTCTCCTTGGCTGTGGGTCCTGCCCGCTGGCTCTGTAGCCCAAGAGGCTCTGCCAGGTGGTGGCTGGTCCAGGCTGTGCCAGCCTGAGCACAGCTCTCTGCTGCTGGCACCCTCTGGCTGGTGGTTATTTTGCAGGTGACTAATGGTAAGTGCCCAGGTGACAGGGCTGGTGCTGGTCCCTGAGGGCAGGCTGAGTTGGCTTGAGCTGGGGATGCAGCTCTGAGTGACAGAGCTCTGCTACACGTCTGGTGCTGAGTCCCGGGGGCATGGCACGGAGGAGAGCAGGGAAAGCCAGGCAGGAAGCTCAGAGCATCTGGAGCAGAGCCGGGTCTGGCACCTTTGCTGTGTTTCCATCTCCCCAGATGTTATTGTTGTTCCAGTATTGCCAGCTCCTGAGTGAGAGGAGGTTAAGGAAACCCCAACTTGGTGTTGAGACCAGATTTAGATCTTGTGGCTGATGAAGGAAGCCTGCTCAAGGGCATCTTCTAGCACCAAGCACCCAGTCTGGAGCAGGTTTCCAAGCTGACGGGCATCTTGTTCAGCCCCAGGCAGCGTGGCTCGTGCTCAGCAAGGCTGCTCACAGCCACAGGGCAGCCCCATACTGGGAAAAGCGGTAGGTGAAAGTGCCCAGGGTGATACACACAGGTGTGTGCTGAGCATGGCTGCGCACCACAGCCAGCCTGCAGTGTGCTAGCCAAGGGATGGGGAGATCCCTGTGGCAAGCAAAGCAGTAAAGCAGAGGAGGACACGGCTGTGGGGTTTACCTGCCTGAGACAGAACCACCCGGCAGCCCCGGGAGCTGAGCCTGCCCATCACCTCCACCTCTCCAAGCTCGTGGGCTGTGCCTGGACCAGCTCTGGGTACAAGGGAGTGAGCCGGTGGCTCTCGCCAGCCCTGCTCCCCTAACATGGCATGAGCCTCCCTGGGCCCTGCCGGGTGGTGGGGTGAGCCAAGAGCTGAGCCCCGCTGCTGCCTTCGAAGGCTGCTCATGCCTTCCCCCGTAAACCTGGTGCTGGCAGCCTGCACCACGCTGCGCCCAAGCTGCTGGCCCACGAGCTGCACAACGGACAGGGCTGAGCCCCAGCATTGGCTCTGCAGCCACCAGCGCGGCAGGGCCAGCCTGGACCCCCACCGGCCCCTGCCTCTCCTCCTGCCCAGGGGTGCTGGGGAGCAGAGCCACGGCTGTGGTTTTGGAGCAGACGGGGCTGGGACAGCTTTGGGGACCCCCCAGGTGCTCGCAGCCAGCCCAGTGCCCTGTGCCACGGGTTCTGGTGTCATGCTACACCAGACGGGTGGCAGCACCCTCCTGGCACACTGCCACGGTGGCTTGTTTCCATGCCAGGGACCTGTATCACTTCAGAGCAAGTGGAAAAGAGCTAAAGTCCTCCCTTGCATGACCTTGGCACAGCTGGCTTTTCTCGGAGGTAGTGAGAGGTGTAGAGGTGGCCTTGAAGGTCTCCCAGCACCAGTTCTGGCCTGGCCCCCAGGGATGAAGGAGAGGGAGGGCCAGCTGAGCACTGCTGCCAGGGAGATGGTGCCTGCCTGTTCAGAGAGGCAGAGCTAAATGCTCCAGGCAGAGCAGGCAGTGTGCCTGCATTTTTTTTCTCCATGCCTTGCTTTGCAAGCTACATTTGCACTGTGCTTTGGTAACAGGCATTTTCATCCCCCAGGAGCTTTGGCTGGCCCTGGGTGCACATCCTGGGGGCCCCTGGGAGCAGTGTACCACCAACCCTTCGCAGGGTGAAGAAACCATCCCCAGCTCCGAGACCACTCTGGGAAGCTGTCCTCCCAACACGGGTGTAATGCGTGACGTGCTCAGCCCTGCAGAGGATGTGTCTGACGTGTCTGGCGTCTCGCAAGCTGCTGGTAAACTGTGTCAGCTGCCTCCTACCTGGGAGACCTTCTACCATGGATGGGGAAACTGAGGCAGGGTAGAGGTTGTGACTCACTCCCATCTTCAGGCAGTGCTGTGGAGGAGCCAGGACCCTGCACCAGGCTGCACTGCCCGTAGGAGGAGGGGAGCCGCACTGGTGCCACCAGGCAGAGGAGAGGGCAGGCTGGCTGAGCAGGGACGGCGAAAGGAGCAGGCTGGAGCACGGGATGACTCAGCTGCAATGTGGGGGGGGTGAGGCTCAGGCTCGGCCAAACCCAGCCTTTCGCAATGTGTTTACCAGGACCTGGGCGGCCGGTGCCTTCCAGGACGGGCAGCCCATCCTCCTCAGCCCCGAACCTGCTCGCCAGGCTCAGCCTGGCAGAGGAGGGATCGTGTCCCCACCCCAGCCTTGCTGGCTCATGGTGGAGAGCCGGGGAAGGAGCCTCCAGCCAGCTCTCTGCTCCAGTGCTGTGGCTCTTCCCCTGCCCCAGGGGAATGTGATGCACCATGCCGAGGTCAGGAGCGTGCTCCCAGGGCAGCCGAATACTGCCGGGTGCTCTGAAACATGTCCCCAACCCATGGGGAGGTGGTGGCACATTGGAGTATTTATATCCACATGATATCACCCCAGGGAGAGAGACAGAAATTCCTCTGCTTTCCTTACACCGTTTGCTAACTGGTGTCCCAACCACCCCGCCGCCTTCTGCCAGCTACCAGGTTACGTGTCCTGGGTGGGCAGGACACAGAGAGTGAGGGGCAAGTCCCTTTTTATGGATGGTTTTAGAGCAAAATGTCCTGTTTGGAAAAAATTTCCCCAGAAGAAAGCCAAGAACAACAGATCCAAATTACATTCTGTTTCATTCCAGCTTCTTGTGGAGTTTGAGACGGGAAATGCTGGTCAGAAACAGAAACACCAACATTTCTTTCCACAATGAGCTGGAAAGGAGGGTGTCAGGCCGTGGCCGATCTCCCTGCTTTCTTCTGTAGGTGAACTCAGCTTTGCTGCTGCAGCACTGCTGGGGATGAGCACGCAACAGCAAGGGTCACCAGTGCTCCTGCAACCCACTGCAACTGGGAACGCCTGCTGTACCATGGGCAGGAGCGCCTAGCACATGGGGACGCCCAGAAAAGAGGCCCCGGAGCCATCAGTGGAGGTCCCTGTTGATTCCTGCCACACTGGATACGGGGCACTGCAGAGTGATGCCATCGTCTGCTGAATGCCCCCAGTGCCTGGCCAGCCAGGACCCTTTGTCATGCCGCACAAATGAACTGTTTTCAGCAGTGAACCTCAAAATGCGGTTCCCAGTTAACACAGTTTGGCTTTGAGCAAGGTTGGGCCCTCCAGAGAAAACCACGTGTGGGCCCATCTCCTGCCGGCCTCTTTGTTGGCTGTTTTCCATTGCGTGATTCATGTCAGTTCCCAGCGCCAACGGCTGGGAAGGGACCTGTGTCATTGCATTGTCCCTGGGATATTTATTGCTTGGTTACCGAACTAGGTTCAGGCTGGCAGGAGCTCGCATTACAGGCAGCAGGCAGAAACTGGTGTCCCCAGCCTGGCAGGAGTGGTGGCGGGGGCAAGGCAGGCAGCTGGGCAATGCTCGCTGCTGCTGGAGACCCAGCTCCTCCAGTATCGCGGGGCCGTGGGGGCGGCTGGCGAGAGGCGGCCGTGCAGTGCCACAGCTGGGCATCATCACTCTCAATACCTGTGCTGGCTGCCTGGGGAGGGCTCAGCCTCACTCACTGCCCTCTGGGCACTCGCTGCTGGGCACTCGCTCCTCCTCGCCGGTGCCCGAGCGTTCACCCCGGCTGCTCCGCTGCCCCAGCTCTGCAGAAGGAACATTAGAGAGGGCAGGGCCCACACATGAAAGAGAAATGTCTTCACCCACCCCATGCCATGAATATCTGCCCACAGGGTGTGTGCGCCCGTGGGCACGGCAGGTTTTACATCGGCTGCTTTTCAGGGATGGGTCCCCAAATGTGCATCCAGCCCATCCTGCCGCCCCTTCCCCTCCCAGTGCCAGCCTACAACGGCTCTCCCTCAGCTCAGGCTGGCTTGCAGCCTCCCCACTGCAGTAGGACCTGGCAGGTTTCTGGCTCCTGCGAGATATAAAACTCTTGCCCACATCCCTGGGGTCAGAGGTGTCCAGGGAGCTGGGGGAGATGCTGCACGACACATCCAGGGGCCACCCATGCCTGTAAATCAGTAACGAAGCCGGCAGGTCCTTTGCTGCTCCTGTTTTGCCACTCGTGACTCTCCTTGTCTGCGGCCTCTCCCCTCAGATGGCGGGCAGGAATGGGTGACGATGTGACTATCGACAGCCATGTGCCGCTGGGCTGCCACCGCCCTGCAGCACGGTGGCACTGGGATGTGCACCAACAGGCGTATGGGGAGCAGGGCATGGGATGGGCGGGCTCCTTTCCTATGGGGGACCGAGCTTACTCCATGCTCCCAGTGCTGAGTAGCAGACGGCCATGGCAGGGCATGCTGGGGCTGGGGGCTCAGCCTTGGGACACAGACCTGAGCCTCTTCTCCTTCCTGCAGTCCTCGTTTAGTGATGCCCCTCATTGGGTACCTGCTCCTCCCTGACCACTCCTCATCCCCTGTGAGTATGTGGCACGAACCCACCTGGCCAGCAGCACCTCAGTGGTCTCTGGCAGGTGGCACAGCCTGGGATACACCTGTCCCTCCAGCAAGCTCTAGAGACTGAAATAAAGTTTTATTTCAATTATTGTATCCATAACAGTGAGGGACAAGAGGGGGCATGGAAAAAAAACAAAGCACCCAAAGCAGTTTCTATGGCAACCAGGAATAATCTCCTTGGAGACAGTGCCGTCTCTGTCAATCTCCAGTCCAGACCCCCGTGAAACGTCAGTTCCCTGATACAGGGGACAGCACGGTACGTTGGCCACAAAAACCATTTGAGAGGACCCATGAGGTGTGAAGCAGAAGTTGCAAACAGCAGGGTCCCTCAGCTGCGGAGCCCCGCCACCCCCGAAATGCCTTTCTGCCTCTCTGTACCAGCTCCCTTTGCTTGCTCTCCTGTCACACTCTGCAAAAACCAGAGCCAGGAGGAATTTCTGTAGTTTCACAGCTGGGGTGCAGGACAGGGACCTGCCCTCTCTCAGCCTGTGAGTCAGCAGCCAAGCCTGCACCACCACTTTGCTGCAGATGACTGCTCCTCACCTGCAGTCTCAACCCAGCTTGGGAGAGCCTCTGCCACATCCTGCACCTCTCCAAGCTCCAATGGTGGGTGATGGAGCACCGTTCACCCTGTCACACAGTAGGCAGGGGTGTTCCCACATGCAGATCTCATGGGGCGTCCCAACAGCCCATGACTTCTGGGAGAAGGCACCATGTGCTGCATCATCTCATTCCTGCATGGGGCAACTCAACATGGGGATGGCACAGGGGCCCATCACCCATACCTGGAGTAGCCAGAGACTTATTTGCTCCGAGGCAGCTCGTGACATGGCATGGCACAAAGCCCTCCATGCCCATACCTGGAGGAGACCTTGGAAGGGGTCACCCAGAGAGGTTGTGGAGGCATCATCTGGGCATGATCCTGGGCAGCCTCCTCTAGCTGACCCTGCTCCAAGCAGGCGTGTTGGACTAGGTGATCTCCAGAGGTGACCCCAACCTCAACATTCCTCTGATCTCCGCTTTGGGAACCTTATGGCTTTCTGGAGGGAGGCACCTGTGGGGAGGTGCCCCCATGCCACCCCGTGTCCAGGCCCACAGAGCCTCACCAGAGCCACGTTGGGGCTGGAGGAGGAGAAGACGCCCAGTCGCCCTCCGGGCTCCAGGCATGTCACAGGCCAATCATTTCAGCTGCAGCTATGCTGACGTCATTTCTTTCCAGCAACCGGAAATTCTGATCCCCTAGTAACCCTTTATTAGCAGTCACTTCTGATTGGCTCCAGTGCAGAACAAGGTTGCTCCCAGGGCCAATCAGAACACAGCTGCCACTCCCACAGGTGTGGCAGCGAGAGGCAGTCTCTGATTGGCCGTTTAGGTCTCTCCTGAGGGTATATAAGTGAAAGCTTGGCTCTGATTGGCTGCTTGGGTCCCTCCTGGAGGCTCATTGGTTTTCATGACTGGTTTCTTGTTGGCTGCTTCATGGCAGCCTGGGACAAGGCCTGGTGTCATGGCCGTGCCAGTGCCCCAGCTGCTGGCCCTGGCTCACAGGGACACCCAGGCCACGGGTGGCTGGAAGGCTCCTGTCCCTGCTCCTTGTACAGCCCCAGCCCCTGCCCGTGGGGTGGAGACAGCAGCCCTGGGGCTGCCCCAGTCCCCCGTGCTTGGCTGGCGGAGCACGGGGCAGGCAGCCCACGGGGCAGTGGGTCTCCTGCGGGGCCAGCTCCTGTGGCCAGGGCAGAGCCTTCCCTTGGCTCGCCCCACGGGCGCACACTGTTGGAGGCAGGCCCAGGCACGCACATCCCCGATGCGGGAGCCAGTGTCACGCCTTTGGGATGCTGAGGATGCCCCTGCTTCCCTCCTGGGCATCCCCATCTGCTGGGAGTGACCGTCAAGGGCCTGGGCCAGGTTTTAAGCATCAGTTCCCTGTCTTTCCTGCTGCACTCTGTGATCTCGGAGCAAGCCCCAGAGCCTGAGAAAACAAAGAAATACAGGTGGAAAATTATTCCTGGCTGCAGTCCTGAGAGCTTTAAACAATATTTCTGATTTCTTAGGAGAATAGTAGAAGGGAGCGGCTCCATCTGTGCAGCAGAGCGTGGAGGAGGTCATAAAGCACACGGGTAGGCAGAGGCACTGGACAAAGTCAGGGGAAATGGGTACGTGCATCACTTGTGTTCCTTCCCTCCTTTTGTTGAAGCTCCCTTTGTGGCACTAGGTCAATTAGCATAGCACATGAAAACAGAAAGGTCCTTTCCTACTCCATCATACCCGCACAGGGGGTTTCCTGAGAAGCTGTGTCTTTGGCCTTATCAGACATGTACCGACTTAACTGGCAATCATTTGTCACCGTAAGGTCTTTCTGTAGCTTTTAATGGCATCAGCAGCAGCAGCTCCAGAAAGGATCCCCGTGAGACTCAGCTGGTGACCTCAGTCTTTAGGGAGCATTTCACTGCCAAAACCGCTCTGACTCTTCCCCATTACATGCTGCTAAACCACATGCCGTGCATCCCCTGCTAGTCAGCAGCACCACCAGTGAGTTCCCCGAGCCTCTGTGTGAAGACATTTCTCCGGGTGAAGGTCCTGGCATTTTTTCTCTCCATTCATGTAAAGTAATGTATTCTGAAATTTTCTTCTATGGCATCCCCATTTGAGGGACCTCATCTAACTTCTGCGCTGTGAAGAAAGAGTCCAGCCCGGGAAGCCCCTGGGTGCCTCTGCAGGGAACAACAATGCGAGGGATTCGTCTCACTTCTCTTTACAGCTTATCTCCCATGAGTGCTCCTGTTGTACTCCATCGTTTGCTGACTCCAGCCTCTTTGGCAGGCAACTGTCTTTTGTGTACTTAAAAAACGTTTGAAAGTTAGTTGTTATGCCTTTAGCAAGTTGTTCCTCAAAAAAAATTTTGGCTCGTCTTACTGTGGTTTTACTTTTCACTTGCCCAGGTTTACACTCTTTGCTGTTTGCCTTGTTTGGACATGGCTATGGCTTATTCAAAGATATCACTTTACTTCCAGCAGGCTCCCATACTTGCTTTTTAAAAACATTTGCTATAATACTGCTAGAATCTCTTCAGAGAGTGTACATTTACTCTGTGCCTCCAGTATCATATTTACATAATGTCCAACATTTTACTCTTTTGGTTGCTACTTTTAATTTCTTAATTTCCTCATTTTTTTAGATTCTTAATTTTAGTAGTGTCCCTCTTTTTGCACATAACTATTGCTGCAGGTTTTATGCTGCTGGTTTTCCTGTCCAAGACATCGTTATCAGACTAACATTTTGGACTAGGTTTGTTGTCCTGCTTGTAAAGCTATGTTACAGATACACTAAGACTGGGATGGAGAAAATGTGTGTGGGAATGGCTGGGTGTGAAACCACCAGAAGAAACCTTAAAGAGGAAGCTATGAGAATGGCCTGCACTGATAACCAGGGGCACAATCAACATCAGGCAGATGCTGAGGAATCTGGTGTCTGCATCAGCCCAGATGGCTGCACCTTGATAAGGCCTGGGTGTAGATGAATCACCAGCAGAAGACTTGTGCTTTGATAGTAGGAGGATGGCAACAAGATACAAGCGCATCCCTTACATTTTCCTCCTCCCCCAACACCATGATGGCATCTGTAAAGACATCCACAACAAGGAAGCCCAAAGGGCAACAATCCTGCCTGAGGCTCTTAGACGGTGACGTGAGCAAGGATCAGAGGCTAAAGATGCTGTCGTGAAAATGGTTGATTCCTAAAGGGTACAAAAGACCTGTCCTCACCAATTTGCTGTAGCCAATAAAGAGGAGCCCATGAGATACAGTGAAGACCCGTCTGCTAACATCCCTCATCCTTGGTGCTGCACAATGGTAACCTGGTCAGACCCCTTGTGCGGGTGAGCGTGAGGATGAGTGAAATTGGGAGAGTGGCAATGTGAGAGACTGAGTCAGTTTGGTTTAAAATAAAAATCCCCTTCCCCAAGGAATTTTATTACATCAACACCACATGGTGTGCCTGGCCCAGGGGCCAAGTACTGCTGAAGTGGAAGCACGAACCCCAGCCTGCACCCCATTGGTGTGGCCTTGGAGGGCTTTCCTAGGGCTGGTCCACAGCCAGGTTGTGGTGGCTGAGATGCCAGTGGTATCTGTGCATATTCAGTCTCTGCAACACCGGCTGGTGACTTGGCGGGGTGTATTCCTGGAACTGAGATGCATTCGCCCAGCACAGTTGCTTGGAGGCTGAGGACTTGAAGATGTGCAGGCCAGGCTGACGATGCTGCTTCCAGCAGCTGCTAGGGACACACTCTTGGAGGGTAAGGTTGGATCCCACAAAGGCAGGGTGCCTGTGAAGTCCTGAAGAGTTGCAAAGAGCCACCACAGCGGCTGCCAGCTGGAAATTGTGCTGCAGAAGGCGATCGCTGGTGCTGTGCAGTGCTCAAACCTGCCCAGACACATGGAGGTCCACGGATGGGGCGGTCTCCTGAGGGCAGCACAGCCGCCTCTACCATGGTTCTTCCTTGGCAGGCAGCATTACTTCTGCATCCTAGAGCCCAGGAGTGCTGTCTTTATCCTGTCTCCAACACCACAAGAAGAGGATAATGCTGGAGAGAGGATCCGTGCTGCCGAACACCCTAACTCTGCTGAAACCCAACACATGTGTGGCTGGACAGGCTCACCCAGGAGAATATCCCTGCTGTGTCATCCCCAATGCAGGGAACTGTGGTTGGCAGGGAAAGGGGCTGAACAGCAGAGGTGGGGGGGGGGGGGGGGGGGTGTCCAAAGCAAGGTGCAGGTGTGGGCATGAGGGCTTGTGACCATGTCACCCTGCAGAGAAAGAGATTGCCCACAGGCTCAGGGATCCCCCGTGGGTCAGGTTGTTGTCCTTCCCTTCCCACCCCATCCAGGCTGCATTCCTGCAAGCTGACTCACGGCTTTGCAGATACCACCTAGCAGTCAGGGAGGGCTCGGTTCCTCCTCCTGGCACAGCAGGTTGGCAGGACTCTGCCACCCAAGGTCAGAAATGTGTTTGGGATTGGGGAAAGGGGGAGGGAGAAGAGTGGGTATCATGGGCTCAGGCTTGGAGCTGCAGTAGATGCATCTTGCAGGGCTCCTTGCTCCTCTGGGAGGAGAAGGTTCCCCCTCTGTGTCTGGGCACTGCTCTTCCCACTCACAGATCCCCCAGGGTTTATCTGCCACCGGGCTGCTGCCGTGTGGACCCTCTGGGTGTTGTGCTGCTGTCCTGACCTTGGGCTGGCTGGGCACGTGTCTATTGAGAGCTGGTCCCCCGGCAGTGACTGGTCAGCGTAATCCCATCTAGATGTCCCAGGCTCAGCATCCCTCCAAAGCAGACTCCAAGGAAACTGCAGAAACACCGAGTGGCTGCCACCCAGCAGTTAATGCTCCTTGTCACTTTTCAGTGGGAAAAGACCAGTGGGTGTAGAAGGGTCCATCCATCCTCCAGGCTGAGGTCAGAAAACTTCAGCATCCTCGAATACAGGACAGGAAGAAAAGTGAGAAAATTTTGATAGAGAAAAGAGAAAAGTCATTTCAGCAACTAGAGAGCCATTTAAACAAAGTTCATAAAAAGAGATGCCCAGAGGTACGTTTGGGTTAGGCACCAGAGGTATCTCTGCCAGTGGCAGAGGAGATGAGATGGGCAGAGAAAGGCACCATAGACTGAAAACCATGTTGAAGACTGGAAATAGCAGACCTATCCCCAAGTGCCAGGAACCATTCAGGGCTGAAATTCTGCCTCAAAGCAGGAATTGTCTCCAATGAACTACTGACCTCCCAACCAGGGCTGCGGCACTGATCAAACTGGGCTGGTGGAGACCGGAGCAGAAGCACAGGAGAAGCAATGACTTACTTGCAAGCGTGTAACAAAAGTCAGTGCCAGACCTTGGTGACCAGGGATTTCTATTTTAAACAAAACTGACTCAGTCTCTCACACTTCTTGCTGGTCTCTCTCACCCTCACAGCCGCTCCCACCCTGATGTGTTTGCACAAGGGGTATGGCCAGGTCTTCAGGCTGAGACACAGAGGACAAGGGTGCCAAGTCAAGTCCTCTCTGCCTGGAATCCTCTCAACTGGCAATGACACACTAGTTTTGGGGCAGGTTTTGGACAGGTGTCATCAGTTATTATAGTAGCATCTTTCATTTCCAAACCTTGCTCATTTCGCCCTCCACGAGACTCAGGCAGAGCTGCTGCTTTTCGTCTGTTCATCCGCATTTTGGGTGTCTTTTTTGGCTGCTGTCTGTCAAAATGTTGGGATAGGAGGAAGACACAGGGTATCTGCTGGCATCATCCTCCTGTTACAAAAGCGCAGGCCTCCTGGGTTCTGTGAACACCGCATTTCTCAGTGTTTATCAATTTGCCCGTGGTCCCTTCCACTGCTGGTTATTGAGACAGGCCATTCGCATAATCCCTGGTGTTTTTCCGGGTTCTTTCACATTGGGCTGTTTCCATCCATGCTTCAGCCAATTTTATAATTTTGGTTACAGTCTACACTACAATCCTGCCAAAATCCTTGCTTTGTGCTCAGCAGTTGTGGGTTCAACCTGGGATCCATTGAAATCCATCTGAGTAGTCTTGCTATTTGATAAAGGAGCATTTGCATTCCTGCAGGGCTAAAGAAGGCTTCTCTGAACAAAAAGCGGCACCTTTAAAAGGGCTAGATCTGGTCCAAGGGTTTGTTGAGTGCCCAGTAAATTAGCAAAAAAATCTTCAAGTGAGGTTTGGTAGTTTGAGTTGGAGAAGATAGGAGATGGTTTGACCAGGTGGGATTTTAAGACCTTTTTCAGTGCAATTCTAGGTTAAAAGGTATTTTGAACGATGTCCCTCCTTGCTTCTTTTGGAAAATGTCCTATTAAAATCTTCTAACTGCTCTCCGCAACATGTTATTTCTAAATCCAGCACAGTTGGTGCAATCTGCTGCTGCCCTGTCCCAGTGAAGACAGAGCCCCACGTGCCCCACAGAAAGGGAAAGGACATCCTCACATGCAGCTTTTCCCACAAGTGTCTGACCAGTTGACGCACTCTGCACTGGCAGGAGTGTCCTTGCACCGCCTGGCAGCGTTACCGCCTGCCTGGCAGCTTGCCCCTCCACCGGCCCCAGAGCCTGGCACGGCGCTAGCTCAAGTACCTGCCCACGGCAGCCTATCTGCCAGCCTGCAGCGAGTGTTGGGAGCAGGGAGACGGCCCCAGGTATTCCCACAATTCATGGGTTTTCTATGCCCACAACCATGAGCTTACAGGAGCCCAGGCACGCAGGGCAGGACCACCCTGGCTGTGCCCCGCCAGCTCTCCTCAGCGCTGGATCTCTGCTTCCCCCTCCCTTTTTTGGGGGCTCGCTCCCTCAGCAGCCTGCAGATAAAGGGATGTCAGGTCCTGAGATGCTGGAAACCTCCAGTGCTTTGCCATATATGATGCTCATGAGGTATTGCCTTTTGCATCCCACACTCTCTCTCTCCCACTCTGCCTTTGGTCTCTGCTGGCAGCCCCACGATTGATCCCATACAGTGAGATCAGAGAAAATGTTTTATTATCTGAGTGTCCCAGCAAGGATGGAGAGACCTGCCAGGTTGGGCAGGCCGTGTCCAGCCCTTGTCCTGCCCTGCTGAGCTCACCTGCATGGCCATGATTAGGACAACAGAATTAAGACACCCTTGTAGGACCAAGGCACCATCTGCTCCAAGTATGAAGAGTCCTCAGGAGTGTGCTGGCATTGTGGCCAGTCCTGGACCTCTGGTCTCCATCGTATAGACCAGCCTTTCACCTCTCCCACGCTGGGGTAATTGCAGCCCACGTGGCTGGTGACACAAAACACCAACGTCCTCCTCCTGCGGACCAGAATGTGTAACTCTTCTGCAGTTTGGAGATGGAGCTGTCGGGTGTTTTAGGGAAAAGAAACAGTACCTCTAGTTTTAGGCCACTGGGCCTAAAGCTGCCCAGCATCAGTGGCTGGGATCCCCATGGGAGACGTGCCTGTGGCACGCTGCCCTTCAGCCTGAACGTTGCCCTCTCTGCTTGTGCAGCACCCAGCAGGAACCACCCGGTCTGTAAGTGCTCCCCAGCAGACAGTAGAAGTCAAAGCATGTCCCAGGGACTCTTTCCTCCCTGTCCTGATGTGCTTGCAGCATCCCACTGCTGCATTTTGTGTATCCCCAGTCTGGGGGCCCCAGGATCCCATGGCCTGGTGCTGTGGCCTTGGAGAGCCCAGCTCTCCGCTGCTCACAAGGATGCACCATCCAGGCCTGGCTCTGTTCCCAGGTGGTGCATCTGACTCAGCGGAGCAGGCAGGGAAGCTCCCGGTGTGATGATCAGGACATGGCAGGCAGCAGACCATGCCCGTGGCCATGCTGTCATGGACAGAGGGGTGAGGAGTCTGCTTCAGGCACGAGCCCCAGACAGCCCCAAAAGGGTTCCTTGGAGTTTGATAGCTTCTCTCAGGAGACAGTGGCCCAAATCCTGGCAGACTTGTGACATCTGCCAACCAAGTGGTCTGTCTTACCAGCTCCTCAGCAATTGCCCAAAGCTGTGAGTAGCAGAAAGATATCCCCCACCTACAGTCACGAGTGCCATCGGCACCAGGCTCCAATTACTGCTGCATCACCACCTCGTCAGTGCTCGTGAGCCAGCTGGCCTCATGTCACCCATCGAGCTGCCACACCTGGAAGATACCGGCAGGATATGGCTGTGTCACCTGGTGACTCAGGGCCACTGGCTTCGGTGTGAAGCTGGAGCTACTGACCTGAATCTAGGGGATAACGTCTTGCAAGCTGCTGGCTCCTGCCCTATTGCAGTGTGGAGAAGCTGCAGCCCTTTGTGGGCTGCTGGCTGGTGGCTGTGTGGGTCAGCGTCTCAGTGCTGAGCAACTCACCATGTGGGACTGAGTCACAAGGAGAGCGGGGAAAAGGCACAGGGAGCCTGGGGTTTTCTCCATCACTGGGGAGAGGACGTCTCCCTCTTACTGGCCAGCTGCCATGGCTGTGGCTGACACCTCTGGCCCACAGGCAACAGGGCTTGGAGCCTGGCATGGACCGCGCCAGCGGCCCCCAGGAATCCCGCTTGCACCTATGTGCTTGTGGCTGGCCTTGCTGATGCTGCAGATGTTGGAGCAGAGCAGCTCCGACATTGATGGAGCCCATCTCACCCACTCGTGGCTGTGTCGTCATGGCCGTAATGTGGGCATCCCAAGATGAAGGGAGTCCAGTCCCTCCTCCACAGGATATAACAAGCTTGGTAGGGCAGTTTTTCCCTCCCTGCATCATCCATCATCCTCCAAGCATCCCAGGCAGTAACACAGCCCTGGAAAACAGGACTTGTAAGGCAAAGGCTTAGGAGATTGCCTTCCTGTGCTCTTGCCTCTCCTGAGTCTGGTCTGTAGATACCTTCAGAGCGTGTGGTACTGACCGTGTGCATCTCAGGGACCTCAAGAGGGGTCCTGCCCACCCCATCATCAGGCCAGGCCTGGCCACACAACATCAGCACAATCTCAGCACCATGGTGCCCAGCGCTCTGAGGTGGGCACAGGTACCAATCCTGCATGGCAAAGCACAGACGGATGCCTGCCTCCCCCCACGACCTCTTACCTCCCAGGACCCTGAGCGCAATCCTCTCCCTGACTTCCTTGGCCACAGCAATGACGATGTGACCAGCTCTCAAGGGACTCCTCTGGTCCTTGGGTTCTTGGTGTGGCCCTGCCCATATGTGGCTCCAGCAAAGACTCCTCTGGCTCCAGAGAGTGAGTCCGTCAGGACAGGTCTGTCTGTCTGGCAGAGCATGGGCACAGCCCATCCAGATGTATGGACAGGCGGCAGACAGTGAGAGCTGTCCTGGGGACAGGGCAGTACCCCATGACCAGGACACCTCCAGGGCAGAGGACAGGTTTCAGGGGGGGCAGTTTGCTGTGATGGTGGCCTGAGTGGGGGTAGCATGGAGAACCCCCAGCCCTGCTGGGGCGTGGAGAAGGGAGGGCAGTTGCAGGGGGCTTGGGCACGGGGTCCCCAGCCCCAGCCCTCATTTGCATGTGCACAGAGAAGGGAATTTCCCCATGTTTTCCATCAGCAAGCAGTCAAACTTTCTGCATGGTGACCTTCATCCCCACCCAGGGTGGGGCGCCCATGGCAGCTGCCAAATATCACTGTGGTGACCTGCTCCCCACCGACAGGCTGGGGACCAGTCCCTCTGTGCGGGGGGAGAGCAGTGCTGCCTGGGCTGTGGGAAGCCAGAGGGGGCAAAGGAGGGGTCTGGACCCTGCCCCCAGCACCCACGCACTGCTGGCTCAGTGGACAACAAGCCAGCAAACCGGCCCTGCCAGCCCCCCCGCATGTCCCCCAGGGTGGGCAGGGTCCCCCAGTCCCCAGCCATCCCTAGACATCAGTGGAGTGGGTGCCCAGGCAGTCCCCACTGCCCACCCTGCTGCCAGCCCCCGCCCGGCGCTGACACCTCGCCCCGCAGGAAGGGGCAAGCAGTGGCACCAGCTCTGCGGTGTCTGATGGCAGATGTCAGCACAGACGGACAGTTCTGGGGGTGCTCAGCACCTCACAGCATCAGGCTCTGGCTGCTGTGGCCAGGTGCTGCCCATGGATGCGGCAAGGGCAGCACCTGCTCAGGATGGTGAGGACGAGCCATCTGGTTTGAAGGCAAGCTGGGGGGGACCAGGAGACGCCACTCAGGAGACCAAGTCTGGATGTGGGGTGGGGCGGGGGTCTCTGAGTGGCACCCATGCAGCATGGAAACCTGTGGCCATCCCCACCCAGGAGTCCGCAGCCCTGCCAGGCTGCCTAGAGGAGGCAGGAGGCTCCTAGAGGAGCCCCTGCGGGCAGGGCTGCCTGTGTGCCAGGTCCCCATGGATGCACCACAGCCTCTCACAAAGTTCCCGGCCCATCTGTGCCTAGTGCTGGGCACAGACCCCCTCCCGCAGGGGCTGTGATGCCGGACCGCCCTTCTGCCAGTCTTGAAGCCCAGCAGCCCTCGGGGGGGCCATCACCCCTGCCCAGAGGGGTCCATCGTCCAGAGCAGTGCACCCGAGCACAGATTGCTCACGTGCCAGCTCCCTCCTCGCTGCTTTCCAAGTAGAGAAAAACCATGATATTTCAGGTAAGTGCAAATCACCTTGGCTTTTGCTCCAGAACCTTGAATGGTTCAGGCAGAGCATGGACGGAGGCCAGCGCTGTGCCTCGCTCAGGACTGCTTGGCATCCGTCTTTCTGCAGGCAGGTTATTTTCCACCGGTGTTTCCCCAGCACCCACGTTTTGGCAGGCAGGTAGGTTGCAGTCACAGGTCACCCAATCTGCCTCTCCCTCTGCCGACACAAGCAGGCATGGCAGCCCCGACACAAGTCACCCAGCACAAGCTCTCTGCCCTCAAAGCTCCTCCAGACCTTTCTCCTGCTCATCTGGAGCCCCAGCTGTGCTCTACACCCCGCTGGGTTTTGACCTGCACAGCTGCAGGCCAGTTGGGATTCACTGAGAGCAGTCAGGGACGTGAAGCACCCTGAAAGTGGTACTAGGTAACGGGGGGTGGCAAGCACATAACCCTGCAGCGTGGTGGTTTTCACCAGTGCTCCAGCTGACGTCCCCCAGCACTTAGAGGGGATGCTGCAATAATCCCTGTGCAACTGTCACCCCAAACCCAAGCTCCAGACAGCTCTGAAGCCCCCAGCCACAGCGCGTGACAGCCGGAGCAGGGGGACACCGCAGCGAGGGAGCATGAGTTTTACTCCAAAGCAGGGAAAAATGGGGGAGTCATTACTAGAGCCAGAGGGACTGAATTGAGGCAAATGGAGAAACCAAATCCCTCGTCCCCAAAAAAAAGAAGGTGGATGAGTTGAAAATGGTTTGTTTTCTACATTAAACTTATAAGTGTTTTTGCTCTGAGTTGCATTTTTGCATTTGTGAGTCCTCATGCACTTACAGGGAACTAGGGGGTGAATCATCAAGTGGGCTCCAACAAAGGGGCCAAGCTCAGGGCCTCTCCAAACGGCCTCTCACTGCTTCCAGACCATCGCTCATTTTCTTCCATGGGAAAATACTGCCTTTGCCCTAAGCTGAACTTGCCTTGGGTTCTCAGTTCCTCCCCTGAACACAACGTGACCGCCTCACTGCAAACAGAAATGCAGCCCCTGCTCACATGAGCTGATAACGCTTCCCTGCACAGACAAGGCTGCGTCCGGCACTGCGGCACCGACCCACAAAGAGCCCGGACGTCCCCGCGGTGGCCCCTGCGAGGAAGCCCCGGGAACTCACCTCCTGCTGTGGCTCAAGGAAAATCCCACTGTCATTTTGGTTTCCCCGCTGCAAAGTGGGGTTGAGTGTTCATGTCCTGCTTTAAACCAGCAACTACTGGGAAGCCTGCCCATGGGGAGCAGAGCCGGCATCCCGCAGGAGGCCGGGAAGGCCACGGGGTGCGGGTTTGCTCCAGCAGTCGGCTGCAGCGAGCTCAGCGCAACGTGGCTGCGGTCAGATGGGAGAGGTTTTTCACGAGCTCCGGGGAGGAGGCGCAGGAGCAGAGGAGGGGGAGCAGCAGTCTCCAAAGCCTTTCATGGCTCCTGCCTACAGCTGGCTGGCACCGTGGAGTGCTGCGAACAGCCGGGCAAACATGACAGGCTGCTTCACCCCAACAACCCCCAACTGCTGGGCTGAACCGCTGCATACCATCCCTGCAGGAGACAGCAGCTTGCAGGATCGATGCCATCGAGATGCTGATGGGAACTCCAAGCTTCACCCTAAAGCATTGAGTGTGGCAGGCTCAGCCCAGCACACTGGGAGTTAATTTTGAGACACAGGAGCCAGGGTGGGCACAGATGCTGGGCTGGCCTCAGCCACCAGTGGGAAGACAGGACAGGAGGGAGAAAGGTGGTTGTCAGTAGGGAGTTTCATCATCCTGTCCCAGGGCATGAAAATCACACAGGAGCATCTTCATTCAGGACGAGTGGTCATAGCAGTGGTGGGGAGCTCCTCGCCCGTGCCCACCCCCAGCAGCCCTGCCTTCAGAGCAGGAGCTGCCCAAGCACTGGCTTTGCCTGCACCAGCCTCCTGCGTTTACCATGTCCTCTCCCTGCCCTCTCCCGCCTTTCGAAGGAACCAGGCAGATCCTTCTGACAGCACAGGGCAAACAGGCGTGTTCCAGCCCCGTTATTGCTCTGCTCCCGTGCAGCCCGGACTGTTTGGTGGAAACAAAAGGGAGCCATTTTTCTCCTCTCATAGGGTCTTTGGGCCTCGTCTGCCCCAAGTCTCTCTAGCAACATGGACGTGCGAGGTGACACAGGGTGAGGGGCACCCGCGGTGGCAGGTGTCTGGAGCAGCTCTCCCTACCGCATCAGCAAGGCAGCCAGGGCAGATCCCCTTCTGCTATGCTTGTGATAGCCCTGAGGAGCTCATCAAAGCTGTCCAGAAGGCAGGCTGAAGCCTCGGGGGGGGGGGGGGGGTGTTCTGACATTTATACTGATTTAAGAAAAAGAGTGTTTTCATTAACACAGAAAAATCAGGGGTGAAATTGAGTCTGAGCATGCCCGCTCTTCAGTCACTTCAGGCTGTTTGTAGTTACGGGGGGCTCTTGCCCACTTGCAGGGCTCTGGAAGAGCTGAGCTACGGTGGGTCTAAACTCACTGTTGGGGTCTGATGAGGGACGTGCTTCTGCCAAGAGCGGGGGATGAAGCGGATGGCTTTGGCACCTCCAAGAACCTTGGTGAGGATCCTCTGCAACACTATGGCTTGGCAGAGCAGTGCAGGAGCCAGGCCATACGGAGAGGAGCAGGGCTGCCGGAGGTCATGGGCCTTGGCCTCAGTGCCAAGGTGCCGGGGCGGTGCACGTCATGCAGGGAACAGGGCAGCTCATCCCTCCCACCCTGCTGCTCTCCCAGCCTGGCTGCAAACTCAGCTCAGCATCACTCGTGCTGTCACTCCTAGCAAAAATGCTCCTCATCCCACCCACAGACAGTCCCATGTCCCCTCAGATGACCACCCATCCAACTGTCCATCTCAGCACATGGCATTATGCTCACAGGCACAGCTGTGTTATTGCTGCCCAGACTTTCAAGCTGCCTCCATCTCAGCCGTGCCCCTGTGCTCGGCTTAGAGCAAATTGCATGGGGCAATTCTCCTTCTCTCCTGCAATCACAAGGCCAGTGAACAATGCCATATAGATCGGGACTGGACACAGCTCACCCCGCTGGGCTCCTTCATGAGGGTGATGCTGGAGCATGAGTGGGAGGACACTGGGGCTTCCTGCGGAGGCAAGAAGGGAGTCGGAGAAATTCATCAACTGACATGGGGGGGTCCCAGCTGGCACAGATGCTGCCCACTCACACACCCTGGTGTCTCGGTTTCCCCACTGTCCCCTCCAGCCTGGAAGAGACAGTCCAGCAATAGGATCAGACACAGCATCTCCCTCACGTCCCCCGGTGTCCCTCCTGAACCATCCCCAGCATCCAGAGAGCCACGGTGGGTACATGGACACGGTGGTGGGAGGTGAAGCAGTTGCCAGGTGGATTTGTAACTGCTCTTGGCTGCAACAAAGCTGTCTTGCTCCAAAGGAACAGCTTAAAAAAGCCCCCAGATGGGGAAGACATCTGGTGTGGTGCAATGCAGGCTCAGAACCACTTCTGACTTCTGCCCCTTTTCTCTCAGATGATTTTGAACTTGTTACTGAGGGGGCTGTCCCCGTGGGCCCCAGGGTGGGGAGATGCAGGGCTTAGGTGGGATGTGATTTTTATGCAGACTTGCCCAAAACTTGGAGGGTTGAATGAAATATCTGAAGAGGGGATTTAGGAAGAAACCTTCCCTGGGTCACAGTGGAAAGCTCTGACTCTGATAAAGTACCTCCAAGGAGACATCTGCAAAACCCAGACATGCTCATCTCCCGAGAAACAGTTTCAACCCGTCTGTGAATCTGGGCTGGAGAAGATAAATGTGCAGTTCCCAAATAGTCTCCGTGGCTGTTGTCTGCCCTCAGTTTGGGGACAGACAGGAACCCAGGCTGGCTGGGAGCTCCTGGACAGAGAGAGGGAAAGAAGAGGAGCGTCTCAGAGAGGCTGCTTGGGCAGCGATTCCCTGGGCGATAGAGCTTGCACAAGGTCAGTCCTGTGGCACCGAAGTGTCACCTTGCCCCAGTGAACTCTGCTGTTGTCTTCAGGCAGCTCCATGACACACCCATCCGTTGTGCAACGGCCATAAATTGAAACTAAAAATATCTCCCTCTCCTTACAACAAGACACCTGGCTGCCTTGCGCCGGGGCCAGGAGGGTGCCGGGTGCCAGCACCCTGCCAGGAGCTGCGTCCCTCCTGGCCGGTGAGGAGCGCACCGAGGGCTCCCTCCTCCGAGCTGATGTGGGCACTGAGGAAAGACCTCCTCCTCCGTGCTCCTGCCCCAAGCCCTGCCTTGCCTCTGTTCATCCCTTGCTCAGCTCCGTCACCAGGCAGCGCGGTTTTCCTCCAAGCCTTGCCAAAGTGCAATGGCATCATTCCCTGAGCCTCGTGTGGGGACTGATGCCGCCATCTCTGCTACCTGGCCTTTGCAGAGGGAGCTGGGATTAACACTGGGGGTTCACTGGGGAGCACGTTCACGTTATCCGTACTTCAGTTAACCAGACTTAATTAAAAGGCTGACACTGCTTGACTGGCCAAGTTGCCCGTGCCCTGGCTCTGCTGGCATCCCCACATCTGAGCACAGCACTGTGCCCCCATGCAAACTGGACACAGCTCAGTTCTTTTTGGGGTTTGCTCTCCACTAAGGAGAACACTTGGCTCATTTTAAGTACGGGATGGTGAGCCAAGGCCAGAGCAGTCATAAACCCTGGGGTTGGTCCCCTGATCTTTCACATATTCCCTTATGTCCTTGGAACCAAAGCACCTGAAGCAATTGGCAGCCCGCAGCCGTCTTGTGTGATCCTTGGGCTGTCACTGAGCTCAGGCTGAGCCATTCTGCCTTTGTGGTAGGTGGGCTCCAGTAGCATCGGGCCAGTCATCGCTTCAAGGCGCCTGTCCCTCTGCCCCCAGGACAGACCTCAGGCATTGCTGCTGTCTGCTCCAGTAGAACCCAGCAAGAGCTGAAGTCCTCCTTTCCCCTTTGGAAATATCCAAACAATGCTCAAAAATCATAGCATTATCAAGAGTCAAAGAGCAGCGCCTGGCTGCAGGAGAAGCAGTGTGAGAAAGGAGAGCAGCTGGGCAGCTGCCAGCTCCTGCCTGCAGGGCGCTGGGCAGAGCGCTGCCGGCAGGAGGCTGGGACTTCAAGCAGAAGCGCCAGGCTGCTGGTGTGCCTCTGCTTTCTGTGGCCTTTGCTGGTCAGCACTGTCACACACAACAGAGGAATGGCCCCAGCACAGGAGGGATGAAGGGCTTGCACTTGGCTGAGCCAAATGATCTGGGGGCAGAGTCTCCTCCTGCCTCACCCTGGAGGGGAGTGGGACAACAGGAGTCTCTGCCAGCCCAGCTGTGGTGGCCAAGCACCAAGGGCCAGCTGAGTACAACGTGATTTTGAGTGGAGCAGGAGCATCCCACTGCTGAAACCCACGTCAGCAAATGTCCTGCTAGCTGTGGTCACAGGCTCATCTGGAAGGGACTCAGTTTCCCTGCTCTGGCTCCAGTGGCATCAGCTCTCCCAGCTCCCAGTGACGCAGCAAGAAGCCCATGTCCTCCTCAGTGCTCTGGGACGTCAGCCCACAGGACCTTCTGGCTCAGGGAAGAGCGGGAACGGTGCCAGACAGGGACGGCGGTGGGCTCCCAGACAGGGGGAAGCTGATGTTTGCTGGCCACAATGGGGTGAGGCATCCCGGCCCCTGCCACTGCCCCATGCAGGAGAGGGACAGACGCCTTGAGCCCCCCAGGTCTGGGGTAGCCCCACTGCTTCAAGCCTGGCGTGCATCCCGATGGGCTGCCTGTGTGCCACAGGGCATGTCCCCAGAGGGGACTGTGGTCCCTCCAGTCGCACAGGCATGGGGAAGGGGTAACAGCACAGGGAGAAATAACAGGTAAGGGAACAGGAGCCTAGACAGAGGAGAGGTGGTGGGTATGGGGAGAGGCGATGGACATGGGGAAAGATGATGGGTGTGAGGGAGAGATGATGGGTATGGGGTCATAGGTACAGGGCATCAGGGACCTCAGTTCTGTTCATACCCCTGTCCCAGGGGGAAAGTCAGTAGGAAAAGCAGCAACAAACCTTGGGAGAACTGGGCCAGCAGATCTGACACCCCGATGTGGGAAGGAGCTTCACCTGAGGCCAGCCAGTCCTTCATCTCGCCCTCCTGACGAGGGCAGCCCTGTCACCCCTCCAGCCCCGGGGAGGTGGTCTGGCTGTTTGAGGGTGTCCTGAGTCCAGGCTGAGTGTGGCAGGGAACAGGACACACAGTGCCCAGTGCCAGGCCTGCCTGGGGGCAGCTGTGGGGGAAGATGTCGAGTGGGAAGAGCTGAGCTTGGCAGCCCATCCCCAGTGCCAAGTCGTGGGCATCCTTCGTCTGGCTTGTTCTGAGGGGATGCTGGGGAGATGTTGGGGGGATGTTGAGGGATGTTGGGGGATGCTGGGGAGATGTTGGGGGGATGTTGAGGGATGCTGGGGGATGCTGGGGAGATGTTGGGGGGATGCTGGGGGGGGATATCGGGGGGATGTTGGGGGATGCCAAGCGGCCCGGCCTGGGTGCTGGCGCATCTCCGAAGGGCTTGGCAGCCTCCCCGGGAGCGGGTGGGTGACCAGCAGAGGGCCTGGCTCTGCCGCTCCCCAGCGCGGCTTTTATTCTGCCCAGAGCTCTCCCGAGAGCCCAGAGCAGCGTCCGGAGCCGGACAGACCGGCTGCTCCTCCGGACCGCTCCCTTGCCTCCCGCAGCCCCGGGGTCCCTGCGCTCGGGGCTGCTCTGTCTCCCACCACACGCTTTCTCTGGAGGGTGCGGAGGGGACCATGCCTTCTCCACCGTCACTTGTCCTCCTGCTGCTGATGCTGCTGGTGCCGGGAGCTGCGGCGATGCAAGGCAGGGCTGGGCAGCCTGGGGAAGGCAGCACCCACCGTGCCCAGGGTGCAGATGGAGGTAGGACTCTGCCGACGATTTCCCGAGACAGTCCAGAGGTCCAGGTGATGAAGGAGAGGCTGCGCCGCGGCACGGAGGAGGACTCCAAGTCGGTGCAGCAGTACGTGCCGGGGGTGCGGGTGGAGTTCCCGCGGCCCCTCAACTCTGCCAGCCTGCACCCAACCAAGGCCCTGCTGCCATCCAGCACGGACCCATCTGAGCAGCAACAGGGGGTCCCCACGGACGGGGAGGGGGCAGAGCCCCGAGCCAACCTCACCACCGTCTCTGACAAACGGTTGCAAATCCAGAACCCCTTGTACCCAGTGACGGAGAACTCCTACAGCGCCTATGCCGTGATGTTCCTGTCCCTCATCGTCTTTGCAGTGGGCATCATCGGAAACCTCTCCGTGATGTGCATTGTGTGGCACAACTACTACATGAAGAGTGCCTGGAACTCCATCCTGGCCAGCCTGGCTTTCTGGGACTTCCTCATCCTCTTCTTCTGCCTGCCTGTGGTCATCTTCAACGAGATCACCAAGAAGAGGCTGCTGGGCGATGTGTCCTGTCGCATCGTGCCCTTCATGGAGGTAAGTGTCTACACAGGGCCCTGGAGGGCTCAGGGACTCATCTCCTCTCTGCTCTCTTGCTTTGGGGGCAGTCCATGCTGCCCACGGCCTGGTGCAAGGGCTGTGTCTCCCAGAGACCCCCATCGTGGGGCACAGCAAGGAGCCGAAGGACAGGCTCAATATTGACCTTCCCTTTGCTTCTGTCCTGGGCCATTCCTCAGGTTCTGCAGCCAGCAACAGCATTGCCAGGGCTGGGAAGAGCCCATGAAACCCTCCTTTGTCCAGTCAGCATGGGGACATGTCCGTGGGGTCCCTCTGTCTGTCTGTCTCTATCCCAGCCCAACACCCCCCAGCCTGTGGGCTCAGCCCCACAGCGTGCTGACCCAGCACTGGCCATGGTGGGCTGCTGAGGACGGCCCCAGGGCAGGGGGCTGCAGGCGGGGAAGCGCTGAGCAGCACTGGGGTGGGAGAGCCCAGGGATTATGTTTGGGAACCTGAGATCTTTGTTTGTCCTCAAGCCTCATGTGATGGGTCAGTCACATTCGGGGTGAGCTGGGGACCCACTGAGAAGGCTACAGGGACGGTGGTGACAGGGGAAGGCAGAATGAGCAAAAATGCCCCAGATGGCACAGTTTTGCATGGCCCTGCTTTTGCATTGTAAACAAACCCACACTGTGGGGCATCTCCCATCCTGCAGGGATGGCTGGGAGCAGGCTGCTCCCCTCCGTGCCCATGTACAACAGACAGACCCAGCCTGCTTGTGCCTGTTGTCTGGGGCTCCAAAGCCCGGTTTATTAAAGGGTGCACACAGAAGGTTGGAAGGGATCAGAGACAGTGTCAGGTCCCTGAAGACCCTGTCAGGCTTGGTCAGGCCAGACAGGGTTCAAAACCTGCCCGTCCCACCAAGCGCCTACTCCCACGGTGGGTGCCCCTGACACAAACTGGCCGCAGGCTGAGGGCAAGGCTTGTGCTCGAGGGCCCGGGGGCTGCTGTCCTCGTGCTCCCCAAACCTGAGCAGGTTGTGTGGGACCACTGACACCCCTCGGCACCCATGTGCAGGCCAGCCCTGCCTCTCCCAGGGCTGTCATCGTGCTGAGTTGGGACCTGGCCATCTGTCATCGCCTGACCTGGCTGTGCCCATCACCAGGACTCAAGCCTGCTCAGAGAAATAACAGCTGGAGGGGACAGAGAGCAGGCCTTGGCACTCAGATGGGGAAAGCTTGTGGCCATAGGGAGCTCAGTCATTACAGGCAAAGAAATGGCCACAGGACATTGGCATGTCCCATCACACTCCCCACCCCAACATCCCCCTCCCTGGTCCAGCTTCTGCTGGGACCCGCAGGGCTCTCAGGTGCAGGACCTGGCTGCATCCCTGGGTGGCCAAATTATCCTCTCCTGCTGCACCCAACAGCAGCTGCAGACTGGGGGGTAGATGTGGGACTGGATGGGCTGGCACAGCCCCCACTGACAGAGCTGTGAGGTGAGCAGGTCTGAGCCACACCGCTGCCACCAGTGGTCCCACTCTGTCAAGCTGCTCCGTCCCCTGCTAGCACCATGACAGTCAGCTCCCGGGTGTCAGTGCCTTTGCGCAGGGTCTGCAGAGGCACGGGGGTCCCTGGACATTCACAGATGGCTTGGCTGGGCAAAGCCGCAGCAGGGGACCCCAGCAATGCCACTAGGTCCTTTGGGCGCAGGCCTGGGGTGATGGCCCCGCACCCTGCCAGGCAAGCCCTAAACCTGCAAGTTACAGCCCAGCACAATGAAGTGGTGTTTGCTGGAGGCGATGGGCAGCCCCCGCCTCTCTGCACTGTCTCCCCTGCTCAGCAAGCAGGAGCTGCTCATTTCTGGAGGTCTCCCACCCCAGCCTCTTACCGAATGAACTGTTTGCCCCATCCCTATCCACCTCAGGCCCCTGACGTCGCAGTCAGGCAGAAGGAGGACTCGGAGAGGAGCAGGAATGTGGACCCGTGTTTGCCCAGGCAGGCTCAGAGCCCCGGCTGAGGACGGGAAGGAAAGGGTGATGTCCCCAAACCAGACCCTTTCCTGAGGAGGCTCTGCCATGGCTTGTCTCTGAGCTGCCCATGGGCTCCCTGGCCATGTCCCTGTGGGGGGTCCCCAGGGGTGGCACCTCCAGGTGCCGTGATTCAGCAGCACCAGGGTGCTCCTGGGACAGCTCCGTCCTCGAGGGAGGCAGGAAGGACAATGGGATGTGGGGCTGCTGAAGGACGGGCATGGCACAGTCCTGGGAGGCATGGTCCTGGCGCAGTCCACCCCAGACTCCCACTCTGCCACCCCAGCCTCCAATCCTGCCCTGCCCTCCTGCCTCTGGGCCCCAGAGCAAGGGCAGAAAGGGGCGTCGGGGCTTCTCTGGTCACCTGGGACCCAGCACCAGGGACCCTCCAGCCTGGGTGGGAGGGCACGGCCAGGCCAGAGCTGAATCCCCAGCAAAGAGGCAGGCACAAGAGGGGAATCAGGCTGCAGCCCAGCAGTTAATGTCCAGCCTTTCTATATGGGACTGTGCAAGTGTTTCAAGCTGCTGAATGAACTCTGTCAGGAGCAAGTCTTCTATCCTCAGCCTTGTGGCTACTCAAGTGCTCTGTGGGGGGCACAAAGCCAGGCTTTTGGAGCAGAGCTGCCTACATGGGCTCCTGGTGACAGGCAGTGTGCAGGGATCGTGCCTGGGGTGACCGGTGGCACCAGCTGCACCCCTGCCAGGGCACTGGGGAAGGATGCTCTGCCATGTCTGAATTACACGCCGGGACCAAGGAGAGACAGGGTGTCGGGGGAGAGGAGAGGCAGCAGCACAGCAGCGCTGGGAGGGCTGCAGGTGCCAGCCAGGGAGCTGGGCAAGTGCTCTGGGTGCTGGTTGTGGGGCAGGGCAATGGTGCTGGGTGCTCAGGGTGGCTCTGGGCCTTGGGCAGAGGAGCTGGGACATGAGCAGCATTGTTGGGCAGTGGGGTTGGGTGCAGGATGGTGATGCTGAGCTACTGCCCTGATGCTGTGTCTAGGGCAATGCTGCTGGGCATAACTGAACAGTGGTGCTGGGTGCCTGGCATCAGTGCTGGTCGTGAGCTCCTGTGCTCTGCAACGCTGAAGGGGCCAACCCAGGACCACTGGAAAAGGCTGGAGCGGGGGGCGGTGGTGCCAGATCTGTTTAGAGCTGCTGCCCAGGCATCATGCAGAGCCCTGGGAGGCTTCCTGAGTGCTGGGAAGGTCCTTCAGTACAGGGTGACATTTGATGGCTTCGTGAGGCCAGGAAGGGCCACGGGGCTGGGGGCACCAGCATGTGACTCTGCTGTTTTCCTGGCCGGGGGCTGTGGGACTTGGCTCTGAGCAAAGCCGTAGCTCTGGGGCTGGGACGGTGAATACTGATTGTGACCCTCGGTGCCTTGCCAGCCCTCTCAGAGCCACCGTGATTCCTCTGCCTCCTTTGGCCTCTTCCCTTTGGCAAAGGGGATGTTTTTCCTGCCATCTTCAATGCAGCGGAAATTGCCCCAAGCTGTTTTGTGACAACGGTGCCTTCAACTCGTTTGGCCTGTCCCGAAAGCAGGCGTCAGCTCTGCAGAGCAGGGCAGGGACAAGCCAGCCTGGGACAGCTGGGGGGTCTTGGGGACCCTGGGAAGGTGCTGGGGGATGTGATGGTCCCTGCTTTTCCTCTCCAAGACCCATCCAGGGTAGAGGAAGAGCCTGAGGGACAAACCTGCTATTCCCACCATGGCTGGATGGACAGACAAAACATCCAGAAAAGCCTCTCCCTTCTGCAGAAAAGGAAGCTGGGACAAATGGGTCAAGGGACATTTTTATCCACTGCCCTTTCAGAAGTCACAGGAAAGCGTCTCCAACCTTGGGATGCAGCCACAGAGTGCGATCCCTCTATAACCTTGGAGGAAGGGCCTTGGGCTGTGGTCTTGGGTAGCCAGGGGTTTGGCACCAGCCTGGTAAAGCCCCGTGATGTCCCTCCAGCAAGGCCCCCTTGTTCTGCCTCCTCTCTCTCCAGGTGTCATCACTGGGAGTCACCACCTTCAGCCTCTGCGCTCTGGGCATCGACAGGTTCCACGCGGCCACCAGCCCCCAGGCCAGCGCCCGGCCCATCGAGCAGTGCCAGTCCATCATCGCCAAGCTTGCCGTCATCTGGGTGGGCTCCATGACGCTGTCGGTGCCAGAGATCCTGCTCTGGCAGTTGGTGCAGGACACATCACCCGTGTCTGGTGTGGTGACAGAGTATTGCACCATGAAGCCCTCATCCAACCTGCCTGAGTCCGTCTACTCGCTGGTGCTCACCTACCAAAACGCTCGGATGTGGTGGTACTTCGGTTGCTACTTCTGCTTGCCCATCCTCTTCACTGTAAGCTGCCAGTTGGTGACCCGGAGGATCAGCGGCACTAAGAAGACCGAGTGCCGAGGAACCAAGCACAGCCAGTGCGAGAGTCACTTGAACTGCACCATCATCGGGCTGACCATCATCTATGGGCTCTGCACCACCCCTGAGAACGTCTGCAACATAGTGGTGGCCTACATGTCCCCCGACATGTCCAAGCAGACCTTGGACCTGCTCAACCTCATCAACCAGTTCTTCCTGTTCTTCAAGTGCTCGGTGACGCCCGTCCTGCTCCTGTGTCTCTGCAGACCCCTGGGCCAGGCGTTCATGGACTGCTGCTGCTGCTGCTGTGAGGGCTGCAGCCCCGACACTGCCTCCAGCGAGGGCAGCGCCGATAGCAAGCTCAAAACGGAGATGTCCTCCTCCATCTTCTTCGACAAGCCCCGGGAGTCCCCTCCGCCCCTCCTGGCCCTCGGCACGCCTTGCTAAGTGCCACTGGGGAGCTGTAGAGATCAATCCACCACCTCCTCCCAAGACCAAATGTTGTTTTGCCGTTAGTGCCCGTGTCTGGACGTGGAGCAAGCAGAAGAGACAACTCGGGGGTTGCGCCATGGGCTTCAAACCCCACGTTGGGCAAGTGGGGCTTGAAACCCCAGTCTCTGTGGCTACATTGGCGGCCTTCTTGCCTCTGCCCAAAGGCCAGCAAGGACATCAGCACCCTCCCCTCCTGGCTGCCTGGCCAGGCTCTGGAGGGGAGCTGTTGGTTGCTGCTCTGGAGATGGAGTTGTGCCAGAAAGGTCCCAGCTGAAACTATGGAGGGTTTCCATGGTGGCTTGCAGAGGACATAGCAAACACAAACTGCCCTCGTCCTGTCCCATTCCCTCCTGCCAGCCCCCTCCACAGTAGGAGAAGGCCCCAGCAACTGTATCCCATCGGATCCGAGCAGTGCCCTGTAAGAGCTCAATAAACCAGTAACCTAGAGCATGTCGCAGCCGTCCAGCACCACCAAGCAGAACCCCAGGGAGCCAGCGCTTGGGGCTTGGATGGCTCTTCCCTAAAACCTGGGGGCTCTGGGGTGGGCATGGGCAGCCGCGGGGGGGGACGAGGGCAGGAAAGCAGCTGTGCCAGGTCCGGCAGCACCTAAGGGCGATGGGGAAAGGCCCCTCTGCCCCCCCTGCTCTGGGGTGATGCTGAGCGAGCTGGTGCCAGGCCAGCCCCTGCGAGGGCCCCCTCCAAAGCTCCGGGCTTGGGGTGGTTTGCAGGACTCTGGTTCCAGTAAAGTCCAGCCAGCCCAGCACTGTGCTGAGGTGCTTCACGGCCTGCCAGGCAGCCGGTTCCTCACCTGCACCATGCAGGACCAAGGTGCTGCTGCTGCATGGTGCTGCCATGCAGCGCTGCGGTGGGGGCCATGCAGGGCCCTTGGGGAGCCGAGGGGGGTGAGCGCATCCCATCCAAACAGCCCTGTGCAGGGCTCCTGGCCTTCCTCCCCCTGCCCATCACAGGGGCAAAATTGTCCCAGAATGATGGTTTGAGGGCATCAGGATTTCCAAGCCCCACACCCACCCCCTGCCCAAGGCTCCTGCACCTAGGGGGGCTTTGGTGAGCAGCCCGGGCGGTGGGATAGGGCCGAGGACAGGCTGGCCGCGCCGGCCCCGTCCGCCGGAGCTGTTAAAGCTCCTTGTCCTGCCGCTGGCGCCTGCCCCAGCCCGCGAAATGCCGGGGCGAGGGAGACGGTTGCTACGGCCGGGTGAATGCGAGGGGCTCACTGCGGGCTTTGTGCGGCATCAACACCCACCGGGCTTTGCTTTCGCAGCACTGTTTCCAGGGAAACAAAAGCCCCAGTTTTCTTCCGAGAGCACAAAACTGGGTTTTTCCTTTCCTCCCCCCGCCAGTGCTGGGCCCCACAGTTTGGGAGCAGCTGGGAAGAAGAGGGGGTCTCATCCTGGTGCAGGGATGGAAGGGGAAGAGCAGAGCCCAGGCTGCCAGCCATGCCCTCACCCCCTCGCATCCCCGCGGGCGAGCGGGGTCCCGGTGGGGGTTCGGTGGCAGCGGGAGGAAGGGAGCGGGGGCAGCTCTCATGCGCTTGGTCCGTGCCGCTCCGTCCTGAGCCCAGGCCAAGGGCGAACAAAGCCGGGCTTGTTGCTGCGGCCCCGCGGGGCTGGATGCGTGGGGAGGAGAGCCGGGCGGGGGGCAGAGAGGGCGCAGGCAGCACCACTGCAGGCAGTACCGCCATCATGAGCTGCCACAGTGCACAGAGCACAGTCCTGGGGGGGCAGCACAGCGGGCCAGCCCCCAGAGGACACAGGGCAGGGGTGCCCTGGCCAGCAATGGCCACAGCCCCCAGGAAGGGGCTGGTGCGGGTAAAGGGGGCAGGGAGAGGGGAGAGGAGCCCTGCAGCAATCCCGCTCCAAGCCCAGCACCGAAGCTGGGCCCTGCGGCAGCCCTGGGACACGATGCGGGGGCAGAGGAAGGTCGGGCAGCAGCGATGGCCACAGCCGGAGGTCTCCAAGCTCGTCTTTGCACCCAGGCCAAGAAAACGAGGCATCCAGAGCCATCAGAGCTGGCTCCAGCACCTCTGGGGTGAGCGTGATAGTGCAGGCGTCCAGTGCTGCCTGGGGGACAGGGACGCAGGCACAGCCCCCGGGAGGGATGGGTGGCGGCGACGGCGAGGAACCAACGTGACTGCAACCACACCCCCCAACGCAAAATTGTTAATTTATTATTATTAGGAGGCAAAAAAATTGTACAGTTACAAGAATCATTTCCCAACAGAGGTCAAATCTGAGCCAAAATATCTCTTAAAAAAAAAAGGGGGTGGGGGCGGGGGGTGACAACACTTTACAATTCATTAAATAAAAAAAAAAAAAAAAAAAGGAAACCTCTCTTTGTGCAATTCTGCAAAAACAAGAACAGAAGAGAAACCCCTGGCCTCATCGCCCCGGAGCCGAGCAGGGGAAGCGGCAGCGAGAGGGGCCCTGCAGCCCCCCCACCCCCGGGCCACTGCCACCCTCTCCCCCAGCCCTGAGTGGGGATAGGCAGCCGCCTCCCCGCTGTGCCGCTGACCTGACCCCACTACGCGCCCACCCTCCCGATGCCAGTGCGTCCCCCCCAGCCCAGCTAAGTTCCCCCCAAACTGACCCCAAACAACCTGGCCAGGCCCCCAGGCTGTATCTGCAGAGACCCAGCAACTCATCACACGGCACAGATGGGCAAAGCCTTCCTGATCCCCCCAAAATTTCCTCTCGCCCTCTCCCCACCTGCAGACAAGGACCCAGCGGTGCCCCCCCAGCCCCGCCGTCCCCTGCCCCACTGCCCCTGTGTCCCCCCCAGCCAGGGCAGCAGAGCTGGGGGCCGGCGTGGGGAGCAGGGCACGGCCTGGAGCGCGCCAGGGCTCCGGCGGGCAGCGGTGCGGGCGCACAGGGGCTCTCACGGCCCCATGCCCCTGGGGAAAGGTGTTCCCCCCTCCTTGGTGTCTCTGTGCGATGTCCTCGGCAGGGGCAGAGCCAGCAGCCTCCAGCCAGGTGCAGGCAATGCCTTTTGGCACATGGGGAGCCAGCGCGGCTGCCCCGAGAGGCTACGTGGGGGCAGCTGGGGCAGGGAGGGGGCAGGAGCCAGCCCCCCGCTCCCCGCAGGGGCTGCTGGCATTGCTGGGCCCCCCCTGCACTGGCACTAGCCCCTCGGATCGCTGCCCCAGCGCGGCGGAGCAGCAGGACTGGGCAGCAGGGCAGGATTCGGCCCCGGTACGGGGTCTGGGGGACGACGCGGGGCAGGGGGATGTGGGGCAGGGGGACGTGGGGCAGGGGGATGTGGGGCCCAGGGCAGCAAGGAGGGGTTGGGGCAGCAGCACGGCAGCTGGAGGCAATGGCGGGGGCGAGCTGATTGCAGTGGGCGGTGAGTAATTCCTGTCCTCCCAGAGGGGTGAGGAGCCCAGGGGGTGGCATCACCTCCCCCCAAACTCTGCCCATAGGGCCAAAGCTCGGGGAAGGGCAAGGCGGCGTGCTCCTGACACCCCTGGGATGCTCCCTGCCCAGGGACACAGGCAGGAGACCCGGGGAAGGGAGGAGGGAGCCCCAGGGGACCTGCCCGCAGCCTGCCACGGCCCCATCCCCAAGGGGCTGCCTTCTGCCACCACCCCCATCTTCCTCCCAGCGCTGACCCTCGGCTGGCCTCGGGGAGCCCACAGCCTTCCTACCACTCACAGGGCCCAGTTTAGTAACAGCGCTATCGCTTAAATTAAAAAATTAAAATATATATACATATATATATATACTGTATACACAGACAACAACAGAACAGTGCCAAAATGGGAGGAAGAGACAGAGAGAGGGGAGGAGAGGAGAGGAGAGGAGAGGAGGGCAGAGTCAGACATTATCTTTACAATAAAAACAAGGGCTCCACCTCAATGCGAGCGGAGTCTGGGGTCCCCTAAAAATACCCATCTAGAGAGAGAGCTGGAGGGACAGAGCAGGAGAGAGAAAGGGCATGGGCTTGTACAATGGCATCTTTCCGATCTGAGCCGCAGACAGTGGGATCTCAGCTTCTCCTGGACTTCGAGTGCTGGATAAGCCACTGTAGGGTGATGTCTGCGAAGGCAAGGGGACACTTACAGCCTCTCCCTCCAGCCGTCACCCCCCGTACTTGGGGAAACAGCCTGGGCACGCTGCTCCTGTGGGCATGGGCTGCCCCCCCCACCACACCGGAGCCGCCAGTACTCACCGATGTTGTCCTTTTCTTTGCAGGAGATGGAGTAGCAACAAATCTCTCGGTCCTGGATGGCGGAGAGGTTCCTGCGGGAGAGGAGCGAGCTCTAGCTGCAGACCCCCAGGGCTGCGCGGCGATGGGAGATGTCTCCAGGCAGCCTTTTGAAGGGTCCCTTTGGACCCCAATTCCAAGACGGGGGACGCTTTGCAGGGGGAGCATCTCCCCAGGCTCCCAGGGACCCGCACGCGGGTTGGGCAAGAACACCAGCACACCGTGCCCACGACTGATGGCCAGGCACGGTCTGCAGGGGCTACGTGACGGGGCAGGAGGGACCCAACCTCAATGAGAGCCTGGCCACGAAATCACACAGCTTCCCTCCCCAAAACTCAGTTGCACAGCTCTGCGGCGACATGGGGCGGGGAGGGTTTGGGAGCAGCACAGGGCTGGCAGCACGGGAGCTGCGTAGGTGCCTGTGGGACAGGGAAGATCTCCGAGGGGTGGCGGGGGGAGCAGAGATGCTGCAGTCAGCGCAGCATCCCCGTCCCCCAGCCGCAGGGGAGGGGTGGAGGTGGGCAGGAGGCAGCATCAGCTGCGAGGAGGCCACACGCCGGCATGGCAAAAGGTGGTGAAATAAGGGAGAAGCACGTGGATGGTGTAACACACCGGAGCAGGATCCAACCTCCAAGCACCAAGGGCTGCCTGCTGCCGGGGGTGCAGCACCCGCACCAGGGGCAGAGCCGCGAGAGGGTGACGGGAGCAGCACCCAGGCAGGAGCCCAGCTCCGCCACCGAGCGCTGTGCCGTGCCGTGCCGGGCTGGGCCCCAACGCCACCGTGTGGCACGCGGGACCCAGCCTGGCACTGGCGGCCATGGCTCCCAGCTCCTCCCCGTTCCCACAAGCACAGAGACGTCACCTCCGCCGGCAGCTGCCTCGGATGTCCCCAGCCACCCGTCTCTGCCAGCCCACCCCAAGCGCCGCGATGCCACCCTGGCTAGGGAAGGAGTACTGGCAGAGCACGGTGGGGTGACCGTGCCTGTGGGGGCACAGCAGGAACAGGGGGTGGCACTGTCACAGCCCCACCGCAGCCACCTGGGGCCACCGGCACACTTACATCTTCTCAATGAGCTCCTTCTCATCCAAGGCACCGGGCAGGTCTCGCTTGTTCCCCAGGACTAGGACCTGCAGGAGGGGAGAGGGGACACCTGAAGCTCCTGACCACCAGACCAGGTGGGAACCTGCTTCTGCCACCCAGAAGCGGACCCTGCTTGAGATGCAAGACAGCCCTGGCCACTTCACCAGGGTGTGCCCAGATGAAGAAAACCCCTTCAGTGGGCAATCAGAAGGCAGAGCACTTCAATTAACAGCCTTAATTAGCCCCTACACAGCATCTCCTGTGTCCTCTCTAGTCCCAGTGAGAAGCTGGCCCCACAGCACATGCTCCCTGAAGGGCGCCAGCATCTCTCTTGCCATCTAGGACGTTCTCCCAGGAGCGTCTTGCTGTCTTTGAGCAAAAAAAAATCAAGTGAAATGGCTAAAACTGACGTTATCAGGAAGGAGCAAGACGTGGATGCCATGCAGAACTGCTCTCCACAGGCAGCCAGCCCAAAAAGCAACGGCTGTTTGCGCCATCCACTGATCTCTCCTTACTTCAAGGCTTTTCACATCCACAAAGGCATCCTCAGACTACGCAAGGAAAATAATCACCCGGCAGGACTCGTTCATCCCTCCGGAGCATGCCACGCGACTGTCATCTGACAAGGACAGCACTGAGGCTGTGGCCGCCTTCCCGGGGTGAGCCGAGGCCTCTGCAGCAGCACCGTAACGCAGCATCCCCCGATTTAAATTTGGAGTCTTGTTCTCAAAAAAGCACTCAGAAGGGCTGCAAATGCAGTGCGTTATGTCAGGAGCTTAATTTAGTTGGCAGCGAATGTTTGGGATCTAAGCAAGATCCTCGATTAGCTCCTGTGAAAGGATGCCGATTTTGGATGCTCCGTAAGCATCCTCCCCCGGCACACGCGGTGTGCCCGCCGCCACAGCCCACCTCCTGCAAATGTCACAGCCCAGCAGCAGCTCTCCTAGGAGACGAGACCTTATGTCCCACCATAAATAAGGTGCAAATTCATGCAAGAGGACAGATCTCACAGATCGGGGGGGTTTTTTAGCCTCTTCTAAAGCTCCCTTCCCTGCTGGTTGGCCCAGCCCTGGGCTAGAAAGCGTCACTTCCCCAGCTCCCACAGGAGCTCAGCGGGGAAGGGGACCCCCCAAGGAAGGGGATCCGCCTCCTGAATCTGCTCTGCAAGATGCAAGCCCCTCGCTGCCAACCCTGGCAGCCACCAGCCTGGGGACCGCGAGCGGCTGGGGGGAACCTATCCAGGCAACAGCTCACCGGGATGCCCTGGAGCTGCGGCTTGTCGAGCAGGTTGTGCAGTTCATTCTTGGAGGCCTCTATCTTCTCCTGGTCGGCGGCGTCCACCATGTACCTGCAAGGCAAGGGACACCCCTGAGCACAGGCACTGAGGTCCCCGCACCCCGGTGCTGTGCTGAGGTTTGTGCCACCACCAAACCTCGCTCTCATGGCAGCTGCATCGCCCCCATCGGCTCCCAGGCCAGTGTGTGGAGGTGATGGATAACAGGATCCTTCCCCCAGGACCCCTCTTCCCAAGGAAGGCTGTGGGGCTGAGAGCCTCTCTTGTCTCCCAGGGCAGCGGGGGACCTCCCTGTCCCCGTCCCCGTCCCCACAGGGGCCCAGCCTGCTGACAGCGAGGACACGGAGGGTGAGGGGAGCCCAAGCGCTGCCTGGGCAGAAGAAGCTGCAAAATGTTGTCCCCAAGCACCCAAGTGAAGCTCATCTGCATGTGGCAGCTCCTTATGGAGACACCCAGAAAGAGGACAACAAGTGGAGAAGACAAGAAGAGCTGATGATGGAGGAGACGTGGACTCGAAATCCTGGCAGGGGGAAGGACCTGCTCATCTTCCCTATGGGAGCAATCTTGGGCATGGGGCACAGAGCAAAGGGCACGCGAAGCCAGCAGTCAGCAATGCTTGCTCTGAGCAGATGGGGCAGGTTTAGGGAAGGATTTAGCTCTTACGGGCAGAAACCCGTCCTGCAAAGGACATAAGTGAAGCCAAAACTGGGGAGAGGAACTGATCAAAGCAGCCTTTATTTTAAAGATCAAGAAGCTGGGAGAGAAGAAGTGAGAAACACCATCAAGCTTCATCGGGCCTTGTAGGGTTTATTAAAAATACCAACAGAGCTTTTAGCTACTGAAGCGCTGAATACAGGAAAATGTGTATGGCTGTACCGAGAGGGAAAAACACCACCCAGGCACTGCCACGAGCTTTCGGCACGCTGGACGGGGCGGGAGGGCTGGAGGCAAGCGAAAAGGGACACGACGCAGCTCGAGGCGAAGAAAGCAGATAGGAGCATGACCTAGACGGCCACAGATCCTTTTGTTTCCTCTCAACCAGATGGGCCACTTTGGAAAAATTATGAAATTATGGAAGGAGGCAGTAAAAGGAGTGAAAAAAATGGGGTTTTGTCATTTCCAGCAAAGCTCACTCCAATAAAAAGTGTCAAGGACATCTCCTGACATGGTGACAATCCACAAGGGCAGGACCAGACACTGCTGTCCCAACAAGCGGGACATGCGGTCCCTCACTCCTCCTCACCTGCCAGACCTACAGCTGGGAAGGGCACCACAGAATCCCAGCCCTCCAAAACCTCAGGGCATTGGCAACTGGTGAAGATCACATAAACCTGAGTTTCTAACTGGGTTTAAGCAACAGCGACGTGGCCTTCTAGGGTGAATTCTTGTCCTTAGGAGCAGGCAGCCTGCGTCCCATGAGCATCTTGCTGGGCTCTTCCCCAGCCTGGACTCCCTGGGACTGCACTTACTGCAATGTTTGCAAGCAGGGGACATGCGGGGACACTCAGAGACTTGCTGACAGTCAGCAGCGGGCATTGCAGGGAGACTCCTTCTCTCAGCACAAGATTCATCCGGCAGCACATAAACAGCATGACCTCGAAACAGGCTGCTGGCGGCTGCCTTTAAAACCAGCCCCTTGGAAAGGGCTGAGCCACACCGATGGCCTTTGCTGAGCCCCTGCGATGGACAGGCAGGAGCACGGGAGCCAGGAAGGGCAAGATGCGAGGAACAGAGCCGGGCTGAGCAATGCTGGAAGGGAAGGGTCTGCCACGGCTGCGGGGCCCTGGCTGCCCTGTGCTCAAAGCCCGTGGGGGAACCGGTCCCAGGGGGAAGCACCTCAACTCCCGCCACGGGCGTCCAGCTCCAGCAGCGAAGGCACGGCAGCTGCCCCGGCTCAGCCCTGCCCAGCACCCTTGGGTGGGGCGGTGGGACCGTGTCCCCACCCGCTGGTGGGGCTCAGCGGCAGCGCGGGGGTGCCGGGGCTCTCGGCTCCCAGGGATACTCACACAATGGCACTGACTCCGCGGCAGTACCGCTCCCACATGCTGCGAAACCGCGGCTGGCCACCGATGTCCCAGAGCTGTGACAGGGAGAAGGCGGCGTTAGCCCACCATCCTGCTCGTTACCCCACCGCCCTGCCCGTGACCCTTCCCTACGCGGCAACCTGGCCAGAGCACCCGGCATGCACCAAACCCACCCCCATCCCCTCCTCTTCGTCTCAAACCTAACGAGGAGGCTCCCAACTCGATAAAGAAAGGAGACATCTCAGGAAGGGCAGCTGGAGGGTGCTGAACACCTCCTGGGATGTGCCTCTGCTGGCACGGAGGGACCCCCTGGCCCAAGCTGGGGGGCAACTCTCCATGCCCACCACCCCTCCTGGCTTTTCACTGATACGTTTGCCATTTCAAAACACTCAGCACGCTCTTGGAAACATTTCTGCAGCAGGCAGAGATCCCTGATCAGCTTTTCAAGCCCATCCCACCATTATTTCCCAGTCCAACCTGGGGCCCTTGAAAGATCCAGAAGGAGTAGAAACCTCCTCTCCCCTTGCTCTCGAGGCAGAGACCACCACTGTAAGCCATGACCCGTTTTACCCGGCGCTCCCACCCTCAGCAAGGCGACCGCATCCACAAGTCCCCACCAGCAAGCCAGAGGTATAAGAAAACCTCCAGCTTTGCAGCCCAGACTGGCTCTTACTGCAGAGAAGTAAGAATCACAGAATCGTTAAGGTTGGAAAAGACCTTTAAGATCATCAAGTCCAACCGTTAACCCAGCACTGCCAAGGCCACCACTAAACCATGTCCCTTCCCACCATCTCCTCTGGTGGGTACCTGCAGAAACCTAGCAGGGCAGATCTTCCCAGCTGCAGCTGGGGCTGCTGGCATCTTTCAACCTCCAGTAGAAGTCCTACCAGTCTCCCTTCACCCCACCTTTCATCCCAAGAGCCCACACCGGCAATAACATCTGCACCTTACCTTTATGGTAACGTTCCCCTTGGTGATCTTCCTCATGTTAAAGCCCACCGTCGGGATCATGTCTTCATTGAACTGTCCTGACTGCAAGGAACAAGAAGCAGCGTTAGGAGGCACGGAAACCCTGCCAGCCTGCCCCGAGCAGGGCAGCGAGGCTGAAAGCCTGCCTAGAAATAACCCCAAACGCTCTGCGAGCCCTGCGGCAGGTACAGCACGACCCTCCTGCTGTTCCACGCCAGGACCAAAATCAGAGCCAAGGAGATAAAATGCCTGCAGGAGGGAGATGCTGCCGCTGCATGGGGCACAGGGCACCCTGGTGAAGCCCCCAGCCCCGCAGCGAGCTGCCACCCCCAGCCCCAGCCACGCTGCCGTCTCGGTGGGGTGGAAGAAGCTCGTCCACCCAACCCTTTCAAGGTGGGATTCCTAAGCTCTCCGCAGGAGGAGGCAGAGAACTTCGCCTGCTGCAGTGACCTCAGGTCAGCCGTGCCGGGCCCAAGCCTCTCCCGCAAAACCCGCTGGCAGCCCCGCGAGGACCCAGGGTGCAGGCAGGCGGCTGGGCTGCCCACCCAGGGGAGCCACCTCCCGCAACGGCTTCTTTTCAGCCGCGATTCCCGGGGGCTCGGGCACATTTCCTGCTCCGGATCATTTATGGCCCAGCCCAAACCAGACTGACTTCTGCTTTCCTGCAGGTCTGCTGCCTGCCTGCAGCCTGCCTGCACGGGTTCTCCAGCCCCTGCACCCTGCCCTTTCATGAGAGCCAGCTGCTCGTGCTGGGTGACATGGGGGGATGCAAAGGGTCCCCTCTCCCCCTCCCCAGGAGCTGCCACCGCGTGTCCTCCAGCAGGGCAGCTCCGAGCCGCGTCAGGCAGGAGAAGCATGAAATTGCTCCAGATTTGCAGCATCCCAGCACCGCTGCGAAACTAGCTTAGTCCTGTCAGAGCGGCGAGCAGGAACAGTCCCTCTGCTGCCACGGGGAGATGCCGGCTCACCAGTCCACGTGCCCGGCACTGCACCGGAGGGACAGGACGGCACTGGTCTGTTAAAGCCCACCCCACCTTCCAGTTTGCTGCTCATATCTCAATGCCACGAGACGGCCCTGGGCTGAGCAGCACAGAGGGATGCTCCAGGCAGCGCCAGCAGCATCCCTGGCGCAGGAGCTGCCACAGCCCTTCACCCTCTGCCTCTTGCAGCCTCCCACCGGGCAGGCAGCCTCACTGGGACTCAGAAGACTTTTTAAATGCATCCTTGTGAAAAGATGCCAGGGAAGCTGTCGGGGAAGCCGGTTTGATAACCAGGATAACACGGCACTGGGCCTTTTGGCCATCAGTGCCAGAAACTTCTAGGAACCACCAAGCGTGGCTGAACTCATCCCAGCAGCTCTTGACTGGCTTAAAATCTCATTTTCTCTAGGACTTTTCTGGGTTTTCTTTCAGTTAACACAAACCCTAAAAAGGGAAGGCAATTCATGCCATTTTCTGATAAACAGAATTTTGTGCCTGGTTGAGCCAACCACCCCTCCAGACCCAACACATCAGCAAGTCCCCAGGGTTTTCCTGACCTCTTCCAACAGTTCTGCAATCCGCGCTGCTTCCCTTTTTCATTTCCCTTTTGAGTTCATCAGCAAAGCCTGGCAGCCAAGGGGTCTCCAAGCCACAGTGCACCCAAAACCACGCCGGGGACTGGCAGGGACGGGAGCCAGGGGAGAGGAGGGGAAGCAGGCAGGAACCCCTCTACCAGCGGCCAACATGGGGGATGTCTCCTGCGGACTGAGGTTCAACACAATTTGGCATTATGGACCGGGTTTTAAGGAATTATCAGGCTTTGATCGGAAGACGTGGAGAGCAATTGCTGAAGAGCTCTCGGCAGCTGCAGGCACCTCCATCGGGCATTCCAGACCGCATCTTGGGAACTGCTGGCTGTGAAAGCCACCGGAGACATGGTTCACGTGTGATGGTAGCTCTTCTTCCAGGAAGGCATGGGCTGCAGGAGCCAGGAGTCACCTCTGCTTTCTCCCGCAAGAGATCGGAGCGAGCACATCTCTGTGAGCAAAGCACGGCCTTGCTCCCTGCCCCAAATCCTTCTCTCACCACAGTGCCTGCCTCCAGCCTGCTCACGGCCAAGGGGCCAGCACAAAACCGCTCGTGCTGTCCAAAAAAAGGCCGGGTTGGGAACGCGACACATTGTGGTCCAGGATGGTTTGCACATGGTCCCTGCTGTCCTGGCACCCACGGTGGCATCTTCAACGCGCTGCAATGTGCTCAGCTCCTTCTGCATCAGCTGCTCTCTGAAAGCAACTTTGAACGGTAGAAACATGATGTCCTCTCTTCCCTCTCCAACTGTCCTAGATGCTGATGTGTCCGGCACATCTTCAACTGCCTGCAGGGTCCACCCATCCGCAGCTCCACTGCAAGGGAGAGCGGAGACCAGCCCAGCTGCAGGCACGCAAAAGCTTCGCTGGACACCTCTTTCCCTCCAGTTTTGGCTATGCAATGGACACAGCAGCCATGCTGACCCCAGAGACTGTGCCCAGCCGCACCGATTGCTTGGGAATGGGATTCCTCCGGAAGGCACAAAAATGCTTGCAGGCAAGATGAATTTTGTGGCTACATCAGGTAGATCAGGTCTTTGCAGGCTCTAGTTCATCGCTGGTTTTGCCAGGGTCCCCTCAGCACCCTGGCCAAACCACACTGCCCCGGTGCCCTGGCTGGAAGACAAATGAGCTTTCTGCCCAGCCCCACCACTTCCCAGTTGGGTTACTGGGAGAGACGGCCAGAATCCAGCTTTTGCAGGGGCAACCGCTGCCCCCAGCTCACTCTGAGCTCCATCCTCTGCCACATGCACGCGGACACCACGTCACCTGCCACTTCAGCCATCACCCCCTGCTCGGCCAGCACCCGCGACCTCGGCTTGCTGGCATACACAAAGAAACAACCTCAGCCTCCATGCCGCATCTACCAGCTCTGGTGAGCAGCGCGCAGAGCCGAGGTGGCCCTGCTCCTCGCCATGGCCAGGCGGCTGTCACCCTGTCCTAGCACAGGATGACACTGCTTTGATGCGACCTGCTCTCAATAAATCGCCGCTGGCTGTTTTGCAGCCCCATATCCCCCGGTGCTCACAAACAAGCCATTCCCTGGGGACTGGAGATGGCAGCGCCAAAAGCTTGGCCCCTGGTCATCTGAAGTCATGTCTCCACCAGAACATGGTCCTCCGTGGGGCAGAGGCAGATGCCCAAAGCGCCCTGGGTTGGATGGCTCCCTGGACCATCCCCAAAACCACCCAGCCTCACCTCCTGCCGGCATCTCCCAACCCAAGAGAGCTCCAACCCAAGAGAGGAACGCAGGGGGTTTAATTTCTCACCTGTAACCTCCCCACCCAGCCTCCCCGAGCGGCTTTGTGCACAGCGCAGGGCGGGAGCACCTGGCAGCCGGGAGCTTCGCTTGCAAAGCCACTGATCTTCCAGGAGCTCTTCTCCGAAACAGTTAAAAAAGACCAGCCCTGCTCCACAGGCTCACTCTGCCCCCCCAGCACGTCTCGTATCACCAAGCCAAGCCATGACAGCCCCACAGATGCTTGACTCCGAGTACCCCATTTGGATGGGAAAAAGCCAAATTCAAGCCAAGCCTTTACAGTGTTTCCCTTCAACAGCGGGTCTTACAGCTCTTTGGGGCTCTGAGCATCATGGGGCACCTACAGCATGGAGCCCTGCAGAAGGCACCAGAGGGGACACAGGTGTCCCCACGCAAATCCAGAGGCCTGGGAAGGGGGGCTGCCACCTGGAGCCGGGCAGGATGGAGCTACCCCAGGGCTGGCAGCAAGGAGGAAGAACCACACAGGTCCAAGAAGGAGACAATCCCGACTTTTGCCCCAAATCTCCAGCATGCTTTGGTTCAAAACCTCCGTGCAGAGGGATTGTGCTGAAGGGACCCGTGTCAGCCAGACCCCACCGCCGTGGGCAGGCCAGCAGCCTGAGCTGGACAAGCACGGTGCAGTGAGACAGGGATGGGCACCCCAGTCCCCTTCCACCCCAAAGCAGATGGTCTCACCACCAACACCTGCAATTAACATACACGGCCCGGCTCCGCAGCACCCCTCAGCTTGGAAATTCAACATCACAGGCTTTCAGCATGGTGGAAAACCCACGGGCCCCTCCTGGCCACGCTCCCGGTGATGCTACCACAGCTGAAACAGCCTGTTGGGCTGTTGAATGGGCCCTATCTTCAGGGCACTCTGTATCTTGAGAGCAAAAATGGGATCTGGGGACAAGCCTGCGGACAGCACCCAGGCCATACGCCAGCTGACCCTGGAACCCAGGTGACGCCAGCGTGACCAAGGCTGCCAGCAAGCCCACGGGAGCCAGGCAAGACGATGCTCTCCAGGGCAGATTCATCCCCCTTCCTGCAATGCAGCTAATGGCTTTTTTTTATTTTTAGAGCACGGTATCACAGAAGCCCAGTTTCTTTCATAAAAACGAGTTTTTTCAGATGAAAGGGAAAATCCTTGGGCTGCTTTTGCTTCTTCAGCACTGCACCACAGCTCGAAACACCCTGGATGGCGGCGCTGAGGCTGCACTGGCCCAACGCCTCGTTTGAGGCACAGCCACGTATGCGATGCTCCCAGCAGCTCCCCAGGGACGCGCAGCGCAGCTCTCAACTCCGAGGTGGAGAAGGCATCTCTGTACAAGAGCCGCAGCAACATTTGCTCCCACCTCCCTCCAGACAGACCCCGCAACTGCCTACAAATTTATTAGCAGTTGCTCTCATTCAAGATGTGTCCGTAATGAGGCAGCATCTGGACAGAGATGGTGGCCACACGAAGCGCTGGTGGCTCTAGAGTGACCGCTTGCTGCTGGCCCAGGCTTTGTGGTGCTGGATGTGCGCAGCCCCCACCAGCATCAGCACTACTTGATGGCAGCAGAGAACCTGTTACAGAAACTCTGAAGAAAAACAAAAGCCTCTGGATCCAAGCAAGGGACCGAGAAAGTCCCCTCCTGCGAGCTCAGGGAATGATGTGGGACAGGACCAAAGCAGACCTGCTCTGCACCGCACATCCCAAGCCAACCCTGCAACACGGGGGCAGCAGGCAACGCCTGCAGAGGACTCCAGATCCTTTGGGACAAGGCAACGGTTGCAGCTTAGCAGCTCTGCCCTTAGCATCGCCCTCTTGAAGGAAAGAGAAGCGGCTTCTCTGCTATTCAGTGCACGTCTCCAAACGATGGACCCATGCGAGCTGGCTACATGGTACCTGCACCCTTGGTTCTGGCTACCCAGCCCGATGGATGGCCCCAGCAATGGAACCTTGAAGACATGGTGTTCAATCCATCCCCAACCTGTAATGTCTCGATGCCCCTGCTCTGTCACTGCCAGCATCCATCTGCCTCCTCCACACAGTCCAACCCAGCTCATACAAACTCAGCGCTGGAGCAGCTTGGCCCAACTCCTGTTTCTGAGGTTGCTCGGTCTCCCCTTGGTCTTCTACTGAACTACAACACCCAGGTTGTCCCCTCTTCAATCATTGCTCTGGCTTCTCGGAGACCTCCCAGCCACTGCCCTGCTCTCAGCTGGATCTTCTCCCTTCCCACCCTTCCCACCCCTTCCTCCCCCAAGCACCGTGTCCCAAACCAGCCGTGACGCCCCAGCCAAGGCAGGGGCACCAGCAGCAGGGCTGGGGGTGCTCGCACCTTGCAGGACACTTGCGGTCCCTGAGGGCGCAGCACTACCGGTAGCTGTGCTGCAGGTCCGCAGCCCGGCCAGGACACAGGTGGCACCTCGTGAAGACAAAGCCTTGTGCTCTCCTTCCTGAGCTGGGTTTAATCAAGGGGAACCTGCAGGGAATCTCCTAATGAGCCTGGCAGAGGCAATTATTAAGTTCTGTGATAAAAAAAGACATCTGCACGCACACAAAGGAGCACAGAGAGGCAAGACTGGGTGGACAAACCCGAAAAACCCTGGTCCAGCTACTCCCAGGGCAGGAGAGCCAGAGCCGGACACTCTACCCATGGACACAACAGTAGGTGGGGAACCCAAAGTATGGCAGGGGAGAAGCACCTTGGCATTGCACAAGACTTCTTCTGGGATGTCTGTGGGAACAAACATGGGAAAACAGAGGGATAAGGGGATAAAAAGGGTCAACAGGTTGCTGGTCAGTATGTTTGTCTGGCTGTGCAACCAGCGCAGCCTGTCCTGTCTTCTTACCAAACTGCATTTCTAACAATTTCCCTGGGTAAGGGCCTCTATCTTCTGCGTGCAAGTGTGTGTTTGGGGGTCTGAGCACCAGCAACTCGTCTCCAAACCAGGGTTCAGAGGCCACTTGTCCCTGGTGCAGCAGTCGGAACGAGTGCGGGTGAGCGTGCAGCCACCGCTGAGCAGGTGGAGTGGCCACGGAGCCAGAGGGTGGGCGTCCCCAGGGCTGAGACCATGGAAGAAGGTGGCTGCTGGAGGGACCAGGAGGTGCAGGACAACTGCCAGAGCAACCGTGGGGTCTGAGGGTCAACTGAGAGATCTCTGTCTGTGTGTGTGTGTTATGGCTGGGGAACGCCATGGCCACCATGGGCCAAGCTGGTGGCCACCAGTAAAACTGAATTTAAGTGAAACCCTTACTTTCTCCAAGGCTGTAAAGATGAGACCAAAGTAAACATTTAAGCAGTGCCCATAGAAACCAACTCTTCCACCTGCTGAAGCTGCTGCTGCTGAGAAGTAGAGCTAACTAGGAGAGAAAATCTGCATAAAGGCAGTCACTGAAAAGCAGGCAAAACAAAGCCCGGAGCTAGACCAGTGTTGATACATTCTCCACTTTTAGAGGAAATGAGGACTGTGTTTTATTTTTTCAATTGAAAAAAAAAATGAACAAGAAAAATGGAGAACCAGGCAGTGGGTGCAGGCTATGGAAACAGAGGAGAAAGCTGGGGACAAGGACAAACCTCTCATGAGGCTGTAGCGAGTGGACTTTTGCTACCAGCCCAGAGAAAATACAAGAGAAAATACTCCTTGGCCATCCATCCACGGCTCCAAGCCTGCACAGCCATCAGCTCCCAATGCATGTGCTGTTCGTCCCTCTAAGGCAGCGAACACCCGCCACCAGATCCATCAGGCACAGGCACCACATTCTGAGCTCGTACCTGGCCTGACTCTGCCCATTCCCGCCAGGCCCTCGGGCACCAGCGCCTCCCTCAGACCTCTGCAAAGCACACGAGGACATGGAGTCCCACCACATCTTCTCAAGCAGCAGCTGGCTTCACTGCAGGGGTAAAGGCTGATCGCTGAGGAGTTGCTAACAGTGATACATCCATACGGGACCTCTCAGGCAAGGGGCACCAGAGCAAATACCAGCAGTTGCTATAAGGGCCAGGCAGAGAAATAAAGCCCTCATTGAGCTCGCCACAGCCTGGTAGTCCTTGGTTCCTCAAAGATGGATCAATCCCCAAGGCTGCCCTGCTTTGAAAGACCAGAGATCTCCAACCCAGGCTGCTCGAGGCTCATCTACCCTTCAACTTCACAGTCTTACTGATGTTTACATTCTTCTGAGGCTGCCTTTTAACTTTGTGCTCTTTAATTAAAAAAAAAAAAAATAATAATTACAACACTCCTTAATTAGCAGGTCTTTGCTACGTCCGGACCTTGGGTTATGCTGAGGTGGGATTCAAGGATTATACTTGGGTTTTCCAGGATGCGCCAGCGCTCTCGCCCAGCAGACGGCACCTGCGCGGTGGCACAGGCGTGGCCGGGCAGACGCTTCCACGCCCAGCTCAACCCCAGCACCTACGCACGCCTGTGCCCAGGAAAGCCCAGCCGGGGGCACGGCAGTCCCAAAACCCATCACCTGGGTGCAGTGTGCTGCTGGCGCGCATCAGCCCTGGGATAGGACAGTCGCTCTTCTCAGCCGTGCCAGCAACAGCCCTGCCAAGGACACCCCAACGAGCCACAAGCACGGGTGTCCCCTGCACCAGCGACAAGTGGCCTCTGAACCCTGGTTTGGAGACCAATGGCTGGTGCTCAGACCCCCAAACACACACACGCACGCAGAAGACAGAGACTCTCACCCAGGGAAATAGAAATGCAGTTCGGTAAGACAGGACAGAGCGCGTTGGGTGCACACAGGGCACAGCCAGCCAAACGTACTGACCAGCAACCTGTTGACCGGCAACGGACCCTTTTTATTCCCTTATCCCTCTGTTTTCCCATGTTTGTTCCCGTAAACGTCCCAGAAGTCTCATGCAATGCCAAGGTGCTTCTCCCCTGCCATACTTTGGGTTCCCTACCATGCCTCCGACCAGGGGCAGGAATGGCTCAGAGACATGCCATGATGGTGGAGGGGTTTTTTAAGGCCACCTGAGCACGGCACAGAGTATCCCACCAGGCTCGGTCCCTCTCCCGGCACCCCCAGAGCCCCTCACAGTGCACAGCAGGTTGCACAAACCCTTGTTCCGAGCTGGGCAGCATCGCAGCCACGGCTCTTCTGGCAAAACCCAGAGTTCAGGCAAGACCCCGCTGCCCCCATACACAGGGATGACGGTTGCAGCAAGCCGAAGTGGCGTTACCCACATGGGCTGCATGGAGCACCTCTGGGCTGAATGGCACCGCAGCAAGCTGGGGGCTGGTGCCGAGGATGCCAGGCCTGGTACATCCACCCCTGGTGCGTACATCCAGCCCGGTGCGTACATCCAGCCCGGTGCGTACATCCACCCCTGGTGCGTACATCCAGCCCGGTGCGTACATCCACCCTGGTGCGTACATCCAGCCCGGTGCGTACATCCAGCCCTGGTGCGTACATCCAGCTGTGGACCAGATCCTGGACCGCCCAAGGGGGCCAGCTCATGGCTCTGCAACACGCTGCTCTTCAGGGCAAGCAGGTGGGCTTGTTCGGGGTTTCTTGCCAAGCGGGAGGGAGATGGTGCCACCGCCCACCTGGATGACCCTGGCCAAGCCCTTCAGACCTGCTTACATTTCTGCTCTGGACGATGCGACTCACACTCTGGTATCACTTGTCCATATTGGGACCAGTGCCCGCACTGGGACCAGTACTGTTTAATATCTTCATTAATGACACAGACAGTAGTGCGCACCCTCAACAAGTTTGCAGATGACACCAAGCTGAGTGGTGTGGTTGACACCCCTGAGGGAGGGGATGCCATCCAGAAGGACCTGGACAAGCTCGAGAAGTGGGCCTGCGTGAACCTCCTGAGGTTCAACAAGGTCAAGTGCAAGGTCCTGCACCTGGGTCTGGGCAACCCCCAGTATCAGTACAGGCTGGGGGATGAAGGGATCGAGAGCAGCCCTGCTGAGAAGGACTTGGGGGTGCTGATAGATGAAAAGCTGGACATGAGCCAGCAATGTGCTCTCACAGCCCAGAAAGCCAACCATCTCCTGGGCTGCATCCCCCGCAGCGTGGGCAGCGGGGCGAGGGAGGGGATTCTGCCCCTCTGCTCCGCTCTGGGGAGACCCCCCTGGAGCCCTGCGTCCAGCTCGGGGGTCCTCAGCACGGGAAGGACATGGAGCTGTTGGAGCGGGGCCAGAGGAGGCCACAAACGTGATCCGAGGGCTGGAGCACCTCTGCTGTGAGGACAGGCTGAGAGAGCTGGGGGTGTTCAGCCCGGAGAGGAGAAGGCTGCGGGGAGACCTGATTGCGGCCTTTCAGTACTTAAAGGGGGCTTGTAAGAAAGATGGGGACAGACTTTTTAGTAGGGCCTGTAGCGATAGGACAAGGGGGAACGGTTTTAAACTAAAAGGGTAGATTCAGACTAAGGTAGAGGGTAGATTCAGACTAGATATAAGGAAGAAATTTTTTACGATGAGGGTGGTGAAACACTGGCAGGGGTTGCCCAGAGAGGTGGCAGATGCCCCATCCCTGGAACATTCAAGTCAGGTTGGACGGGGCTCTGAGCAACCTGATCTAGCTCATTGCAGGGGGGTTGACCTTTAAAGGCCCCTTCCAACCCAAACCACTCTATGATTCTGTGATCCTGGAAAAAACCCACTGCCCATTTTTTCTTGGCTCATGCTGACAGAGCTTGCAGCAGTGAAGCAAGACCATGCCCCAGACAGCTCCTTCTCTTCCAGAAACATTGAATCATAGAATCATTAAGGTTGGAAAAGACCTTTAAGATCATCAAGTCCAACCGTTAACGTAACACTGCCAAGCCCACCACTAAACCATGTCCCTATGTGCCACATCTACCCATCTTTTAAATACCTCCAGGGATGGGGACTCAACCACTTCCCTGGGCAGCCTGTGCCAGTGCTTGACATGGAGAACCCCCCCAAAAATCTTACTGCCTTCTGCGTTATGAAGCTCAGGTGCAATGGACACAGCTGTCGGGGGCCCAGCCTCTGCACCCGGAGGCAGAACCCAGCACAAGGACCCACGTCCCCCTCCCACCCCATCCTGGCCCTGGGATGTGCCAGCCCCCACGCAAGGGGCACGTACAGAGTTACTGGGAGAGGCAGGTGCCAGGCAGACCAGCGAAAATGCATCAGAACAAGATCTCGTTGCTTCTCTCTCAGCATCTCCACCAGCACCTCTCTTCTCTACCTCCCCAGCAATCCTTGGAGACCTTGCAGGACATGGAGATGCCAACTCCCCTCCCAGGTTCAGGCACCCAAGCGCATCCTGCAGGGAGGGGTCAGCTGGCCAGCGGACGGAGATGGTGGCTCCCGGGGGACGGGTGGGAGCAGGCACTGAGCTCTGTGGTCCTTGAGCCGCTGCTGGGATGCGCCTCCGCCGGCAGCACTGCCGGAGAGCTGGCCAGCTGCCACAGCATCCATCATCCTACCTGATGCCACGTACGAGGCTGACGTGGTTTCCTCTTGCAGCATTGACTGGAATCACTTTCTGAGCAGGGCTCAAGCGTGGGGTGCTGCCCCAGTCCCCCACCACGCAGGTCCGACACCCCGGCACCCAGTCTCTGCGGCTCCGCTCCCTTGGAAGGCTCTCTAGCACAGGTGGAAGATGTGCGATGTTGAATCAAAAGCACCAAAACACCCTCTTTTTCTAAACACGTCCTGCCCTGATGGGTTTTGAGCCCTGGCACCTGCTGAGGGGCTCCTGACGCCCTCAACTCTCACCCTCGTCACCCCCAGACTGCGGAAAAGGCAGCTACAAGCCCACCGGCGCCAGGTTAAAACCAAGACTAGATGTGTTTTACAGCCTTTCACCCCTCCTCGCACACAGGACTTCAAGCTTCAGCTCCCGACAACCAGGGAAAGAAAAAATGAGCCCTGCAAAATAAAAACCCCGACCAGGTGGCCCAGGAGGAGTCATCCCCGCCATCGTGGCTGCCTTCAGCAAAGCCTTCGCCTGGCACAGCCACAGCTCTGGGCTGCTGTAGGAAACCACCCGGTCTTCCAGGCAACTGGATTTCATTTTTCAGCCAGGTGCAGCTAAAAATCCTGGAAGACAAGGACAGCACCAAGCCCCCCAGAGCAGCCCCAGCCCCAGCGCCTGCCTCCCTCTGTGGGCTGGGGGAGCATCACCTGCACCCGCAGAGATTTCTTGGGAGATCTCTCCAACAACGCCAAAATCCCATACTTTTCAGTTCATGTTCTTCCCCTCCCCAAAGCCCAAATCACAGCTATTTCCCCTTCTAATGCTCCCCTTACGTCACCTTAAAGCCAGACGGCTCCAACGCTTCTCATGCAGTTCCTGTTGAGTTGGGATTTTCCGCGTGTCATGTTGTTATTTAGCTGTCCCTGACAAGTCTTTCTTTACAGGATGTTTGCTCCAAGGTCAGTGCCTCTTTTTTGTGTGCATCCGCCACAAAATCTGAACTTTCCAAATAACTTCACAGAGAGAGGCAAAACTGCAGCAGAGCCTGAGCTCCTCGCTCAGCACCCTGACTGCCCTGCAAGGGTGTTAAGCACCCCGCCATGGAGGTACCACCCTCCAGTGCACCAGCAGACCATGAAGCCAGCTTCAGCCCACACCGAGAGCTTCCCTTGAGAGCTGCTGTCATTCCTGGATGACACTTTTCCCTACACCAGCAATACAGGCTGAGCAGGAACAGTCTTGGTGCACAGGTCTTGCAGCCGGGGCCTTGCACACAGCAAAATTGCCAGGTACGAAGCGTTTACTTGCAGAAGCGGGAACCCCGCCGAAGCCCACGCTGAGCCCCGTCTGCTGCAGACAGGGCTGGGAGAGGAGGAGGCACGTGGGGAAAGGGGGGGCACAAGAGCCGTTGCAAGAGGATGAGGACAACCCCAGCGATTTCCAGCCCCGCGCTGGCAAAACAGCCCAGCAGGTTGGGGACAAAGCTCCGTCACCCTTTAAAACTTATCCGGTTATTTAAAAAGTCACCAAATTACTTTTCCATTTTCAACGCAGCCTGTGTTGTCGTTAACAGGCTAGCAGCACGGGGCAGGTCCAGCGCAGGACTAGCCCCACATGTGGCACCGCTGCGTCCCACCCCAACGTGGGACTGCAAAAAAGGATCATTAAACATGCAAATAGCGGGGACAAAGTCACCCCAAAAGGATTGGTGCTCATGGTCAGTGTCCCAGAGCCACAAAGGTCCCTGTCCCCCGAGGCTGGTGTGGGTCTGCTGGGAGAACCAGCATGGGACTTGGGCACCGAGCGGTGACTGCCAGCAAAACGGCTCGAGAGCAGGAGCGCCGTTGTCTCCAGGGTGAAAAGCATTTTAGGGTGTCCTCCCCCTGCCCCCGGGCACTTCAGGAAGGACGTTTTCGTCCCTGCAGCACCCGGGACCAAAGGAAACCCTCCCAGGGAGCACAGCTGCAGTGCAATGAAGCCTCCAAATGAGCTGCAAAATCACCTTTGACAGCTGCTGGGCTCCCAGCGCCCTGAGCGAGCAGAAATAACTCGCTTTGCTTTGGAGCCAAGGCACCGAGCGAAGCAACGTGCAGGGACGAGCAGGGCCACGGGGGAACCGGGACAGCCGGAGGATCTGCATCCACCTCCCTCCATGAAAGCCCCGGGAGCGACAGCCCCAACCTGCCCCTTCGGGATCCGCCTGGCAGCGGCTCCCACCTCGCAGCGTTGCATCTGGAGAGGGAGACAATAACCCAAAAAGCAAGAAAGGAGACTCCACCAAGGATCTGCACAGGCGAAACCACACCCTGGGCTTCGGGATCCAGAGCCCCCAGCTCCTGCTCCACCGCCAGATCCAGGGACACCGCGGACGAGGCAGCGCAGCCGGGCAGACGCCGGGGCTGAAGGGTCCCCGGGGCGGGTGTTGCTGCCCCGTTGGGGTGCAAAGCTCCTGCCGCTGTGGCGGCACCCACAAACGCCGCTGCTGGTGGGTGCCGGCCGAGGGAGGGACGGAGGGTCGTGAGGCAAATAACCTCCTCCACCGGCCACCGAGCCAAACACCCCCGTGGCGCCCAGCCCGGCCCGGCTGTCCCTCGGCCCCACCTGCGCGTCCCTCGGCGGCGGCCGGGCCCGGCCATGACAAAGCGCCTGCTGCGAAGGGACCGAGGGCAGGAGCCTCCCGGGGCCGAGGCAGCCGCGATCCCGGGCCGCGGCAGCCGCCCACGGGAACCGGCCACTGCCCGGAGACCGGCAGCGCCCCAGCGGTGGAGCCCCGGCCGGGAGGGGGCCGGGATCCCGCCCCGGGCCTGCGCCGGCTGCGGCCCCCGAGCCGCCGCGCTCAGCACCGGGGATGCGGGGAGCAAAGGCCGGGGTTCGCCCGGGCCCTGCCGGTGCTGCGGGGCCTGCACCCCGCACCCCGCACCCCGCGTGCGTTTCCAGGGTGGGGGGCGACAGGGCGGAGCACTTCTGGGGAGCAACCGGGGGGGTGCAAGACGGGGTGCAACCGGGGGGTGCAAGACGGGGTGCAACGAGGCGGTGCAAGACGGGTGCGATGGGGGGGTGCAAGACCGGTGCAACGGGGGGGGGGGGGTGCAAGATGGGTGCACCGGGGGGTTGCAGGACTCGGGAGCGAGGAGGTGGGGTGCGATCCGGGTGCAACGGGGGGTGCAAGGCGCAGGGGTGCAACCCGGGGGGGCGGGCGCACAGCCGGGCCCCCCGCAGCGGCGGCGCTGGGCCCCGGGGCCGCGCTCGGGCCGTGCCGGGCGCTGCCCGGGGGGTGGGGGGTGCAGCCGGCGCTCACCGCGATCACGTTGACGAAGGTGGTCTTGCCCGAGTACTGCAGCCCCACCAGGGTCAGCTCCATCTCCTCCTTCCAGAACAGCGCCCGGAACCAGTCCAGCAGCTTGTTGAAGAGCGCCAGCATGGTGCCGGGCCGCGCCGCGCCGCGCCGAGCCGAGCGGGGCCGAGCGGGGCCGAGCGGGGCCGAGCCGAGCGGGGCCGGGCCGAGCCGGGGCGGGGCCGGGCCGGGCCGAGCCGAGCCGAGCGGGGCCGAGCGCGTCCGGGCCGAGCCGAGCGAGGCCGCCGCCGCCGCCGCCCCGGTATTGTCCGCGCGCCGCGCGCCCTCCTGCCGCACCGCCGCGCGCCGCCCCGCGCCCCGCGCGCGCCGGGTGGGGCCCGCGCGCCGCCTGCCGCCGCCGCCACTGCTGCCCCCTGCCGGGTGGGAGGACCCGCCGCTCCCGGCACGGTGCCTCCGGTACGGCCAGGCCCGGCCCCGCACCCTGCACCCCTGCACCCCTGCACCCCGGACACCCCGCACCCCTGCACCCCCGGCACCCTGCACCTCTGCACCCCCACCCTGCATCCTGACACCCAGCACCCCTGTACACCCTGCACCCAGCACCCCTGCACCCCCAGGACCCCTGCACCTTGCACCCCCAGTTCCCCTGCACTGATCACCCCCTGCACCCCTGCACCCTCAGTACCCCAGGACTTTTGCAACCTCAGCACCACTGCACCCTGGACCCCTGTGCCCTGCAACCCCCCCACCCAGCACCCCCAACACCCCCTGCACCCCTGGCGCACCTGCACACCCTGCACCCCAGTGCCCCTACAGGTTGCACCCAAACCATCCCTACAGCCAGCACCCCAGCTCTCCCAGCACCTCTGCAGCCAGCACCCACTGCACCCTGCACCCCCAATACCCCTGCACTCAGCACCCCTGTACCCCCAGCACCTCGGCACCCTGCACCCAGCACCACCCCTGCACCCGGCAGCCCTTGCACCGTCCCGAGTCCTGCACCATCTGCACCCAGCACCCCCCATGCACCCAGCACCCCCTGGGCCCTTTTGCACCCAGTGACCCCTGCCTGCACTGGGCAGCACGTGCCTGGCACCCTGCACTGGCTGGCACGTATCCTGCTCCCTGGGACAGAGCCTCTGCAGCAGCCGGCACCTGCCCCCTCCAACCATGCCAGCTGGGCAGACCCCCAGTCCTGCACCCTTCACTGTCTCCTCCCCTGGACCCCAGCTCCCCCATGCACCCAGGGGTCCCACAGGGCTCCCCAGCACCTGCAGCAGGGCTGGGCCGGCCCGTGGGGCTGCTCCCCTGCCCTGCAGCCCCTCCGCAGCCCACGGCACGGACCCCCTGTTATCACCTGCCTGAGGTACGGCCATGGCAGGGAAAAACGTGCCTGGCGAGGGGCTAAGGCAGCTTGGGTGGCACAGCAGGAGCCGCTCCTCTGCCACGGGTGCCCCTTCCTCCGGGCTGGTGAAAGCAGCCGTGCGGAAGTGCTGGACGCTGCCAAAGGACAATGCGGCAGCGTGACGCTCAGCGGTGGCGAGGGTGAGGTCCCAGCAGGGACCCCAGCCCCCGAGACTCAGCGGACACTAACGGGTGAGATGAGGGTGACCTGGAGGTCCAGCCCCGCGGGAGGTGCACCGTGGTGCGAGGGGACCTCATGGGCACGAAGGGGACCTTGTGCACGTGCTGTTTTCTTTTCAGTCACTGGTTTTGTGGATTCGGAGGCTGGGCTTTGACCTGGCCCTTTGCCCTTGGGCCTCAGTTTCCCCAGGCAGTGGGCTGCACGTGCTTTCATAGTTTGACCCAGTGCTTTGATTTCCCAAGACAAGACCTCTGCAGAGCCGGGAGCCCAATGTCACAAGAGCTGATGAGCAATTTTCCCCATGTAAAACGAGACACAATCCAAAGGCACAACTTTCTCAAGGGATGTTTCTATAACATTGGATATCAGGAAAAATTTCTTCCCCCAAAGGGCTGTCGGGCCCCGGCCCAGGCTGCCCAGGGCAAAGCTGAGTCCCCATCCCTGGGGGAATTTAAAAGCCGGGGAGATGTGGTGCTGAGGGACATGGTTTAGTGGTGGCCTTGGCAGTGCTGGGTTAACGGTTGGACTCGATGATCTTAAAGGTCTTTTCCAACCTAACCAATTCTATGATTCTGTGATTCTATGAGATGTTTATACAACCTGCTGTGACACCAGCCTTTAGAGATCAGGTTGGGCCCTGCAGCCTCGAAACCCCCTCATTTTCACCCAGCTAAGCTCTGCTGGGTTGCAAGGGGATGCTAAGCTGCTCCTGCGCTCCAGGTACTTGGGGCGGCCGTGCTTTTTCTCTGCTTTGCCTTTCCACATCGATGCTGAGCGCTCAGGGCAGCCCGCTGCTGGCGGCACTGGCCGGCTGTGCAACGCCGACAAGGCTCAGTTACATCCAGGCTGGATTTGAGCCAGTCCTAAAGGGAGGGCTGACACAGGGGGGCATCTGCAATTCCCTTACACCGGGGTGAAGAGGCAGGACCTTTATTCCAGCGGTTGTTGGGGAGAGCCCACGTGCAGAGGAGGTTGCTCACGCTCCCATGAAAGACGAGGATGCTGAATTCACTGCTGGGGCTGCCTGGCTGCCCGAGACAAACGTGTATGCACAGAAAACAGAGAAACTGAGCTGTGGTTGGATCTGCCTCACGGTGGGTATCTTGGAGCCCATGACAATTAATGGTAGGAAAGAGTTTCCATCATGTGGTGGAAGTCACTGGGAAGTCGCCTTTGTTTTCAGAGACAGAAACCATTTTGTTTTCAGAGGTGCTGCAGCCTGCTAAAAAGATCCCCGTGCTCTCGAAGGGAGGCCTAAGGAAGCATAAATATCATTGCTTTCTGTAATTACTCCATTGCAGCTCCTCAAACCAGTGAAAAATTCATCGTCCCCCAATTCTTGTGTGTAATTTCTGCCTGAAGCTGGTTTTTTTTAACAGATTCCAGCCCAGGGAATGTCCCTACACCAGTTTGGGGCTTCCCACCCAAAGCGCCTGTGGCAGTCGAGTTGTTAGCAGAGATTGCCTTCTGATAGCATGGGTGTTACTGCTGTCCCTGCCAGAGAACCTCTGTCCACCCAGTGCTCAAACAAAGCATGATGCTCTGCTCATAGCAGAGATGGGAGCTGGGCGAGTCCATCCCCACACCGGGAGAGACATGAGCAAATGAGCAAAAAAGACCCTTTTCCTGTACTGGCCCCCCTCTGCCCATCCCCATTTCCCTTATCCCCAGCATGGGAAGGGCCTCACGCCAGCCCTGGCAGATTTGGAGACATCTGGCTCTTTCCAGCTGGTTTGAACCAGGGGGTCCCAAGCTCTGCTCCCTGCAGAGGAGCCATGGCGGCACATGCAGGGATGCACGAGCCGGATCCGCTCCCCATGGCTGCACCTCTGCAGCGCTGTCCCCCATTGTGTCACCCCGTGGCCTCCGTGCCAGGAGTGTGGGACTGGGCAGAGCGTCTTGTGCAAGAGCCAGCACCGCTCCAGGACCTCTCCAGACAAGAGCATATTTGAAATTCCCAGAAGGTTTTGATGTGGTTGCTCAACCAAGTTCCTTAAAGAAATTGAACTGTCAGGGCTGTGCTCTGTGTTAACGTGGGGTAGCGGGTGGCTTATTCTCCGTGTTCCGCCATCTCCATGTTCCCCCATCTCACGGTTTAACCACTGGGTTCCCAAACACCAGCACAAACAGGTGTCACTCCCAGTGTCCCCAGTGCTCCCAGCCACCAGGTCAACCTGTCCCTCTGGTGCTGGGTGAGGTGCTTCTGGGTGGACCTCGTCCTCTCTGGGGTCCCACCTGCTGCCAGTGCTCTCATGGGGCCTCCATGAGCTCCTGGGATCCCAGTGCTGCCCTTGAAATGTCAAAGCATGCCTTGAAATGTCCTTTCTGGGTAATGGCAGTGTTTTTGGGTGGAAGTGTTGATCTGCCTGAAGGTAGCAAGGCTGTACAGAGGGCCCTGGCCAGGCTGGGGCGATGGGCCCAGGCCAACTGTATGAGATTCAACAAGGCTCAGGGCCGGGTCCTGCACTTGGGGCACAACAACCCCAGGCACCGCTGCAGGCGTGGGGAGGAGCGGCTGGGAGCTGCCCGGCGGGAAAGGGCCTGGGGGTGCTGGTCGACAGCCGCTGAATGTGAGCCAGCAGTGTGCCCAGGTGGCCAAGAGGGCCAGTGGCATCCTGGCTTGTATCAGGAACAGTGTGGCCAGCAGGAGCAGGGAGGTGATGGTGCCCCTGTGCTGGGCACTGGTGAGGCCGCCCCTCGAATGCTGTGCTCAGCGCTGGGCCCCTCACCCCACGAAGGCCATGGAGGGGCTGGAGCGTGGCCAGAGCAGGGCAGCGAGGCTGGGGCAGGGGCTGGAGCCCAAGGCTGGGGAGGAGCGGCTGGGGGAGCTGGGGGGGCTCAGCCTGGAGAAGAGGAGGCTGAGGGGAGCCCTCATCGCTCTCTGCAACCGCCTGAAAGGAGGCTGGAGCCGGGGGGGTCGGTCTCTTCTCCCCAGGAACAAGCGCTGGGACGAGAGGGAACGGCCTCAAGCTGCGCCAGGGCAGGTTTGGGTTGGGTATTAGGAAAAATTTCTTCATGGCGAGAGTGGTCAGGCCCTGGCCCAGGCTGCCCAGGGCAGTGGTGCAATCACAGTCCCTGGAAGTGTTCAAAAAACGTGTGGATGTGGTGCTTAGGGCCATGGCTTAGAGGTGGGCCAGGCAGTTAGGGTAACGGTTGGACTCGATGATCTCAGAGGTCCTTTCCAACCTAAACAGTTCTATGATTCTATGATTCTATGGCTTGGTCATTGATTACTTGGAGTCCATGAGAATGCTGTTGGAGACTCGTCTGTGGTTACATTGCTCACCTGAGTGGAGAGCTGTTACTGAATACCCAAAATGCTGGGTTTTGGCACATCCTACCCCAATGCCCTGCTCTTCCAAGAAGCTGGCTGAAGTGGTGCCCTGCTGCAGCCTGCAGTGGGGTGCTATGTTCGATGGGGACACCATGCAATGCACTGGCACTCTTCATCAACTGCAGTGGATTTGGAGCACCCTTGCCACCAGCAATGCCTGCGTGTGCCACTATGCTGATGTGCACCACATGGACACCATGGTTTTTTCTCCCATCCTAGGCAACTTCCAGCCTGGTGAGTTGTCACAAGTGTAGGAAATGGATTACCAGCCTGGAAAACCTCCAGTCACATGGAGAAGGGACGTTTCCTGAACCCTGGGCAGGACCTGGCCTGCTGGGGACATGGTTTGCAGGAGTTTGCAGCCCAGGGACCCCAGCACCAGCTCCCTGCCCGGTTGCCTGGACTGCACCTCCAGCAAAGCACAGAAACGCCATGAGAAGGAAAAAGGCAGCTGGGTCCATGCTGGGGTTTTAAGGGAGGAGAATGAGGAACAGGAGCAATCTTGGCCCTGCTGAAACCCCTGGCCAAGCTCAGAGGCTTAATCTCAGCCTGGGGCATGGGGAGATGTGAGATTTCGGAGTGATTCCTTTCCTTTGCCTGCTGGGCACCCCATGGTCTTTATGGACAGGGTGAAGAAGTTTTGCAGGACATAGGTATAAGCCTGACACAGCCAGACCGGATCAGACACCCTACTTCACCTCTGACATGGGGTGAGCCCTGGGATGGTGTTTTGCAATAACGCAGGCAATAGCCCAGCGTAGCCCTGAGGAGCGCTTGGGAAATAAATACAGGGAGGACGGAGCATGGTAATGGTCTGATAAGTGTCTTGAACAGATAGAGCTCGTAGAAATTGAGATTGAGAGACAGGAAAACTGCTTAACTGATCATGATCTGCATCAGACAGCTGAACTGGCAAAACTCCCAGCACCCGATGTGGAATCTGAGAGGGGATGACAACATCCCCTGCCCGGCCACCGGCCCCAGCGCTGCTCCTGCGTGCCTTGGGAGACCCTCAACGCAGGTCACTGCAAGCCTGCCCTAACAACTCTCCTTTTGATAATAAACTGAAAGCATGAGAAAAATGGTGCATGTCCTGCTGTCCAGGGAGCATGGGGAAAGACCGTGCCTCGGTGCAGTTTGTAGGCCTTTCAAGTTCCCCTGCCTGATGGCAACGTGGGGAGGAAAGACTTGGGAAGGAGGATGCCATGGGCCAGCTGAGTAAAGCCTGTCTCAGACAAGCTCAAAACTTCCATTGGTGCCTTCAGAGACACCACCAAAGGCAACGCCATGACATAAAATTAACGGAGAAGGCAAGGTCTTGAGCCATGCTTTGACCTTTGAGGGCTTGTAGAGGCTCTGCGGTCGCTCCAAGAGCCCAGGCACCGGGCAGGAGCCCTGCAGAGACCAAGGTCCCCCCAACAGTGCCTGGCTGGGCAGGCTCAGTGGCACAAGGAAGGGTTAACCTGACGGCTGTACAGGGAGATTGCTCTGCCAGGGGATCCAGAGGCTGTAGGTGGAAGGACCTGTAGGTGGAAGGACTACTTCAGATCTGGGTTTTTTTCCTGCTGTGGGGCCAGGGAGTGGGTTTGTTGCTGGTGCTGTGGGAGGGGGCTGTGCTAGCAGAGGGTCTCTCACTGTCACTCTTCCATCCCCTCTCTGAGACATTTCTCCAAGAGGATTTGCTCCTTGCAGTAAGCAGATGCTTCAACGTCACTTTATCATGCTATAGCAGGTGCCCTGGCAAGTACTTTCTCCGGAGAGTCTGCAAACACATGAGAAGAACTCATAAGGACTACCAGGGCTCAGCAATACATGATAATTTCTGTAATATTGGCTATTTTTGCACGGTGGGACATGCCTGGTCTGTCACTGGGTTTGCTACTTATGCCCAGCAAGATCAGGGAGAAGAAACTGACTTTGGGTCACTACTCATCCTTGGACAAGGCCGATTCACTTGTTCACTTACTGCTTTTATAGAGAGTAAATGGAGAGGAGCAGGAGAGGAGGAAGGAGAGGAGCAGTGAGGATGGGATCCTGGCAGGGGGGACACGGGCCTGAGGACCCCCCTCCTGGATGGATGGACTGATGGCAAGACAGGAGAACTGCAGAGTTAAGGATGAAAATTCTCTTCTTATTCAATCATTTCTCCTCCCAAGAGAGCCCCAGAGCCTGAACAACAGGCACTAGGGCAAAACAGTTGGGCAGCCATTCAACTGCATTTTGGGGGCCCTCAGAGAAGTGGAGGGGGGTCCGTGCACACAGCCCTGATCTGGGGATGCTCCAGGAGCCGAGGCGAGCTCGGACTCTCTCAGCAAGAGGACTGACCCTTTTTTCCCTGGATCTCACCCACCGAGTGGGCCACATCAGGGCTTGTGGGCACAGGCAGGCGCAGGCCAGGCAGCCCTCAGCTCCTTATCAGCACTCACTGCCCAACAGCGTGTGCAATGCCCATCAGCTGAAGGGCAGTTTTGAATAGCTTTGAAGCATTTTACAGAATAGTTCCAACTCTGTGCTTTGTGCCAAAATATTTCTCCTTCTTTTTCCCCCCTGAATTTATCAGTGAAAAAAACCTAAATATTATTTTTTTCTGATTTCAGCAAAACCCCCACCCTCAGGTAACAAAGGCAATTGGGAACATGTTGCTTGCAAAACTGCAGATGCACTTAGGAATATCCCCTGCTTTAAGGCTGTTGAGAAGGTGTTGGCCGAAGGGGGAGAGGAAAGTAAGCCATGTAACAAAGGCAACCAACTGTGCACCTTTTGTGCCAGATCATCAAGGTGCATCTTTAGCAAGAAGAGCATCACAGCGCGTGTTCGGAGCAAGCCCAACCCTGCACGCAGCGCGGCCTCTGCCCACAGACGATAGACATGCAGCTGGGGGAGAGGCTCTGTTTATTTGCAGGGTAATTGTTCCAGCTCTGCATCTAACGAGTTAAACATTTCTGTGCAGCTAAAAGGCAAACCGTGCTCCCGGCACTCACCCAGCTTCAATTCCTCTGCACAGCTTGCTCTTCTGGTTGAGGATAAAACATAGCATGTTTCAAAAGCGAAATCTGGGTGAAATCCAGGGGTGAAATCTGCCTCGAGCCAGCAGCAACGGCCACCTCGAGCACCCACTGCATCCCTCATGTGAACCCACCAAATCCTGCTGGTCCCTGAGGTCTCAAGGCCACAATCCCCATGGATTTGCTCAGCTGTGCTCATCCTGAGGGATGCTCATGCTGCTGCTCTGTGGCCCGGTGGCAGCAGTAAGGGGGTTTGGTAGAGATGTCCCCAAGGCTGGTGCAGGAGACATCGGAGCAGGGAGCCAACAGCCCAGTGGGAGGCCTGTGCTAGTGGCCTCCCGCCTCCGGCAGCTGGGAAGCGTAGAGAGCTAGTGTGTGATGGAGGAACTGGTACTGCTCGCTCGTCTGGATCATCCCGCCTCTGCAAGGGAAAGGCAGGTCCCGTTGACACCTCGCCAAAGCCCATAACCCCATTCCCGGCTCCCTGCTCCCGGGGCACAAATATTCCTGCTTCACCCACCACACACAGGTACATCTGAAACAGGTGCCCGAGCTGCCCAAAGAGTATTTGGGCTCAGCACCATTGCCGGGCTGTTCAAAATGCAAATTAGCAACTGATTTGGCTCTAATTTTTACCAGTACTTCTCCTTGAAAAGTGGCAAAATCAAGTGTTTCTGAATTTAGTGGCTGAGCTGGAAGGGGCAGACTGGCTACCAGGTTCAGAGCCACTCTCCTCTCCCTCACGTCCTCAGGTCCTCAGAGCTACAACAGCCCTGACAGGAAAACCAGTCCGTCACTGGGCAATCGTTTGCCATCACTACATCTTCATCTTTCAGCAACCCTTCTGGTTTCCATCAAAAATTGTCCCCATGCCCCTTCGTGATGCCCATCCCCACATCCCTCCTGCATCCATCCTCCTAGGCTTGGCACCCAGCAGGACCCTCCAAGGAGCAGCCTGCTCTGAGCACCCACCTGTCTATGCGGAGCCGGCACACGATTCCCAGGATATCCACATTCCCCTTGTCCTTCAGCTGCTGGCACCCGATTCTGGTAGCGATAAAGCAGCCTGTCCGGCCGATGCCTGCGCTGCGGGACAGACACAGCTGTGCTGAGCACCGACAACATCCACTACCTGGACCTTGGTCTGTCCAAGCTGGACATACTCCTGGATTGTTTGCTGCCATGATTTCTTCCTAGAGGGATGCTGCGGTCCCGATCCCAGCTGCCAGACCAACTTTCTTAGCCAGACACCAAAAGACATGGGCTGGCATCACTCTGCCATGGCAAGGGGGTCCTGCCATGTTGCACAGCCCAGCTGAGGCCGCTCTGGAAGCACAAAACCAGTCTGTGCCCCCCATCCCTGTGCAGTGCAGTGGTCTGCAGCCCGTTCACCTCCCCTCCCAGCTGTGCTCCAACCCCAGGCACCGAGGGGTCTGCCCTGGGCCAGCCTGCAGCATCACATGCCAAGTGTGTTGCGTAGGAACGACCTGCTCCACTGTCCCCAAATTCACTTAGCGGTGAGAGAAAATACGCAGAGGCCACCTCCTCCAGGAGGGCTGCCCTGAAAACCAGCTTCACAGCTGAGCCGCAGGCCATGCTCAGTGGCAGAGGTAGCAGGAGCCTGAGCCGTGGATCTGCCGTGGGTCTGGTGGCTGGGTCCTGACCCTGCAGAGCTCTCCTACTCCCATCTTGCTGTCTGCAAACCCAGGTACAAATCAGATTTCTTTACAGGGCACTATGCACCATGCTAATGCCACTATCCTGATGCCAGGACAGGAGTTGCTGGCTGAACAACTCTGCTATGGGGATGCCATGCCCTGGGATTTCTGCACCACAGCGGGACCAGCTCATGAGCATTCACATGTGGGATTTTCCCCTCCGGCATTTGCAGACAGATCCCAAGGTGAAGGGCAAACAGGGGCTCGGGTGAGGGGAAAGCCCCTACCTGCAGTGCACAACGATGGGCCCTGGGCTGGCTGGAGCCTGGAGAATCTCCTCCACCTTGGACACCAAGTGCAGCAGGGGCTTGGCTGACTCTGGTGTCTGCTGATCCGGCCAGGAAGGGAAGAGGATGTGTTTGACCTGGCGGCATTCACCTTCAAGCTTTTCCAGCACAGAAGAAACAGAAATCAGGACGCGGGAGCATCGATTCGCTGGGCTGGGCCAAATGAAGGCATGGAGTCCAGCTCAAGCAGAGGCCAGGCAGCCTGTGCCCGCCTCATCTGCTCTCCTTCCAGATCCCTCTTTGAGCCTCTACCAGACACCCAAGAGAGACCCCTGGGCCAGGGACTCTGGGAAGTGTCCCATCCCAGAAGATGCCCCGTCCCAGTACTGTCTCCACAGTCCAGGCAAAGCCAGCAAGATCCTTTTGGCTAGTGTCAGCCCAGGGTGACTATGGAGAGCCCATGGGGCAGAGCCCAGTGGCACATTGCAAACAGCAAAGGGCTAACAGAGAAGGTGTCCCCGGCTGACCCCCTCTCCTCTCCCCTCCAGGGCTGGGTCCTGCTCCCGCTCAGCCTCCTCGGGCAGCCAGGAGCTCTGCAGACCTGTCCTCTGGCAGGGGACTCATAAGACCCAGCTCTCCGAGCCATGAACCCTCTGCTCCCCTGACACACAGCGTTGCCACCCCACTAGAGAGCCTGGGGGTGTCAGGGCCACTGCCAGACCCTGCTGGGCTCCCCTTCTGACCCCAGGACAGAGCTCGAACCCACCTGGATGGAGAGATCCCGGATCACATACTCCACGCACTCGCTCACTCCCTGCACGCGGATGGTGAAGGGGCCGTAGGTGCCCTCCTTCTCCGGCCAGTAGTGGACACATTTCTGAAAGAACAAGGCAGGGTTCATGGCTGTGGAGATGCTCAAAGCACCCACTGGATGTCTGAGCTATGCTTTGCTCAGTGCTTTTGGGAAGGAGCATCACTTGGGGAGGTGTGGGGGAGTGGGGAAGGTGGATGTGGAGTGATACAGAGGGGAAGCTAAGGAAGGGATAGATCCCTCTCCCCACATCTGCTCCCCCTGCACCCTTTCCCATGCCCTGCCATATGGCTTTCAGACCCCGGGGCTGCACGGCTCCCCCCAGCACCACGGGAGCTGTGCCTGGGCCAGTCTGTGTCCTGCCAGACCAAGGAGGGCCCAGCCTGCCCAGTGGAGGGCACAGGGATGCTGTGCCAGCCAGGGAGAGAAGGGAGGGAGGAAGGACATGGCCAGGAAAGAGAGGGTGAGTTCCCCCAGGTGGGTGCTGCTTGGACGGGGAGCCGGGGACCGCAGCCAAGGCACAGGGTGGCCGCCACGCAGGGCACAGTGCTGCCGGCTCCCATCCCAGCCCACATCTGCCAGCGGAGAGCTCCCAGCCCAGGAGGAGAGCTGCTCGGGGCGGGAGGGACACTGCTGACCACTGCTTCTGTTCCCTCTCCCAGGGGTTGTCCTAATCTCTTTATCCTATTACCCAGCTGGTGCCCAGAGCACAAGAGGCCACGTGAGCAGGAAAGTCTTTGCTGGATGGGGCCAATGCTGGGGTTCTTCTCCTCTGTGTGTGAGCCATCAGGGGTGCCCTCTGAGAGCAAAGTAGAGAAAGCAAGCAGGTGCTCAGACCCCACATTTGGTCTCGCACAGCCCTTTACTGTTGTTATTACCCCACCCCACTCCTTTGCTCCTGGCTAGGGTGCTGGGCCTGGGCCTGGGAAGGGGCAACAGTACCTCTTTGCGCTCCTGGAGCTTGGTTATCATGATGATGAGGGGTGCCTCCTCCTGCCACACCATATCCCAGAAGTCGGCCACGGTGTTCAGCATGGGTCCCTGGGTGGCGATGTATTCCCGGGGCCGCCCTGCATAGCCCTGCCAAGAACATGGTCCACCAGTGACGCTGGGGGGGGGACCCTGACGTGCAAGGGGAGCCTGTCTCCAGGCCACCCCAGCTCTTGTGGTGCTTGGCTTCCTCTACAGGTGAGAGGCTGAGCCACATGGGCTATTTCCTACTAAACCTGTCCTTCAAATGCTTTTATAGACCTGATTGGGAACTACCAGACATCCTCTCCATCCTCCCAGTCCCACAATCCAGGATCAAGCCCACGGAGCAAGCCGTGTGCACCCAAGCTTCTTGCAAGTATCCCCAGGTTATTGGTGTGACAATAGCTGGCGTGATGGACACCTTGGCGACGCAGAGCTGACGCAGGGATGTCGCTTCTCACCAGAGGCATTTCTCCAAGGACAAGCAGAAGTCATCAAGCTCCACTCTAGGTGGGACCTGGGATAGTCCCAGCTGGGTCCCACCAGTGCTGCCTCCCCACCAGGCTCAGGAGGGGACGTGGCAGTGCCCAGCAGTGGGAGGACTGGGTCTGGGGACACCTGGAGGGGTGGTCAGCACAGGCCACTGCCCTGCCTCTGCCCCAGCCTCTGTTTTACAGGTCCAAGCATCCTCTGCCTCCATGGTCACTTCCTTCCCCAGTATAAAATTGCCAAAGAAACAGAAAAGCTTGGAGGTGCTCCAAGTCTGCTCAGCTCCTGCTTCACACCATGGCCTCATGGGCAGTGCTGCTGGCCCAGCAGCAGGGAGAGCATGCAGCGGCAGCAGGCAGGAGCTGGAGGACAGGCACGGGCAGAGGTGTGGGAAAGTAACGGGATCTGTAACGTGTTACTCCAGCTCCCAGCTGGAGATGCAATTTGGCAATACAGCAAGGAGCCAGGGACCCAGCTGAGGATGCCTGGGGGATGCTGGGGGAGGCACCCACAGCACCCACAGCTTTTGGAAAAGCCAGTACACAGCACTCTGGGCAAAGTTTCATGGCTTTGTCAAAAGAGATCTCAGTTAAAAATGCACCTAAACCCCTGTGATTTAATCCAGGTCTTTCCAGGAATCCTGTTAACAGTTTGGTCCCACAAGAAGTTGCACTGGCCCAGCCAAGGGGCAGGAACATTTTCAGGAACATTTTGTATAGCCCTTTTCTCATGCCTCAAGATTATTTCTTTTTTGTAGGAAACATGATTTTCCATTCAGAAGGAGACTTGCAGTAAGACCTGGAGGTGTCAACACTGGGAATTCCCCCCAACCTGCTCCTCATTCTCAAAAACATTTCATGGGATATAGCCAGCAGGAAAAACATTCAGTCCCAGGTGGGGGCTAATGTGATCAAATACCTGCAGAGCTCTTCCAGACTCGCTCTGCCTCCCAAGCATGCCAGAAGCAGCCTGGGATGCTAAAGTGCCCACAAATTCCTGCACCGTGACAGCCCTGGAGAGGTGAAAATACCAGCTCCACACAGGGATGTGTGGGCACATGTGCTCAGGTGTGTGCACGTGTATGTGCACATGTGTGCGAGACAGGGATGGGTAGTGTTTGTGCATTTTTGTTAGCACTCCTGTGAGACGGAGAGGATGCCACGTGCTCGCATACACCCTGATGCACGTGGACAAGACGATGGCGTCACCCAACGTGAAGCTGCGTGCTGCCAGGCTGCTTCAGGAAGACTACTCAAAGCAGTCCTCTGTTGCCCGTGTTCAAACCCTCATTTGGACCAGCAAGCCTCCCAACAGTTTTAGGCATGGTGCTTCTGTGGCCGAAGTCAGATGTTGACCGCCACTGCAGGATGCCAGCAGCTCACATCACTGCTGCCTCGTTGGATCACACCCATGAGCACCATAAGAAAAAAAATGCTACTAAATGCCCTCCAGCCCCAGCCTGCACCCTCTGACCACCTCCCAGGGGTCTGCCCGTCATACTCTAGTATGGCACTTCTGTGGGCTACTTTTCCGAGTCCCACATTCCCACACTCTCCTCGCTGCCATGCACCCAGAGTGGCTGTGGACCCACCTTTGCTTCCCAGTGCCCCTAGCCTGTCCCAAGGGGAAGGATGCTGAAATGAGATGAATTGCTCAGAAAGAAGCCTACCAACCAGGCAAAGCTGGTACCTGGCTGACACAAGAGCCTGTTTTAGACTGACGCATGGTTCAGCACAACAAGTGAGACTGCAGCCTGGAAGGGGTCATTTGCACAGCAGGATGATTATCATAAATCAAGCTGCCTGAAGTAACACCCTTGGGTCTGGGAATTTCTCAGTCTCTGGAAAGGGACCCCATCGGGTGTCAAAGATAAGCCATGCCCTCCCCTTCGTTAGCTTTCTTCTTGGGAGACTGCAACAAACCCCCTGAGCAGAGAGGAAATTCCTAGATGTGTAAGGGTTGAACAGCACCGGGCTGCCATGCTCTGTTGACGTGGCTTGCCTCCTGTGGCCTTACCAGACAACAGGCTAGTGCACGAGGAAGAGATGGAGAAGCCACTGAGACAGAGCCCATATGGGTGCTCAACCCACCCAAGCAGTGGGAGCCAAAAGCAGCCACCTTGTGAGGCTTTCCCACCAAAAGGGACACCGAGTCTGCTCTGCACGGATGGAGCCACATCTCTCCAGCTCAGAAAGGGGTGGCAAGTTCAGACTGCTACCCCAGGGCAGCCACGGGACAATGGGTGACAGTCAGTGTCCTGGCATGCGGGTCCCGGTGTGGCACCTGTAGTGCTGAGGAGTTTGCAGTCCGATGCCCTGTGAGCCATGGGCTGCAGGACCTGGGAGACCACCCGCTCTCCAACCAAGCAGGACACTCACCGTGATGTAGTTGGCGTTTATGTAGCTGTCTTCCTCCTGGTTCCCTGCCCTTCTGAGACAGACCCGGCTCTCAGGATCTGAAAGAGATGGGAGGCATTACCCCAGGGATAGTCTTTCAGAGCCTGACCCCGCTCATCCTCTCTGCCTCAGCCTCAGAGGCTGGAGACTGAGTCCTCCCAGCTCCATGCCATGCTCAGAGCTGTCTGCACCCTCCCTTGGGCCCCTTTTTGCCCCATTTCATTCTCACTACCATGGCAGGGTACAGCCAGCCATGCCCAAACTTGCCTGTACCGCAGTGAGCATGTGGGGTATCTCACCCGCCAGGCAATAACCCCCAGGGCCCTCCCACAGTGCCTGACTAGAGGCCAAACGAGTCCTCCTATAATGTTCTCAGCCTTTATACCCCCAGCGACATGCCCTTGGGACATGTAAGGCCCCCACAGTGGCAGGGAGCAACCCAGGCTGGGCTGTCATGCTGGGCTGTCGTGCACTGCACACCCTGGGAGTACACCCCAAGGAGCAGCTCCCCACATACCACCCTATAACACAGCGTACACCCCCTGCAACCCAGCACCCAGCTCCTGCAACACGGGGAGCAGGAACAAGCACGGCAGGAACACCAAGAGCACCCAGGAGTGCCCACCCTGGTGCAAGGCTGCTCTGAGTCACCCCTCTCCCGTGCACAAACACCCATGCACGCGCACACACACACATGTGCATACACGCCCCCTGCTCCACACATGGCACCTGGGCAAATGTGAGGCAAAGGGATGCAGTGGCACATACTGGGGAGGATGGTTTTGTATCTGTCCTTGGCGGCACGTCCAGGGATCTCCAGCTCCTCCAGACTGACAAAGTTGGGTGGGATTTTCTGCAGGAGGAGAGAACAACTGTGAAGAAAACTCCATTGCTCTGCTGCTTGTGTCCCCTCATCGTGGCAGAGCTCGTCCCCCAGGCAATGAGACGCTGACCCAGGGACCTAGCAGCATCACCAGAGATGTCAGCTCCTGGGATGAGCCCTGTCCTTAGGCCAGATGTGGTGGGACACCTTCCAGAGGGGCCACCTTGGGAGAAGAGTTTGGCATGGGAGAGCAGGACAGGCTTCCCAGGGATGCAGGAGGGACTTGTGTGCACCAGGGAGAGGGCAGCCAGGGGATACCCAGGGCACCCCTCACCCCTGTCTGCCCACATCGCCTTCCCTGCCACTGGTGCTGCTGGGCACAGCTGGGCTCGGAGCCTCCCTCCGAGATGTCCACCCCTGCCAGTCTGCCCCCCGACCAGCCCCTGCCATTCCTCGTGTGAAAACATCCCTCATACCGAAAACTCCTCCTGGAGCTGTGTCAGGCTCTGGGCACGTTGCTGCAGCTCCTCTCTCCTCAGCACGTGGCTGGATGTCCTCAGGAACTTCAGTGTGATGTCCCGTGGCGTGCAGACGGGCTGGATGGGCTCCACGCTCCCCAGCGAGCTCATGTCCAGCATCAGTGACACATTGGAGCCCCTCCTGTGAGGCAAAGGGGTCCCTGGCTGACCCTCTGCTACCCTGGGACAGGAGGGCAGCCCATCCTGCCATGTCACCAGTTAAAACCACCCCACACCGAGCAAAAGTCAGGCAGAGAATAACAGAGGATGAAGAATGGGGCCAGGTAGAGACCCCAGAAGATGTGGGGGGCGGGTTGAGGAACAAGGAACTAGCTGGTCATTTCACCTTTTTGCTGGAAAGCCCTCAAAGCCTGGTGTCTAGATTTGGCCGGGGCTAGGCGGGGTGGGGGTCAGGGCTGCCTCCACGCTTAGATCTGGCATCTGCACAAGTTGGCAGGCGGTGGGCTGGCTGGGCTGGGCTGGGAGAAGGAAGTTTGGGGGAGCCCAAGCCCTGGGGATGAGCAGTGCCATGGGTACCCGCCGTTTGGGCTGAGACAGGCAGCACGGGGTTCGGGCTGCAGACACCGTCCAGCCACGCTCACCTCTCCTGAAGACGCACGTGCTTCTTGGCAGAGGGACTGGGCTTGTCTGTCTTGTCCATGTCTGCCCCGGCTGCCCGGGCTGTCAGGCTGCTGTTATGAACTCTGGAGCACACCAAGCAGGCTTGTACCATGCTGCGGCAGCCACAAAGCCCTTGTCCTGAAGCACAGGGAGTGGACACGGGGGGCCCTCAGCTCCCAGGGAATCAAGGAGCCATCAGAGGAGAAGGAGCTGGAAAAGAAAAGGCAGATCTGAGAGATACCATGAGGCTGGGTGGATGCCCTGACGGATGATCCCTAAGCAAGGGACAGGTTTTGGGTCCTCAGCTGCCCTGGAACTGGGGCCCCCAGCCCCTGCATCCAGGTGGGTGGCATAGGGAGAGCTCCCAGCATGTTCACCCTCCAGGACACCCGCAGCACTGCAGCCCACACAGGCACCCACTGGTGACCCTGGGCATGGCACCGATGGCTGTCTGCTTGCACCGAGCGGAGGACACCCACGCCCTGTGTTGGCAGAGCATGGTCTAGTTTTGGGGGAGCCCAAGATGCTCTCCATCTCCATGGGAAGCACCGTGTGTTTCCTGCCCTTCCCCGGCATGCCTGCTTCAGCCTGGGGACATGACGGGAAGCGGGGAGAGCTGGGACCCACATGAGCACAGCAGCATTCAGCAGGTGAGATGGGGTGGGTTGTAGGCACCACAAGGAGCATGGCCAGCTCCTGCTATTGGGAGACACGGGGCCAGGCACCCTCAACAGCCTCGCAGCTCTGGCAAGGGAGGCGCTGGGACAGTCTCCTCCATCCCACAGGTCTCAGCAACCATCAAGAGGAAACTGCTTTATCTGGGTGGTTGAGCAAGAGGCAATGGGGTAGCCCAGCTGGAGCGGGGTGCTAGGGCTCCACTGCCACCAGCCCCAGGACAGCCCCTGGCAGGGATGGGGAGATGCAGGTGATGCTGCTTCACCTTTGGGCAGAGCTCCTCACGGTGCAGGCAGCACCCTGGGATCGTGAGGCTCCTTCTCATCCCCAGCTCCCTTCTTGAGAAGGAGATGGATGCCAAGGGACAGGGGATGCTGCAGAGTTGGAACTCTCAGTGGGCAAAGAGCGGGATCCCAGATACCTCATCAGCTCAGAGAGGTCTTGCAGAGAACCGGGTCCACGCTGTGGCCGTGCTGTTTGGGAAAACGGCTGGGGCAGGAGCTGTTCCCCATGACTCCCTGCTGGGTGGCAGCATTTCTGGGGGTGGCAATGCCACCGCTGCCATGCGCACCATCCCCGTGCTCCAGGCAGGGTGCCCTGTGCCCTGGCCAGGCAGGGCAAGAGCGGCTGCTCCCCAGGAGTCGCAGCACCAGGGGAGATCCTGGCCGGAGACAGCAGCAGGCTCCAACCCCAGCAGCCGTCCCTCGCACACCGGCCAGGAAACACCTGGGAGATGCCCCAGCCAAACCCCTGGCAGGCAGGAGGGCCCTGGGAAGAGCCCCAGCTGCCAGCACCTGCAGGGAGAGTGTCCCCATCACCCTGCCCAGCATCCCAGCCCTGCCCAGGGCTGCCCGGCAGCGAGCACATGCCCACTGCCTATGGGTGCCAGGGCCTATCACTGTCTGGTGGGGGTCCCCTCTCCAGTGGGCGGCACGGGCAGGCTGGGGGGCTGCCTACCTGCTGCCCCGTGGCGTGGGCTCCGTCGGTCCTGGCACAGGCCCGCAGGCGCCGCGCGTGTCGGTCTAACACCACGGTTTGAAAGTGTTCAGGAAGCTGCTTATCAAAGGAGCTGCTGCCTCTGCTGCTTCCTCTCCCTCCTTCTCCCCCACCCTGCCTGCCGCCCACACACATACCGGCCACATCGCCGCAGCTCGGCTCCGCTGGGCCGCCTGCAGCCCCAGCCCCGCTCCCCGCCGGCGAACCCCTGTCCTGAGCCCTGCCTCCCCAAAAATCCTGGGGTGCCTCCATGGGCATCTCCAGCAGGGCCAGTGGGGTGTGCTCGGTGCCCTTTGCAACCAGCCATGGCCAGTGCTGGTGCCAGCCCATGGGGCATGGAGGGACAGGCGAGACCTGGCCATGGGACTGGGGCCACTGGCAGAAGGGTCGAGGTGGGATGCTTCATTTGGTGCAGTGGTGCTGCTCTGGGGACACCAGACCCCACCTGCCCCACAGGGAGCCAGAACAAGTCCTCCCATCCCTGCCACCCTGGCCATATCCCCTTGCCCAGGCTGTGCACCAGCCATTCGCCAACCCACTGCGGGGTGAGTCAGGGTTCGGCACCTCCCACGCTCCATGCCTGGCCATGCGCAGTGTGGTCCTCATGCCACCCTGTCGTCCCCCTAACCCATCTCTCTGTGGGTGCCACCCCCCACCGCTCTCGACCTGGGACCATCCCTGGGCACCTTGAGGGAAGACACGTGGGCTCCCCCTCCCCAGCAGGGCTGGGAAGGGGGTGTATTTGGGGAGGAAGGTCCCTGGAGGGTCTGGCTCAGGTAGGACAGGTCTGCCCTTGGGGGCACTGCACATCCTTCCTGCTGATGCCCGCTGCCGCAGCCCTGCCGCTCTTCCTGTTTGTTATTGCCGGGGCTCTGCGAAGAGACACTGCACGCTTCCTTCCTCTTCTGCCCCCACCCCGCTGCGCTGCAGCGGCTCCAGCTGCGTCCCCGCCAGCCACCATGGACCCCGCATCCCAAACGCCTTCTCCCAGTGGCCGCTGTGCTGGCTCCTCCTTGCTGCCCCGGGGAGCCCCTCGCCCTGGGCCACCTCCAGCCCAGCTCATTGTGGTGACCAGGCTGTCATCCCTGGGATGTGCGGTGCCAGGACTGCCAGTCGCTGTGCTGGAGAGATGTGTGTCTGTGCATGCCTGTGTGTTTGCAGGAACATGTGTGCAAGGGGGTGCCAGAGTTTCATCCTGAAGACAACATCATCACTGGTGGCCCACGGGAGACCCTGTCAGTGCCACCTTTTACCCAAGAGCTGGGAGATCAGAGGGAGCAACCTCCAGAGCAAAGTGCTAGGCTTGGCCAGCAGCAGAGCAACCTTATCCTGGAGACAAAGGCACCAGCATCTGTGCCTTAAGAGCAGATCCCAGGGTGCCAGCAGCCTCTGCAAACCTGGACTGGACTCTTTATCAGGCCTGAGGATGGCCTGAGGAATTGCTTCCTGTCCTATGTGGGATGAAAGAACTTGGCCGTAGGGGCCTAGAGACAGCCCCATCACAGACAAACAAGCCCCAGCACTGCCCTTCCCTCCCACTCTCCGTCTTCTGACTGAGAAGTATTCCTAAGATGACCAGCTGTGCAGTACTTAACAAGGTGGCTGCATAAACTTGCCCTCAGTAGGGACCAGAGTAAATAAAGAGAGTTCTTTCCTGAAGTACTAGCCTGTCAGACAATTCAGAAGCTTCCTTCCTCAGCAAGGCTGAGGCTGGGACTGTATCTGCCCTCTTAGTGTAGTGGGCACCCCTCCCATCTGGGTGGCTTTGAGCTCAAGGGGTCCCTGAGGATGCAGCTAAGATGCAAACCCCTGGGGCTGCCCTTCCTGCCTTTTGCTGGCCCAACCCTGTACAGACCTGCTGCCTCCTCGCTGTCCTGTTCCTCTGGCACTGGGACAAGCAAGGGACAAGCTCAGCATGGCATTGGGGCAGATACCACAGAGCTGCCAGTACACACGAGTCGTTGGACATGTGTTGGTGACATCCATGCGCCCACATTCACCCGCAACCTGCCCAACTGCCAGGTGCCTGTGACTGGGAGGATGGAGACAGCTGGACCCCTGCAGACCTTGTAGGGCCCAGGGAACATCCACAAAACCTAGCAGCACCCAAAGGTGCAGAGAAACGGGGCTCCGATCCCCAGAGCTGGGCTGTCCAGAGGCCCTCACTGTACCCAAGAGGCACCAGGGGCACATCCTACTCCTCTGCACAGAGACCAGAGGGCAGCACCGGCCTTTGGGAGCTGGATTTTGGCCCTTTTTCCCCAAAAGGAATGGGAACCTTTCACCAAAACATGGCTTTATCCAAGAAACAAGGTCAAGCTGCAAAAGTGGTGTGGAAAAAAAACCTTTATGGAGGCCAAGAGCTCCCTGTGGGCTGTCAATTTTAGCGATCTGTGGCCCAGTGTGATTTAAGAGATTTGATGGCCATTTCAAAGGATTTGGGATCCACTCAGCAGTAAGACTCTTCCTCCTTCTGCCAGGTTCTGCCTTGGTCATGAAACCCTCCTGAAAGCTGCAGCAAAGGATACAGATGCACTCCCTTTGCAAAATGACCTTGTGTGGTTGCCCTGGGACCTGGGTCAGTCTTGTGCCTCAGTGAGATGATGAACAGGGGTAAAAGGAGGAAACAGATACTGAGACACGGTGTATCCTCTGCCTCTGAAGCAACACATCCAGGTCCTCATGCTCAGGGAAGTACCCCAAAAAAATCCTGCAACACTTTGCCACTCATGGACCTCCCCAAGCCACTGGCTTGGCTCTAACAGCCACACGTGTACCTGTGCTGGCTGGGACCAAGAAGGACGCCCAGCACAGAGCCCCTGGGAACACCACCGTTGGCTTTTCCTTATTCAGAAAGCACTGATGGAGACTGAAGGGACCGTCCTGGCCATGGGGACTCATCCAGGATGGAGGGAATGCAGGAGGGAAGCAGAGATGTGGTGCAGGGATGTGCCATGGCCCAGGCTCCCAGCAGCAGAAAAATCTGCACTGCTGAGACCTCCTGATCCCTACATGCATCTGATGATAGTGCACGAATGGACCTCAGCGTACTTCCACCTGGCCAGCATGGCTCCTGTTCCTCCCCTCTGCTGAAGCACCAGCAGGCTGAGACATGGCAACGGAGGTGCATTTGGGGGGAGACAGAGCATGGGAGGTCACAGCCCAGTGGAGACCCAGACCACAAAAGACAAGGTGCTGGTGGAAAAGGAGGCATGAGCTGGTGGAGATAGACTGGATGAGAGGGAGACCAGGAGCAGACAGAGCAGGAACACCACTCGTCCCATGGCACGTGGGCAGGATGCACACCCACACGTGCAGAGTGAACATCCTTGTTTACACACCAGTGTCCACCCATGCAGGTGAAGGGCAAGCAAATACCTCGCTGGCCTCTGCAGAGCAGTGAAGTCCCAGAGGTGCACACGCACACGCTTTTGTGCGCACTACTTCTGGCCACATCTGCGCCCCAGGTTGGAAGACGATGCTGCCACCCCGCTTCTCCTGAGGGACACAGGATGGGTCTGCAGAGGGGTGCAATGGTGAGCAAAAAGCCAGGAGCTGCTCTGGCCGGCGGTACAAGGTGAGGGACTCTGCATCGCTGTTCAGCCATGCTCGTCCTGTGTTGCACCACCAGCTCTGCACCGGATGCATCAGGCTGGCCTGGGGTGCAGAGCACTCCTACAAGAAGGGGCTGCTGGGGCCGTGGAGGACCTGCAGTAGGGCCTGGCTTCGAGGGAAGAGGGTGTCCAGGCTGGGGGCAGACCCCCACCCAGGGACGGTTTGCTGTCAGGACAGGACCAGGACTCCAGGGCAGGCACCTCCATCACAAGCTGCCACAGGCAATGGAACCGGGCAGTCCCTGGAGGGCAAAGCCCAGAAGGGGTTGGGGGGAAGCAGCACTGAAGGAAATGGCTCTGGGGTGGGTCCCACAGGGCCACAACTGTGCCTGTCGCCATCTTCCCTCCCTCCCCTGGTGGGGCAGGAGGGGTCAGGGCCCAGAACAGGAACGTCCCTTCTCCCCAGCACTCCTCTCTGCTCTGACCTTGGTGGCAGCGGGGTGTCAGTGCCTGCATCCCTCAAGGGTGGCCTTTGCCCTTGCACTCTCACAGCCCATGTGGAGAGCAGGACTGCTGCAGGAAGAACAGCCTCCCCGCTGCCGGATCCCTCCTCTGCCTCACTGCAGAAACCCCAGCCTTGTCCTGCCCCCAGAGGCATCCCCCCCTCACAGCATCCCCAATGCCCAACATGGCGAGCAGGATGGGTGACTGCGGCGTTGGTCTTTCAGGAGGTGATGATGATGCCCAGAGTGGTGCTGGGACAGCAGAGGACCGATGATGGAGGGGCAGATGCAGAGGGAAGGGTCCCAGCTGTTACCACATCAGCCATCCACCCCGGCCCAACTTGAGGTGCCCAGAGATGTGCCAGGCGTGGGATACCGTGTGTCCCCTGTCTGGGGACACCTGTGCATTAGGGTCATGAGTTGGGCTTTAGGGACTGCAGAGGTTTGTGGCAGAGCCTCAGGGGTCTTCAAGGGGCCGTATGGCTGTGGTTTTATTTTCAGCAAGCCCAGCAGGACGTGGGGACCCCACAGAGCTGGTGCTTCAGGGGGGGAGGTCTGGATTTATCCCTGACTGGTACTTGCAGGTTGTTCACTTGCATTTTACAATTCCACTTCCATGGGGTCATCTTGCACCCCGAGCATCCTCTGACTGTATCCTCAAAGCCAGTTCCCTTCGTGCAAAGAGCAGGTCCCAGCTTCAGACTGGGAGTTGTTCTCCCCGCTAAAGCCCAGCCAGTCCTTACTCTCATTTCACCCTCCAGCCTCCCAAGTACGAGCCTGCTCTCCCAGCCTCCCTGCCCTGATCCACACACCCCAGCACCTCTCCTCACCCTCTCCAAACAGCAGTGCAGCCCCAAAGTCACCTGAGCCAGGCAGGCACCGAACTGGCACCCAAAATGCAAATGGTGCCCCGCGGTCTCACTCCCCCGGAATTGCCTACCGCACCATGGCCTCGTCTCGCTGGGCCTCCGTCACCTTTGGCTCTAGCTCTCGGACAGGGCTGGTCTTGCTCCTGCTGACACGACTGGGAGCTCAGGACATCCTGCAGGGTTTTGGAAATTAGCCCATCTCCTTCGCTGCCTAAACATCGCTCATGGGCTTGAAGGTGAAGCGGCTGCCTTGGGATTCAGCAGACTCTGCTAAAACCAGCCGATCAGCTCCCAGCAGGTGTGAGAAGGACTATGCAATTAGCCCGAGCATCCCGCAGAGCCGGCCGCGGGGGTTGCAAACAGCCCAGTTACGGCACAGCATCGGGGGGCTCCGCGTCACATGCCCGCTGGCCTGGGGACAGCCAGGACCCAAAAGCTGAGCAAAGCACCTCTGCAGATTGCTTTTCCCGGAGAGCGATGTCTCACTACTACGGCTTCCTCCGCGTGAGCGCATTCCCAAGGACAGCCCCGGCACTCTGTGCCGCGGCGTGCAAATGTTTGCCACACGCAGCCCGTGCCGGCGGGGCTGCAGGGAGCACAGAGCCCGCAGAGCAGTGCTGCACATGAGCCCGGACCCTCGGGCATCCCGCTGGGATGGAGCTGATCCTGAGGAGGGAGAGCCAGAGGGAGCAGACGTGTGACCTTCCTCCCTGTTGCCAGTGATGGTCTGCACAGAGTTTGTTCCTGCTGCTGCCCGGCTCTGGCTGGAAGCAATTAAGCAATTGCTGTTTCATTTTTTCAAGGCATCCACTGCTGATCTTGCCAGCCCCTGCACTCCTGCCTCTGTCCTCAAGGAGAACCAAAAGGATGGTTTATCACCTGAATTTCTTGCTTAACTGGTTGGGTTTTTTTCTTCTTTGAATGACTGCTGAGGAGAACCACTCTTGGTTTCTGGAATTAGATATTCTCCCACACCTCCTGCGAACAAGCTGAGCTTTCCTCTAACTTTGCAAACAGAAAGGCAGAGGAAAGCAGGTGAACCATCAGCCCCATCTGTATGGGGCTAGCAACGATGCAGGGTTGGTGCCGCTGTGGGCTAAAGAGGGGTGCATGGGCATGGGAACAGCCCCCCGGGAAGGGCGTTCTCCTAGCATGAAGGTGCTTTATATCAGCATCGTTTAGTCCTCTCCCCATTCATTTTAGCTTCATGCATGGAGGATTGCTCCTAAGTCGAGTGGTGAGGACAGAGGGGATCTAAGCCAGCATGTGGGACCAGATCTCCAAGGTGCTGAGGCTTTGACTCTATCCAACGAATGCCAGAGGAGAAGCCACAGAGGCACAGCAAGAGCCATGGGGCTACTTGGTCACCCAGCACACACTGCTGCACCGTGAGGGGACACAGCCCCAGCGCCGGCGGCAGCGTCTTGCTCATCCACGTGTTGCTTGGGCTTGTCCTGCACTTCCCTGGCTGCCTCTGAGAGTGCTGTGCTTTTGGAAAGGCTGCCTGGAAATCTTTGCGTGCCTCAGTTTCCCCTGGTGAGCTAGCTGTCTGCCTCACCCTGGTCAGGTGGCAGCAAACAGTGGCTTGCCCAGGCCAAGAGACACACACACGTCTTCTCAGGAGGCTTTAGACCACAGCGCCTGCTTGCAAAGCACTGCGAGGTGCGCGGGCAGGAAGAAGGCTCCCAGGAACAAGAAACTACTCTCCATCCCCAGAGCATACAGGACAAAGCATCTCCCTAAGAAAAAGGCACAAAAAGGCCTGAAAATCCTGCAGCCCCATTGTGTCGCTCATATCCTGGGTCCCTTGGCATGCTGCAGCCTGTGGCATCAAGGATCTCGGCACCCAGCGACGTGGGCTGAGCCACGCCGCTTGCCCCAGCCAAGCTCGGTTGGGTTTGCTTTGCACAGCCCTGCTGTCTCCAGCCCCCGGGCTGTTTTCTCGTGGGGGCAGCGAGCGCGGTGACCTCTCACCGGGTGCAGGGGCCGTTATCAATAACAGGAAACGAACTTGTCAGGAGGGGCAGGAGGGAGAGAGAGACCCAGAAAGAAAGGAAGCGGTTAGAAAGTAGTCACTTCCATTTTTGCTGTGAGAGAGCCTGCGCCCACACGCCGCTGGGCGCAGGGGAAGCGGTGCTGGCTTCCCACAGGCTAATCTGGTCTGGGATCAGCAGTGAGTTTTTCACGAAAAGCGCACAGATCCTCTCCTAGCCCATGATAACAGCTAGAAAGAAGATAATAAACCAGGGATAGTTAAAAATAGCCCGCTCTCAGCCAACGTCCGGTGCAGAAATAGGTGCAGCCAGTCAAACAGATGCCGAGTTTGTCACTCCACGGGGGCTAAGTTTCTTAACCTCGCTAAAAACAGCCCATGCATGTGATGCTGACTGTACCATCTGGCCCCAGCACAGGATGGACCCGTGGATGCAGCTACCTGGGGCCAAAGGGCCTTGCTGCTGCATGGCGCGGGCCAGGGAGGATGTGCCAGCAGCTTCTGCGTGGAGTCTTGGAGATGGGGATGAGCTGGGGTTGCCTGAACGACCAGTGGTACGGGGTGAAGCCAACCCGAGAGCTTGGCTCCTCCAGTCCCCAGCTGCTGGCATGTCGCTGCTGCTGCTGGACAGAAGGCATCTATTCTCCATGCAGATACTTGCATAACTCACCCCAGTGGCCTCTTCCTCTTTTCTTGGGCAAACTGTAGAGCTGAGGCCTGTCGGATCTTTTAATGAAAGCCATGTTTTCCAGAGCTTTCCGTGGTGTTTTTCTGTACTCTATTAAAGTATCTTTTTAAGGTGGGAGAGCCCACAGAAAAGCTTTGCTACCCTCTGCAAATGTGAATCCACTGCCGTATCTCTATTATACAGCACCCTGCAAGATCCCCCTCGAGCACAGAGAGAGATTCAGCCTCCTCGCCCTGAATCCCACCGAGACAATCCTGTCTTAGCACAGCAGGGCACGTCCTACAGACAGAACCCGCGCACCCAGGCAGCCAGGATCATGCGAGATACATTGCATGTGCAAAATGAGACAAATTCTCTAAATTCAAGTCCTCGATCCTGTAGTTTGGCTCTAGGCTGCCAACACCCACACCTGGCTGATGGTGCACTAAAATGCATTGATCTGCTCCCAAAGGAAGGTTCTTGAGTTGTGGTGCATCTTGCAAGAGCCAGAGCCCCGTGACAGCCACGGCAGGTCCCATCTCTCCAGCTGGAGGAGAGACTCACCGTAGATGTGCCGAGGCAGCCAGAGGGCAGCAATGCAGAGACGACGGGGATCTGCACAGTGCGGCTCCTCCAGCACGCAGCCAGCCACCCGCCGAGGCAGGGCCATGCTTGCGCGTGAGTACGTGGGCCTGTCTGCTCTTGAAAGCTGTTTTGGATACTGCTTTCTGGCCTCAGAAAATCAGAAGCCGCCACGTTGGGCCATGCATTGCTCCTGCTGAGCAATGCCTCCCGAGGCCCCTTGGTCTCGCTGCAGCTGTGCGGCTGTAGGTCTGAGCCACAGGAGCTCACAGCACGCAGGGTCTCTTTTCTCCCGGCTCCAGGTATCAGAAATATTCCTGTCGGCTCACTGTGGGGAAGCCATGGTGCTGGAAGCTACAAATGCCCCAGATCTGGAGGAAAATCTAAGAAACTGCAAGCTTTTTAGTTTTTTTTTTTATTTCTGCTGTTGGGGCCAAGGCAGGTCCCCAGATGCTCTGGGGCAGAGGACACTTTTCCTGGCAGCAAGTGCAGGTAGCGCTGGATGGAGCCATGGGGCTATATCAGCACTGGAGGATAAATCAAGGCAGCAGCTGGTGGCACCAGAGCCCCTGATGCAGCACAGGTGTTGGGCTTTTTGCCTGTGAAAGCCTTGCCTTGCCAGCACTGGATGAGCTGCAGCAGCAGCACTCTCCATCACCCAGGGCTGCCGAACACCTTTCCCCTGCTCCCGCCTGGCATGGGGACGGGGACAAGCCATGGGGCTGGCATCAGGACAGTAACCCTGAATAAGGCACTGGGTCTGCCACCGCATGGGAGACCCGCAGGTCATGGCCATGGTGCCTGGTGGCCAGGTCACCGCATGGTGCTACAGCTGCTGGTCCACCAGCCCATCCTTCTCCCCCCACACCTCACCTCTGGTTTATGGGGGACATTGCACCCTGTTAACAAAGGCTGCTGGACTGTGTGTGTGTTTTGGGCAAGGGTGGGTCCCTCTATAATGCAGAGCCTGCATATGGTGCTGGGGCCCAGGTCTGTGATACCAGGATGGGGCAGGAGGGTGGCTGCTGCTGGTGAGTGGGGGAGAGGATGGGAAAGCACTGGCTGAACACCTGCGGGGCTACGGAGAGGGGTGCAAAGCCAGCGAGCTCTGCTCTCTGCCGAGGCAGGTCACCCCTGCCCTGCCGTGCCACCAGCCAGCCTGGCACCGTGACACCGCAGCAGATCAGCAGATCATGTCCTGCTGGGTGGGCATCACCCCTGCCAGGGGGCATCTCCACCTCCTCTCACACCCCCCAGGCAGCTCTGCCTGCCCCTCTTCTGTGGGTCTCCTGAGCCTCTCCCCAGACATGAGAGTCACCAGCGAGGCCACCTCAGCTGGGCTTTGGGGTCACTCTGCTTTGGGGTCACTCCACTTTGGGGTTGCTCCACTTTGGGGTCGCTCCACTTTGGGGAGCTGGAACCCTGCCGGGGGGGGGTCAGATGCAGCAGCCTGCAGGCACGTGCTGGGCAGGGGCCCTGCTGCCTGCTCCTGCCGGGGAGGAGTTGCTGCGTGTGGGGCCACATCCTGCAGCGCTGGCTGGGTCTGGGCCCACGGGTCCTGATAGGAACCCCCTGTGTCTGCCCATTTCTCCATTCCTGCAACGGCCTGGTTTATGTTTCTGTCAGGGACAGCTGAGTCTGTAAGGATCCAGGATGGACCCTGAGGAGGTCCAGATGGATCCTGTCTTCCACGAGGAGCCAGGGCTGATTCAAGCAGTGACAGCCGCCCTGTGTGTCAGCGTCCTCTGCCTGCCTCTTCTCCACGGGTCAGACAGTCCCCAGGGGCTGACACTTACAGGCTGGCTTTCAGGGCAGACTGTCTGCCCACAGCCTCTTTTTAATAATGCTCAGCAAAGGAGGGGAAAGACGATGTTTGTCAACTGAGAAAATACCTGTATGTTTCCCTGGAGACCTGGTGGGATGGTCCCACCGCCCCTGCTCCTGGTATCGTCCAGGACAGAGGGGAGGCCAGTGACAGGCAGGGCAAGAAGCGGGAGGAGCTGGGCAGGGCTCTGGGATGGGGCAGAGGAGCGGCAACGGGTGCCGGGTGGGCAGCACCACCAGGCAGGGTGACCTTGCCTGTGTGCACAGCTGCAGACAGGATCTGGGGGAGAAAGGATGGACCCAAGGCTAGAACGACACCGAAATTGTACAGGGCTCTGCTCAGGACCCTAACACACAGTTGGGGTGCAGGGCCTGGCCTGGGAGGAGCAGAGGTGGTGGAGGTGGAGACACTGGCTCCACACTCCTGGGAAACATGGCAGTGGTGTGCCACGGGGCAACCTGCCCTTGTTCCGTGCCGTCAGCAGCATCCTGCAGGAACGGCAGCACCCAGCCATCCCCGCTCACAGCAGCGCCTGTCGGAGCAGCGCTGAGCCCGCGAGCGCCCATGCTCCCCACGCAGCACTGAGCATGTCGAGTGGGTGGCCATGCGTGTGATGAGTTTGCCAGGCCATGGAAAGCTGTCCGTAAGAACTACCAGCGAGGCTGTGTAAACAAGCGGTGTCCAGCCTTTTTTGACCGAGGTAAGACTACGTGTTCATGGATGCTTTCAGCCTAGAGGGGAAGAGAATAATGCTGCCTCCTGCTGCAGGTCTCCAGTAAAGGTCAGAGCTGATCCTTGAGCCAATCTTTTGTGACCTCTTTCTCTGCCAGATGTCAAGCAGCAGGAACTTGCCTTCCCGGTGAGGGTCTGCTCTGGGACCAGGCTCTGTGCGGACAAGTCCTCTGCCCCAGTGATGCTGGAAGAGCTGCTTAGAAAACAGGAAACCACTTGACCAGGAAAAAGCAGTGAAACGTTCCCTTATTCTGCAATGTTTGTTGTTTTAGGCTTTCCCAGCCAAGCAGCTCAAGCCGAACAGCAGCCTGGCTGATCCCCGAGCCTTCGGGCAGTCCCTCCTGGACCCCGCAGCCAGCCCAGCCCAGCTGCACCACCCATGGGAGAAGCAGGACAGCGTGGCTTTGCAGCCCAGATGCCAAACTCACTGCTAATGACAGCCCAGGGAGGGATGAGGAGGCTCAGAAAAGCTTGATGCGTCCCCATTACCAGCATGCCACCTGCTCTCCCTCCCTCCCCTCCAGCAGCAGAGCACCTCTGCTTCCCAGAGCACGGATGGTAAACTGAGGCAGGGTAGGTGTGTCCCAGCTCAGAGGTGAAACTAGCTTCTACCATTGCTTTGGGTAGGGACCAGCTCTCCAAGTCTGGCATCTGGGAAGGTCTCCAAGCTCCACAGACCCTCCATGCCCCCAAACACTCAAGCCAGCATGTTCAACTCTGTGGACACATCACTGGGGACCTCCAGGCTGGCAGGGCTGAGCTCCAGGTCACTCTGCAAGACCAAATGAATGGTACCTCCATCCCAAGTCAAGCAGCAGAGGCTGTGGCTGAAGGGACGGACACTTCACAGGGATGTGGAGCAAAACTCTCAGCAGGCAACAGTGGAGGGGGCTGATCCTGCATCCCTCTGCGGCCACCTCACCCCTGCTCCAGAATTGCAGCACCCGCCTGGTGGCCAAGCTTGTGCCAGCAAAGCCTTTAGCAATCACCAGCCACAAGACCTGCACCCGTGGCCAAGACATGTTTCAAGAAGCAGCTTCCGCTGCGATGGGTGAATGCCACCTACGGCAGCGCCCTGGGGAGCAGGCAGGCTACAGCTGTGCCAGCCCCAAAGGTATGTCAGCCTGGGTGGAGGGTGGTCTTGGGGGGGCCTGCAGCTGAGCTGGAGGGAGTAGAGCTGGGGTGGGGGTCCCCCAGCTGCTCCTGTGAAGAAGCAGAGCTGCCTTCTTTTGGGGGCTGGACACAGAAAGCAGCAGGCGCCGCTGACAGTGGAGGAGACAGGCTCGTGTTGTGTTTGGCTCCGGGTGCTGTGAGAGATGCCAGGGAGAAGCCGAGGAGCTGCAGAAGCGGGTGCTGCCAAGGCTGCAGCCGTGCTGCGGAGAGGGGAGCATCCCTGGGCACCACGCCACAGTGCCCCGGGACCACCGTGGTACAAGGAGAGCCACAGGCAGAAGTTGATCCCTCTGCTGAAGGACCAGCTCTGCCCTTGCACACCCCTGTCCTGCACACGTCCCTGTATCCTGGGATCCTCTGAGGCATCACAGCTACGGGGACATGTGCGAAACGCTTTGGCCGGCACCGCCGGACGCGGTCCAGTGCTTGCAGGGCAAGCTGCTCAGCAGCTCAGTACGGCAGCGGCGTTGGTGGTGCTGCAGGCAGCAGTTTGCTTGCAGGGGACGTGGGAGAGGGAAAGCAGCCAAGCAGCAAGATGGGACAATGCCCTGCCTTCGCCCTGAGCTGCCAGGCAGGCCTCCCGCCCAGGGGCATGGAGGATGGGCAGGCCTCCTGTTTACTCCTCCAAAAAAGAGACCTTCCTCCTGAAAATAAAACCTTTTGTGTGCAAATGCAGCTGTCTGGCAGGTTTGTTTTTATACAGGAAACTTTGAACCAGAGGGCCGGGCTGGTTTCATTTTGAGGTGAGTTTTTCAGTTCATGGTGGTATTTGGAAACTGAGATGCTTTCCAAATTTGGAGGCTGTGTTTTCGTGTAGCTGCTGAGCATGGCAGCAGCGTCCAGGGCTTCCTCCTCTCCCTGCTGCGCAGGCAGGCTGGTTTGGACTGAGCCAGCATCGCCTTCTCTCTCCCTTTTCTCTGCAGAGAGCTTTGCCCAGCCAGGAGGGATGCGTGGGGGGGAGCCGCCGGCAGGGACGGTTGCCCGTGGTGGGACGGCTGAGCCCCGCGAGCGGCAGCTGAAACACGTGGGACCCTTGTGGGACTGGAAAGGGTCAGATGCAGAAGTCCCCCTCCACGCACTGCGCAGCGGATGTGGGAACCTGCAGCTCCCACATAGGGCTAAGCTGGGCTAATCCTGCCAGGCACTTGCAAGGACACGGGAAACATGAGCTCCGGGCCTCCTTCCTAAAAAGCTGGGACTGCAGGAGGCAGGAGTCCTCATGCTCACTGCCACGGCTATTGCACCTCCTCCTGCTGCATCCATCAAGATGGGAGAGGGGGTGCCTTGGCACCTGCTCCCATGGTCCCAGCTTTGCTCTGAACCCACTGGCAAGACCCCTCTCCTTACCCCCAGGGACCAGCTGGCCACCTTCTCACCAGGGTGAGGATAAGTGCCACCCTGGACAAGCTCTTGAGATGCTCTGCACCTCCTGAGCCAGCTCACCAGGTCCTCTCTACCTCCCCCTTGATGTGGGGCTGAGAGGGACTGGGATGCTCTCACTCCAGGATGGTGGCTGGTCTGAGGGGGCTCAGGGCAGTATGGCCTTTAGCAATCACAGCCCACAGACACCTTCAGGGCTGGACCGTGAGTCTGGGCATCTGCGCTGGCTCCGTCACAGCCTCAGGGCCCTCCCTGCCTCCCTTTGCAACGGCAGCATGAAGGGATGCTTCCCGCCTCCAAGGGTCCCATCACAGGGTGCCCCCAGCACCCGGGCTGGCCCCGCAGCGCATGGTGCAAACCCAGGCAAGGTGCAGGGAGGCACGAGCCATGCCCAGCCTGCAGCATGGCATGCATCTCCCACCCTCCCCAGGGCGCAGACCCCTGCCATCACGGGGCCACAGGAGACATCTCCGTCCAGCTGATCCCTCCTCCCTGGCATCCTGCAGCTGAGACGCTAGGCGAGCCCAGGCGGGCCTTCCCTCAGGACCAGCCCAGACTTGAGCGTCAGGGCCGTGCACAAGCAGGAGTAAACGGCAAGCAAGCGTGAGCGCGCCAAGCCAACACCGCGCGCGCCAGGCTCGCAGGGACGAGCTGTGGACCACGCCAGGGATGCCCACCAGGAGAGGTACCGCTCCCGCTCCTTACCCCCCTCTCTCTTTTCCCACCTGTGTGGTTGAAACCGGGATGCATGCAGTGGGGAAAGGAGTGCAGACCCTCCTGTGCTCTGGCACAGTGGGAGCAAACCCCATCCCATGGCCCCGGGGGCAGGCGGCTGGCGATGAGCAGCCTGCGTGCACAGCTGTGCCAGAAGCAGAGCCTGGCATTCTGTGGCTGTGCCTGCGCAGGGGGCATCCTGTGCCTGGGCTCCCCAGCACGGCAAGGTGCAGGTGGGCACCTCGAGCTGCTTCGTGGCTACTTCTTGGCTCTGTGAGTGTGGCGTCCTGGCAGCACTGGGCACCTTTGCCGTCAGCCTGTGCTGGCACTGCATCCCAGGGTGGGAGCAGAGCCCTGAGGAGCTCTGCAGGCTGTTGGCGATGGAGTGGGAGGTTTTGGGGGGCCATCCAGGTGCTGCCCTAGCACTGCTTGTGGTAGGTGTGGGGCAGGCAGTCTCCAGGCTGCTATCCGCCCTCCCCACCTGGTGCCTCTTGCCCTGGCCAGGGGAAGGGGACTCCTGAGCCTGCTCAGCCCCAGGGGCGGCACCCACACCCTAGTGGGGCAGAGCAGGTCTGCCCGGCTCTGCCGGCTTTGGGCGTGCTCTGAGTCACCCTGCTCTTCCCAGGTCTGCAGGCGCCTGATTTGCACCCGCAGGCATCCTGGGCTCTGCTGCCAGGTCTCATCCGTCACTGGCAGCAAGTGGGGGGCGCGCAGAGCATCACCTGAGCACGGGGGTCACTCCTGTGCCTCCCGGCCATCCAGTAGCCTGGCCAGTGCAGCTGTGCCTGCCCTGGGCACAGCTCTGCCCTGCAGAACGGGTGATGTCCCCTGCCCTCCCCTCTCTGCAAAATAGGAAGAGCTCCAAGGTTTGAAAGCGCAGGGCAGGAGGCAGGCAGCAGTGCTGGCAGGACTCCACGTGGAAATGATTAAACACTTGCAAGGGATTGAAGGATGAGCATCCCAGTGCTCTGGGGTTTAGGGTTGGAGAACGGTGGCGTGTGAACCTTGCAAAGAGAGAGGTCCCAGCGGCACCTGCATCCTCCGCAGGCTCTGCCCAGGGGAACAGCCTGTTCCCCCTGTTCCTCTCTTGCAGCCCCAGGCAGCGCTCAGCTCCTCAGAGGTGGCAGAAGGGAGAAATCGTGGCCTGGGGCCATTCACACCACTGGTGGGCACAAGGAGAGACAGGGGCCGGAGGGACAGGGACCAGAGGGATGTTGCCGCTGGGCTGAGGCAGGACAGGAGCCCCAGTGCTGTTCCCAGTGCCCCCAGTGCCCCATATCACGGGCCCCCTGGGCAACATGTTGTCTCAGGGTGCCAAGTTGGATGCAAGGGGTCCTGCCCCGGGAGGGCTGGCAAAGCTCCCATGGGGACAGCAGGGCCGCATGTCCAGACGTGGGTGCAGGCTCCTCCATGCAGTAACAGCATTGCTGATGGCACAGTGCCAGGCCATGGCTCTGCCCTCTCTGGGTGGCAGGCTGTCCCTCAGGGAGTGGCAGCATCCTTGCCCCCATGCTGTCCCTTGGCAGCGGTGTGCAGGGACCTTCACGGGCTCTGCCTGTGCCCAGCCTCGGGGGCATTGCCTGCCGGCTGTCACCACACACAGACCCTGTGACACCGGGGATGCTCAGGTGCCGCAGGCACGCACTCTGCTGCCCACCCTGCTCATCCTCGCCCCAGCTGGTGCTCCTCAGGGAGGTCCCCTACTCCCCCCAAGTGTGGAGGGCCATGCTCAGGTCTGGGAGATGCCTCAGGGGGGAGCCACCAGCTCCGTGCCCAGGGCACCTGGAGTGAAGGCCAGTGCATGGAGTACAAAGGCAAACTGGGGGTGGACTCTGCTCTGGTCTGAGTTTGGCACTGCCCAGGAGGACTGCCTGGAGCCTTTGCCAGGCAGGGCCTTTGCCACTGCACTATGGCTACTGTCCCTCAGCATAAGCAAGACCCGACACCACAATGATGGGCGTGCTGTCAGAGGTCCCCTTTCCCATCTCTGCTCCAGACTGGATGATCCCACTGGGGCTCAGGCAAGGGCAATGCCCCAGCCTGGGGCTCTCCCCCTTGCAGGAGGCGGTGGCTTGGCTGCAGAGACCCTGCGGTGCCACCCCAGCTCTGGTCGGCAGAGCTGTCAAGCGCTCACGGTTGGCAGGGCCTCCCCCATCCCCCTGCTCCTTCGGTAGCCTTTGCTGCTTCACGGAAAATGTGATGACTCGGCAGCCCCTGAGTTTCCAGGCTGGGTTCCAGCTACTGGGTGGAGAAACCTTCTGCAGTTGTTTTTGGGTCTGGCACAGCCAAAGGCTTCACTGTCGGGGGGACCGCAAGGGAGATCTGGCATCCCCAGCTGAAGGCGGGCTCTCTCTCTGTCCTTGCCTGTGGTGGCACCGTGTCACCAGGATGGCCGCAGGGAGGGCAGTGCTGAAACGTAACGAGCAGCTTCTTCTGTCCAGTATGGGAGGCTGCTGAGCGCTGCGGCGCCAGGGACAGGGCCTGGGTTTGGCTCCCACCAGTGCTTTGGGCTGTTTCCACCACAGGCACAGCCCAAAGTCCCTGAGCTCAGGGAGCACAGCCACCCGGTCCCCAGATTTAAATCAATGGGGCTGGTATGGACGTGTCCCCATGGCCAGCAGGATGCCAGCTCTGCGTACCCTGTGACAGGCCACCAGCAGCATGCGGAGGCTGGGAAAGCTTCTGGGACACCTCCAGGATCGTGCCCAGAGGTCAGTCCCAACTCAGCAGGCAGCAAGGCATGGTGCCGAGGCGTCCCCCCAGCATGCCCTCGTGCTGGGTGGGGGGGTCACCTGTCCTCCTGGATGGGGAGGTGCAGGGCAGTGGCACAACGTGGCAGTGGGCTCCAGGGGGATGGAGACACCATGCTCCAGGAGTCCCTGCTCTGCTCCCCAGCCCAGAGATCAGGGAGGGCAGGACAGACCCTTTGGTCCTTGGGCAAGCCAATGCCCAGAGAAACTACCTTGGTGGTAGAGTTGTAGCCCCACACAGGGCCGTGGCAGCAGAAGTTGATTTCCAACAAGCTCCTGAGATGCCACATCCCACCTACCTCCCTTGCAACCCCATCCCACTGAGCCAGGGTGGCTGGAGGTGGAGATGACCGGCGTTGCAGGGAGCTGGTGGCAGGAGCGTCGGGGCTGTGGGCAGGCAGGTGTAGCGAGTGCGCGTGGGCTGAGCTTGCTCCCTGGCTGGGCAGGGCAGACTCAGCCCAGCTGGAGTTTCCCAGGACTCCAGAGAGTGGGTTTGTCCTCTTGCTGGCCTGGATCTGCTCTTTGGTGTGCTTTGAAGTTAGAGGAGCCACACCTTGACTCTGTAGCCCGGGACAATCTGTCTGTGCCGCTGCAGGTGACACTGCCTCCTATCACCTGCCTTAGACACTGGGGGATACAAAATCTCTTCCCAGGGTTTTTCTTAATAATCTTAAAGGTTCCTCCTGCCCCATCCCCCTGGATCACAATTCCCAGCCTGGCAAAGCCCTCCATCCTAACCTCCAACCCCTGCTTCATCATCCAGGGGCTCCTCCAGTTCAGCTCTGCCATCACCTGCCACCTTCCAGGGACACCACACAGTCCCATCCGCCCCCAGCCTCCCCTGCCTGCTCTGCCTCTGCCCCAGGTATCCTGACCCTCCAGGCTGCTCCCGTCAGCACAGCCCCATGTTCCCCATCCAAGACAGGGTCACCTTGCGCTGCAGTGGCAGGGTGCATAACCTGACAGCCTGCG